>NC_056688.1:70182024-70484070 GCF_018350215.1 Panthera leo
CCATGGCTATTTTTCTTACTCTGTGTGCTACTTTAGATTATACACTTTCCAATGCATATTATTCAGGACAGCCACCAGTTAAATGAGTGCCTCGTCACTTATCAATTAAGGATCTTGTAGGCTATTCTTGCTCATTTTAATCTAGTTCTTTCTGCTTCCCTGCATAAAATATACGGAAAATTAAAGTAACTCTTTTATTTCTTTCTTTTTCATGTTTATTTATTTATTTATTTTTGAGAGAGAGAGAGAGAGAGACAGAGCAGGAGATGGGCAGAGAAAGAGGGAGAGAGAGAATCCCAAGGAGATTGCACATGGTCAGCACAGAGCTCCCCATGGGGCTCAATCTCACAAACCATGAGATCATGACCTGACCTGAAATTAAGAGTCGGGTGCTTAACCAACTGAGCCACCCAGGCACCCTGAGGTAACTCTTTTTTTAAGGTCTCTTTCTGGTTTTCAAATTGTTTATTTTTTCCAGTGATGCAAAGACAATCCAAGTGTCAGCCTATCTTCTTCAAGGACAGCTTTCCTCTAACATAGTTGGGGAAAAGGAAGGAGTTGGTTCTCAGCATCCATGTGGCAGCTATTTGGGTCTGGTGCACACCTCCTGCTTCCCCCATCCCTGCTGGAGCTCTGGGTGCTCTCCTTCCTCTCATAGGGTGCCGCCACCCTCATGGATGGATCATGTTGCAAAGACTCTGTTTCCCTTTACTGCTCAAATCTCTAATTCCCAACACCTCCCTGTTGATGCTCCATGCTGGGATGTCCAAAAGTTATCTCAATAAAGGAGAAGAAAATGTTTAATAGCACACCAAATGTGACTCAATGGTCAATGGGAAAAGAACAACAGAGAAAGGTAAACTCTTCCCAGAGGATCCCACTCTGTCTCCCCAAGCTACCAGTTTACTCCCTTTGTCTTGAGGCCAGCACTCCTCTGTGTCCCCCCAGATGACCCTTCTTCTGCAACTCCCTACATGTAAATGCGCACCTGTCCCCTGCACTGTGGGAAACCCCACCCCCCAACTGTCGCTGTCGGTCTAACTCTAGAATCCATTTGTTCTTCCCCATCAGGCAATCCCAGGGTCACTGTAATCCCATTTTCCAAACGCATTTAAAAAAATATGATTTGTTCATCCAAAGCATCATGAAGGAGTGGGGTTGGCTTGGAGTGGGGTGCTGAAGCAAGGCAGTCTTAGGTAGGTGCCTGAGCTGGGACAGCTTTCCTCTAACCTATTTGGGGAAAAGGAACAAGTATGTTCTTGGCATCCACGTCCCAACACTTCTGGGACCAGGTATACTTCCCTGTGCCTGTGATAAACCATGCTCAGACCAAGCAAACATGACTTAGTCGCTGACTCGAGGAAACACCAACTCTTGCAAGGTGAGGCTGTGAACCAGCTAAACAGTTATCAGAACGAAGGACGTGCTCATCAAAACTCAACTCAAAATCCTAAACTCCCTTTACTCACCAATCTAAAGCTATTATGCCGTAAACTCTACTGAATCCTAACTCCTTCCTTGTCTTGCAAGATTTGCTTTCAGTCACTGCCTGGGCCCTTGTTCGGGGCTTTGGTGGCTCCCTGTCAGCATCGTGGTTTACCTGTCCAGCCTGGTCTCCATCACCCCCAACGCTGCGCTTTCTTCCAGAATCCTGAAGAAGTCGTCACCACCCCCCAGTATATGCATACACAGCAGGATGTTTCACACCTCCACGGCTTTGTTCACTGTTTTAAGTCCCCTCCCCCTTGCCTTCTTGTTGCTTTGAATAGATCCTCCTCCACTTTTACTGGTCTGAGGGCCCCTTTTCGGGAAGCCTGCCCTGAACCTCATGCCACACAAAGTGGCCATCCTTGTCTTTAGTCAGAGCCCTTCGTGCCCTTATAACATCACCCGGAATGGTCATCTATATGTCCTGCCCTCTCAGCAGAACTCCGTGAGAACAGAAACTGTCTCGCTGAGCTCTGGGTGCCCTGTATCCGCCGCCCCCCCCCACCCCGTCCCCCCAGTCCTCGTTGTTCCTCAGGAATGCACGGCTGGGGGCTGTTGAACTGAACTGGACTGAGCTGCACTTTGCCATCATAACAATGGTGAATATATTTCTCCATTTATTGTTTGTCTTTCATTTAGGTTGTGTGAGTTTTTGATACAGTGTAGGTTTTAATTTTTATGGAGTTAAATCTGTTTATCTGTGTGTGATTCCTTCTATTGATTTTGAGTTTAAAAAGTCACAAACTGATTTTTATTTTTTAGAAAAAAAAATTTTTTAACGTTTATTTATTTTTGAGACAGAGAGAGACAGAGCATGAACAGGGGAGGGCAGAGAGAGAAGGAGACACAGAATCTGAAACAGGCTCCAGGCTCTGAGCTGTCAGCACAAAGCCCGACGCAGAGCTCGAACTCACGGACCGTGAGATCATGACCTGAGCTGAAGTCGGACACTTAACTGATCAAGCCACCCAGGCGCCCGAACGAACTGATTTTTAAGAGACTCTTCCTGACTTGGCTGAGAAATTCTGCAGCATCCTCCTCCTCACGGGAAATAGGAAAACAGTACAAGGCAGAGGAGAAAAGGAGACATCTTCTCCATCTCTTCTCAGAAATTCAGGGCTCTTTTCTTTTGCTTCTCTGTGAGGGACAGTACATGGGTTAAAAGGCACAGTTATATTTTGTACCTTGGCTTTTCTAATTTTCATCAGTACATGAAGACAATGGTCTTCAAGCTAAGCAATTCCATTCGTCTTTAGGCCCCCAAAGACAGCCTATTCCTAAATGTTTTCAAGTGACAGAAAAACAACATTTGCTGTTTTACTCTTTTCTCACCTTATTTTCTAACTAAGTATTAATACACCACAGCAATTTACTCAGCAGGCTGTGCTCGCCCGGCTTCATGCTTTGCTGTTGGCTTTTCTCCATCTGAAATGTTGGCTCATCCTCCCAGGACCAGCTGAAATGTTACAGCCTTGATAAGCCCTTTCTCTGATGAGCTCCTTCTCCTAAACCCGTCCCCCCCTTGCAGATATGCGCTTGTATATAACACTACCAAAATGTAAGCAACACAAGGCCACAACCGAAGTCCCATGCATTCCTTTACGCATTTCCTGTTTAAATATTGGCAAAATGTAGCAGGTTCTCTGCCAGGCACAGGAGAGAGTAGTGGACCAGACAGGCCCTGGCTCTGTTCTCATGGAACTTGTATTCTAGCAGGGGAGACAGCCAGCCATTTAACAGCTCGTTCCACATTTGAGAGCTTAGAAAGTGCTACAGAGGAAAAGTGTAGGAAGGTAAGTGAACAGAGGAATGAGTGAAGGGGAGGTCAAGGAAAGCTCTTCTGGGAAGCGATACCTTAAGTTGACATCTGAAGATTGCTGCCGTTAGCTAGGTAGCGTGGGGAGTGGGGGAGGGCACAGCACATAGGGAAGGGAATAGCATCTGCAAAGTTTCTGAACCATGTATTTCTGCAGGGAGGGCTAAGGTGACCACTTGCATACAGAAGGTACTCAACACACACGTATTCTGTAAAGAAAATGGCAACGTACATTAAATGAAATTATTGTGTACAATTCTTTCCAATGTTCTACCATGTTCAACTCCTCCAAGTGGAAGCACCAAGAGTAAAATTAAGAGCTGGAAATTTAGAGAGAGAATATGACAGTGATTAAGAACAGGGCTCTGTTGTCAGACAGGGTCAGGTCTCAGTTCTATTATTTATGCTAGCTGTGCAACCTGGGGCAAGCTGCTTAACTTCTCTGTGCCTTACTTTCTTCATCTGCAAAACAGGATGATGATGATGATGATGATGATGATGATGACAATGACGATAAACAATGCCTACCTCATGGGGTAGCTATGGGGATTAAATGATATAAGACATGTGAGGATCTGAGAACATGCAATAAAGATCAGCGCTCATCATTTAGTGAAACCAGCACATAGTTTGCAAGTCTTCGCAGTATCACCACCTAAATAAATAGTTATTTGAGTTTGAATTAATAGTACTAACAGTTGTCAAGAAAAGGCAAAGTGTTATTTTTCTTTTTTGCCTCTGCCTAAGGAATTTCCCTGGTGAGTATGTGTATATATAGCATCATTGGTGAAAAGTAGAGCAAAGAACAAGATTTCCAAGTGATCAGATTATATTTCAGTCTCAGTCATAATTACACACCTTCACAGCTACTCTCATGAATTGCAAGCCTCATTTCTCCTCTGTTTTTACTTTTAAATACCTGCAGGTCTTGGAATCCTGTTGGCAATCTTCTATAACTTTTCAAACTGGGGCAGCTTAATTAGAATCCTGACTTCACTCCTTTCCATCAGCAATTTGCTTAAGTTTTGAAAAACATCATTAAAACAAAGGATGCAGTGAGTATGCCAGAACATCGAGCTTATTTGTTTCTGAGACAAGATCGTGAGGAGGGAAGTGACTTGCAAATGATTAATAGACTTGGTATTTGGGCTTTGCAGCCTTGATTTCCAGCCTTGGAGCTTGCACTTAATTTTGAGAAAGACCAGCCTGTTGCTGCAGCTTGCATTTCTGTATTGGATCGACCAGCCCACTAGCCTTTCGTCCTGCCCAGCAGAGCTAGACAGGAGGCAAAATTAAAAGGAAACATTTGAAGGGCAACTGGACTAGAACAGAAGACTAACCATGAATTAATTTTTTTCCACTTCATCTTGAACAATGACAGGCAGTTGGTCTTTTCATCCCCCCGTGTTCAGCCTTGGCAAGGATGTGTGTTGTGCAGGTGGCCGAGGCTCCCGGAGTCAGTGTGAGGGCAGAGTGAGAAATCTGGGAAGATCGTGAACTCACTGGTGTTGAGCTTCTGATTTGGAAACACATCACTTTCTTTTTTTTTTTTTTTTTTTTTTTTTTTTTTTTTTTGGTGATAGCTTTATTAAGGTAGAATTCACATATTCCATATTTCACCCATTTGAAGTGTATAGCTCAATAGTTCTGTCTTTTCATAGAGTTGTGCAACTATCACCACAATGAATTTTAGAACATTTTTATTACCCCCCAAAGAAACCCAATACCCTTTAGTTACCTCTGTCCCCGATATACCCTCATCTACCTATTTACTTTCTGTCTCTATAGGTTTGCCTTTTCTGGACACTTCATATAAATGGAATTTTATAGTATGTGGTCTTTCATGACTGGGTTTTTCACCTAGCATGATGTTTTCAAGGTTTGTTCATTCATATAGTAGCATTTATTAGCACTTCGTTCCTTTTTACGGCTGAGTAATATTCCATTTTGTGGCTATACCACCTTTTGTTTATTCATCCATCCATTGATAGGGACGGCTGGGTTGTTTCCACCTTTTGGCTATTACGAGTAATGCTTCAATAACAATCACGCACAAGGTCTTGTGTGGACACGTGCTTTCATTTCTCATGAGTACCTACCCAGGAGTCAAATGGCTGGATCAAATTTTCCTGCTTTTTTAACTCAAACACAAACCTTACACCAGATTAAATGAAATGACAGCATTTTGTAAGTAATAGAGCACTTATAAATTTTAATTATAACTGGCTTCTAGAATATTTAATCTCCCAATTTATCCCAATAATGTTGAATCGATTTCTATTATGTGCTTTGCTCTATGCTGTGAGCCCCCTAAGATGAGCCCCCTAATCTAGGGCTTGTAATTTATAAAAATAACTAACTTATACTGGATCTTTACTTTGTGCCAAGCACGAGTCTAAATGTTTTATCTGTATTAAATCCTTGACTACCACCACCACTGTATGAGGTAGGTACTATGGTTACCCTTATTTTATACAGAACTTCTGTAACCTGCCCAAGGCCATGCGGGTGCCAAGGGGCAAAACTGGGTGGTCTTTAGCAACTTACCATTCTTCCATGCTGCTTCTCTAGCAATAGTAATATGCAAGACTTAAGTGTCATCTGAAGTTAGACATCCTAGGTTTGAATGCTGCCACCCCCATTTACAATGTGACCTTGGGCAAAAGAATCACACTTTTTAAGCCTCAAATGCCTAATCTGTAAAGAGAACTTAATCCAATGACCTACTTCATAGAGTGGCTGTAAGCATGAAGTGAAATAAACATATACCAGGTGTTTGACATGCAGTTACTGTTCAATAAATATCACCTCTTGTTATTACTCATAATAAACTCTATAAGCGAAACATTACAAGGGCATGTGATATATAAGGACTGCCAAATGTTGCAATTTGTCTCTGCAAGAAAGGAAAAAAAGTCAGGCTAAACCAGAGAAGCTAAGCTGTTTGCCTCCCTTTACCCGAATTCTGTCCATTGATATTAACAACCGGAGTCTTAAAAGCGGGCTTCAGCTTATCTCTCCTTTTTCCATCTCCATATGTTGCTGGAGAGCCTAATGCAGGGTCGCTATTTGTATTCTGTAAGTGTTCCTTGTCTCATCAAGAAAGGGGCCCATCCAGGCTTGTTTTCGGGTGGGTTGGGAACCTTACACCCAGGAGATCAGGGCAGCAGCAAGGAATCACCCCAGGCATCCATGGAGGTGTCAGCCAAGCAAGATCCATTCCTCTGCAGGCTCCTGCCAGGAGGGGAAAAAAAAGGCTATATGCCATTATGCAAGGGAAGATCTCATAGAAATGTGTGATACCTTTAAACAGAAATGCATTCTGTCCTCAGTATCTTGGGGGAGTTGCTGTTGCATTGGGATCAGGCTGACATGGGATTGGGGAGGCTCAGGGTGTGGTGTGACTTGTCACACTAAGTACACTTGTCTCCCACGGCAACGGGTTACTGGGCAGCAGGAGACAGCAGGGCTGGGAAAAGCATTCAGGGGAATGGTCAACAGGGAGCCCTTCTTTGCATATTTATCCGGCCCCAGATTTGGCTGATGGTTTCAGAATGTGTTAAGTGGCCATCAGCATTCCCTGCTGTTCTTGCGTACAAGGTTGCTCAGGAGGGAAGAAGAATCAAGACTGGCTTCCTGGTACTTGTTACAGGAAAGTCAGACATCCAGGGAGCCCAGCCATGGAGAAGGCAAAGTCCAAAATGTGTATGAGTTTATGGATACACACATACAAATACACACCACACTGACTCACTTAAGGATCCCTCACACTCACATCGTTAATGCTTAATAAATATTTATTCCCTCTCTCCTCACTGCCTCTAAAAACCTCTCTTAGAGATCTATATGTATCATAATTATTTGCTTTCATCTGTCTCCGCCCATCAGATTGTGGATTTTGTGGGGGGACAGAGACTATGTGTTCTTCTCTTAATATTCCCATGACCTAGCACAGAATCCAGACCATAGTATGTGCCAAAAAAAAAAAAAAGAAAGAAAGAAAGAAGAAGAAAAGAAAAGAGAAAAGAGAAAAGAAAAGTAAAAAGAAAAATCCTAACTGAATAGCATGTTAGAGGTGTATGTAACCTTCTGGCTGGAATTCTATTTAATTAAATTACCACATCAAGCCTGTGTGGGAGGTTTTATTGTTCCTATTTTAACAGATGAGGAAACTGAGGTTCAAAAAGGTTAAGCAACCTGCCCAAGGTCATATGGTTGGTGGAGCTGGAATTGAATTTCAAGCTGAGCATCTGATGGGTGATTAAGACTCACATAAAAATCAATCAACCTATTATCACATTAAGACACTAACTAGGATGACTGAAAGAAAATGCCTGAAGCTTCCAGGAAATTCAATATCATCAAAGAGCTTACATTAATTGCCTTCAGACCCCTGGCACTGAGCTAAGTGCTATAAGAGATAATCCGCACAGGTGGCCTGGCTCTCCGGTGGATTTTTTTTAATAAAAAAACTATACATAGAATATAATTATGTATAACAGGAAGATTAGCACCACCATGAACTTGAGCCAATCTGAATATGGATCAGTTGGATGAGAGCTCCCTGAGAACAAGGACTGGATCTTTTTAGTCACTGTAGTCCCAGTGCCTTGCACAAGCTGGGCACAAAGTTGGCACCCATTAAGTACCGCTGAAATGAATTCCATTTGAAGATAAAGGCCGTGTAACTATTGGATCCGAAACACAAAATGTTCATCAGTAGGATCAGAGTTGAAGGGCAGGCATCTCTCCCGGCTGGCCTCCCCACTTCTGCACCAGGTCTCCCCTGTAGGGCGTTCACTTCACTGGGCTTGAAATGAAAGCCACAAAAATATCATCTTAAGTGGAGTGTTCTGAAGGTTAGCGCTGGAGCTCTGGCCAGAGGCATAGATAGATGGGGGAACCCAAGGACCAGAGGAGTGAAAGAGTAGTTCATCACAGCATTAAGACCATGTCTTCCCCTCCACCCTGGGGGCAGACTAGGGGTGCAGAGAAAGCACCAGAGAGGTGAGCAGAAGATAGGTTTGGAGGTAGCAGAGACTGGGGGGGGGGGGGGGGGCAACTTAGAGTCCAAGGAACAGCACTGGGAGGCTGACACCAAGCCCTGGGATATGGGGCTGCCACTGGGCCAAGCACTTCTGCATATGGGATTGGTTGTGGGGGCAAGGTGGGAACAGAGCAGGCCGGAGGGGGGCCTGGGTCCCTCGCTGTGCCCCAGAGGACTGGTACAGAGGTGAGGAGGTGGGCTAGGAAAGGCATGCACATTCTGTAAGGTGTACCATGTGCTTGGGGGCGGGCCTTGGAGGGGGCGGGGTAGGCGTACTAGAGAATATGGGAGAGTACCGTGGGAATAGAGGCAAGAGGAGGCTCCAGGAGTTCACAGGGTAGAGAGGAAGCCAGGAGTAATTTCAGGTAACAAGTGGGAAAAATAAAGATGGAATAAAGTATTACAATAAGTTTTAAAGGGTGGATGAAGAAAGTTACTGAAAGCTAGTATGTGCTAGTATGGGGAGAGATTTGGGTTCAGATTTTAACTCTGTCACAAGGTGACATAAGTCACATAGCTCTCTAGGCTTCTGTAAAATGGGTAGAACACCTCATATTGCCTCATCTTTCAAATGGGTAGAACACCAACCCCACAAGGATTTGTCAGGATTAAAATGAGACACGTGTCTCAATGAGACACATGGCCTGGCATAGTAACACTCACTGAATATTAGTTCTTCAACTCCCACTTGCCAAGGGCTTTTGTCTTTGCTACTTAATTCTTACATACTTTCTGTTAGCCAGTTATTTTTATCCTGACTTAAAAAATGAGAAAATTAAATCTCGAGGTATTTAACTAACATAGGTAGTACACAGCAAATCTAGGACTCATTCCCACACGTGCCTAGTTTTATACCCTCTACTCCACTCACTATCCTGCTGCTTTATTAGCATAAATATATTAATATGTACCTCTGGGGGGCGCCTGGGTGGCTCAGTCGGTTAAACGTCCGACTTCGGCTCAGGTCATGATCTTGCAGTCCGTTAGTTCGAGCCCCGCATCGGGCTCTGTGCTGACAGCTCAGAGCCTGGAGCCTGTTTCAGATTCTGTGTCTCCCTCTTTCTCTGACCCTCCCCTGTTCATGCTCTCTCTCTCTCTCTGTCTCAAAAATAAATAAACGTTAAAAAAAAAAAAAAAACTTAAAAAAAAAATAATATGTACCTCTGGAAACTGCCTAGGTTAGTACTTGGATAATAAGAATTAAAGTTATAAGAATTATAAGTACACTATTATATCATACGTTATTAAGTATTTATAATTATTATATTTATAGCAGTTATGCAGTTTTGATTATTATATTTATAGCAGTTATGATGCATTTTTAATTATATTTATGGCAATTGTGTATTTATAATAATTATTGTAATGGTTAGGCACTAAAGTAGGTACTTTTCATACATTGGCTTATTTAATCTTTTTTTTTTAAGCTTATCTATTTACTTTGAGAGAGAGAGAGACCGAGAGAGCAAGTGGGGGAGGAGCCAAGAGAGGCAGAGAGAGAGTCACTAGCAGGCTCTATATCCTCAACACAGAGCCCGATGTGGAGCTCAAACTCAGGAACCGTGAGATTGTGACCTGAGCTGAAATCTAGGGTCAGATGCTTAACCGAGCCACCTAGGCACCCTGAGCTCATTTAATCTTTGTAATAATCCCAGGGGCGCCTGCATGGCTGAGTCAGTTAAGCGTCTGACTTTTAATTTCGGCTCAGGTCATGATCTCATGGTCCATGGGATCAAGCCCCGAGTCAGGCTCTGCAGTGACAGTACTGAGCCTGCTTGGGATTCTCTCTCTGTCTTTCTGCTCCTCCCCCACTCTCACACACAGGCTCATGGGCAGGTTCTCTTTCTCGATCTCTCTCTCTCAAAATAAATAAGTAAACTTAAAAATGTAATCTTTATAATAATCCTGTGAATCAGGAACTGTTAATATCTCACTTTCCCAGTTGGAATGAAGTGATTTGCCCAAGATTACAGATCTATTAATTGGTAGAGTTGTGTTTTGAATGGGAGACATGGGCACAGGGGGTGGGGCTTGACTCCAGATTCACATATTCTATACTTGTCCAACTTGTTTAACTTCCGTGCAGAAGTTTTTCTCTTTCTCCAATTTTTCCTTTTTCCTATTTCTCACCTTTTTTCTTTCTTCTCGTTGTTGGCGCAAGAGTAATTCTCCCCCATTTCCACGATCAGGTTCCGAAGTCACCCAAACCTCTAGAAGGGGGCACAAATCTGAATAAATGGCGTTTAACCTGACTAATAAGCAAAGAAATGCAAATGCAAATGGCATTAACGCAGGCAACAAATTGCAAACGAGAAAACCCAAGTCCACAGGGAAGCAGGTCCCATCTCCTGTGACTGTGAATTTGTGCAGCCCTTTTGGCACAAATTCGCATTAGGTAGTAAAAGGCACAAAAGGGCAATTTCATTTAGCAGTCATTTACTCATTTAACATACAGCAATACAGCGCGTTGGGAATTTATTATAACGCCATGAAGGAAATTACTTTCTTCTCATAGGAATTGCACTTAAGAAGGGGTTGAGTGTTACTATTTACTTTTCCCCCAACCATCTGTCATTTGGGGGACTCCTCTGGGACCAGCTGGGAGAGGCCAGCTTCAGGGTTATGTTCATTACCCTGGCCCCCCCGGATTCTGAGTCTACAGAGGGAACCCAGGTGGAGCCAGGGGCTCCTTTATCCACCACGGATGCCACTTGAGTGAAAGGTAGTCTCTTCCTGATGTGGTCAGGCAGCATAAGAAACTCCGGCTTCCTTATTTTTTTTTTTTATTGAGCTATAATTTTTTTTATTGTTTTTTCAACTTTATTGAGATTTAATTGACATATAACGTTGTGTAAGTTTAAGGTGCACCACACGTTGAGTTGATGCACTTAGATACTGCAAAATGATTACTGCTGGCTTCCTTGTTAAAGGACTTCAGAGCTCTCCCAGATAGAAGAGCCTGACTTTGTCACAATGATTTACACCTCATCATGGCTTCTTGTTGACCTGTCACGCCTGCCTCAGGAATACTGGTTTCTCCTTAACAACCTTACTCCATTCTGAGTGTCACTCCTGGAGGGAGGGACCACAGCACTGTGCCAGCATTTAGATCCAAAGATCCTTTCATCGCCCCAGCTGGATCCCACCACTTCCCAGCAGCCTGGAGGTCCTGAGCAAATGAATCTGTGGTCATGACCTTGCCCTGTAGCCTCCCCGGATCTGGTCAGCTCGTCCCGATGCCCTCCAGGTCCTGGGCAGCCACACTTTTGAGTCTGTGTTGTGTCAGCTCTGCCTGAGGCCAGGGCAGGGGGCACTGAAGGTATCAGAGGGCACGGGAGCTGAGCATTCTTCGGCACCTCCATTGCCTGCTATTGATTTTCTCCCGCCCTTGCTCTTCTGTTGCCCTATAAAGAAGCCAAAGTAGTAAAGCTGTCAGGACGTTTTCCAAAAGAAAGATGTGCTAAATGGAAACGTTTGTTAGTGCCTCTTAAACAAAGAGAGACAGCGTGGCATTGCCGTGGGCTGCATTGCCGTGGGCTGCAAGTGGAGATGGGTCTGGAGAGAGAGCAGCACTGTCAGGGGCGCGGCTGCTGATGTTCCTACAGTTGAGGGGAGCGTTACAGGCTAATCGTCTCCCCCGCCAGGGCAGAAACACGGCTCACACTGGAGCTGCTGAGCCGCTTCACTTTCCCAAAATGAGGCTGAGCCTTGGAATGTCAGGGAGTCCCACAAATCAGGGTAATTCAAAGTCTCTGTGCCTCCTTGGGTTGCATCCCCAGTCCAGAAAAGAGAGAAGGCTCAGAGAACTGGAGGTATTTATAACTTACGGTATCTGTGCATCAGGAGCGACACCATTGTCCCCCTGCATCAGTTGCAGGATATTTGCCATGACACGCTGAGACCAACAGTCATCTCTGCCATTGACTGGCTCTGGGATCTCAGCCAAGGTACATAAGCATTCTGAGCCTCAGTTTCCTTGTCTTTCAAAATGGAGATGCTTATACCTACTTTCAGGGCTACTGGAAGCATAAATGCCAAACTGTACTAAAAAATCAAGTCTAACGTCTTGCACATATATGTTCAATAAATGGTTCCTTTGACTCTTTTTCTATCATTGGCCAGAGCCCTCAACCCAGTCTCTGCGTGGCCTTTTATGTCTTGACAGGGTGTTATGGATCTATTCTAGGACTTGGTGTCTTCCTGGGTTAATAAAACCCCTCTAATGGCTAAAAAAGCATTCTTGTACCAGAGTATAAGGCAGAATACTACATCGATTAAAGCAGGAGATTGACATTATTAACAATGACCTCAGACAAGTGATATCATTTAGTTGCTCATTTGCACCACAACGCAGTGTTTATAAAAGTGCTTAGTATGGTGCCTGGTCCAAGTGTGTGGTAGGCAGAATTCTAGGATGGCCCCCAAGATTCCCTGGTATGCATGTCCCATATAATTCCCTCCTCTGGAATGTGCGTGTGGCTTGTGAATATGACGGATTTCACTCTAATAACTTCTATGGCAAAAGTAGAGGGATTTTGCAGATGTAATTAAGATCCCAACTTCATCCATTTTGAGTTAATCATAAGGGACATTATCCTGGGTGGGTCTGCCTCAAGTAAATGAAAGTTCCTCCTGCTGGCTTTGAAGATGCGATACACTATGAGTTCTATAGCGTCTAGAAAACGAACTCTGCCAATAACCACATGAACTTGGACAAGAACCCTGAGCCTTAGATAAGACCAAAGCCCTTGCTTGCAGTCTGTGCGACCCTGAGCAGAGGACCCAGCTAAGCTGTGCTCAGACTCCTTACCATGGAAACTCTGAGATAAGCAACATCGTAAGCAGTAACATTTGTGGCAATTTATTATGCAGCAATTGAAATCTAATACAAATTGTAGACATTTTAAAAAATTACCATTAGTAGTGAAAAAATAGAACAGAATCCTTCAGATGGGGCTCTGTCTTCATGGCCCAGGAGAAGGACCATGGAGACCAAGATATTAATTTTTCTGGAAAATGCTACCCCAAAAAATAAAACTCCATTCCCTTGATTCCAGTACCTTGCTCTGGGTAAACACCCACATGCAACCCAACAAAGTACATCCTAGGAGTAAGCATTTTAAAGGAGCACTCCTGGGGCACCTGAGTGGCTCAGTCAGTTAAGCGTCCAACTTAGGCTCAGGTCATGATCTCGCACTCCAAGAGTTTGAGCCCCTCCTCGGGCTCTGTGCTGACAACTCAGAGCCTAGAGCCTGCTTCAGATTCTGTGTCCCCCTCTCTTTCTACCCCTCCCCTGCTCGCATTCTGTATCTGTCTCAAGAATAAGTAAACAGTAAAATAAATGTAAAGGAGCACTACTGGGTGGAGGAAGTGAGGGCTTGATTCTGGACCCTTGTAGTTGATGTCAACCTAAATAAGGAGGTAACATGAGGCACGCTCAAATGAGCAGACATTGAGCTTATTCAGGAAGAGCCAGAGGAATTGCAATTCAGGAAATGCAAGCTGTAGGCAGGTCCGCTGAAAGTTTGGGGCAGGCTGCATTTATGGGCCAGGAGTCCAAGGAAGGGGAAGTCCCCCCAGAGTCCAAGCAGTAAGTTCATTGGCTTGAGGATGGAGACGGGTTCTTGGTGGATGTTCATTGGTCAGGAGATAAATCTTTGTCTTCTGTAAATCAGGTATTGAAGAGAAATAAATCAGTCTCTCAGTTCTTACGTCCTATCCTTCTGAGGGACCATTTGTGAGATGCTCCAGTTTCTATCCTCCAGTTCCATTTTAGATCGAAATCCTTTCACGATGGAAAAAAGAAGCAAATGTACTGGGATGATTTTCTGAAATATGAGCACTTCCATTCCCAAAAGTGGACCTTCCCTGGCTCAAATTAAAGCTTTCTTAGTTCCTTGCCTCAGGAGTGGAATGATCCCCAGAGAGGGAGAGAACAGAAACTTTTCTGCTCTTGGTTTTCAGAAAGCCAGTCCTCAGGGGCAACAGAGACCTCTGGGCTTGAATAGTAGTTTAGGAAACAACCAGGTGAGTAAGAGCCAGGCTATACTTACTTCCAACTCGAAGAGTCTCTGGGGGTGGGGGGGAGCCACCAGGGAAGGGATAAGTGCATCAACATTGGGAATCTCTGAAGAAGAGTCTTGTTGGTCCTTCTATCAGGCTGAGCTCAGGACAGATGCTCCAGAAAAGTTGGAGAATATGGAAAGATGAAAGACCCTTGTCTTGCTTCCTGTGTGGCACCCAAAAGAGAGCAAGACCTCAGAAAAGAAATAACTACATAGTGAATGGAGAGAACCTTCAGCAGCCCCATGGAGATTCCCACAGCTTAGTGGAGCATAACAGTACAATAACTGTGTGTACCACAGAGGGCAGCAAAGTAGCTGAGAAGTAGCCAGACTTCAAGGGGACTCTGTGGACCCTTGATAGAAGGGCCAGAGCATTCCACAGATGTCAGGAATAGATGACAACCTAGGGCGGATAATGTTTCCCCAACCCTGGAACTTGGATTGGACTTCCAGAAAGTAGAAGAAGAGAATCAACTAAAAATTAAATTTAAATTTCTACCACGCAGCAAGAAGGGGTGGGGTGGGGGGGAGCGCTTTCAATAAAATTTGTACTGAGTTTAATCAAACTGAGTTTTGCAACAGATTTACAACCATTGAACAACTAGCCTACTTCTGGGAGATCCAGT
Organism: Panthera leo; assembly: GCF_018350215.1. Lineage (NCBI taxonomy): Eukaryota > Metazoa > Chordata > Mammalia > Carnivora > Felidae > Panthera > Panthera leo. The sequence goes on from NC_056688.1 coordinate 70,197,067, forward strand.
GAGAAACAAAGAATAGCTTTCCAAGAGGTGACTAGTAGATCCTGACAGAAATGGCCCCAGGGAATTATGCTTCCCTTACCCCCACCTCATTTTATGCCCTCCCCAATTGCCTCTTTGTAACCTGCTTACACTGATGGAATGTTAGTGAACATGAGACAAACTGAGGCTTGAGCTTGCACATGGCTGCTCGCCATACCTCTTGCTGCTTTGGGGTCCCTTCTACCAGGTGAAGAGTCCAGGCTAGCCTTCTGGAGATACGTTGCCCAGCCAACAGCCAGCACCAACATGTGAAGGAAGCCATTTCAGATCATCCGGTCACAGAACATTGCCACCAAATGACTTTAGCTGCAGTAGTCATCATTACTAATCTGCTGACCCACAGAATCATGAGTCATTAAAATGATGGCCGATCTAGATTGGTGTATTATGTGGCGGTTTTGTTATACAACGAAAAATCACCAATATAAGAGCACTCAGGGGTAACACCCCAGTGAGACATGTGAAACTGAGCTCCATTCAGGATAACTCAGGACAAAATTAATTAGCCAATGAAGTGACTTAACTGCACGCTTTGAACCAGGAGCCTAGCTTTCATCTGATTTCCCACACTGGCTCTGTGAAGTGAGATTTATTATAGGTGAGATAACTCAGGCCAGAAAAGTTGTGATAAAGCTTCTGGTTTTCCACTGAGTCCAATTTGTGTTCTAATAATGTACCTGTAACTCTTACAATACATGGTAACATGTACCATGAGGGCAGAACCATACGCCTGTATGGGACCCAACGTGCCTAACAGGTAAGGCCTTTTTCCTTTCTTGTTCTCTGGAAGACCCAGACCCAACCCTGCAGCCTACCTACCACAGGCCCTTTCTCCCCCAGCAAACAGAAGAGTTAGAGGAGAGAAGGAGGGAGACAGAGAGCCCTGAGTGAGAGTTAAAAATCACCATGGAGCTCAGTGGTCTCACACGAGACAAAAGCATTCATTTTCCTTCTATTTGGACAGCTGAGACTGGCCCCCTTCTCGCCCCAGCACGCATGCCAGGAGACCCAGGCTGAATCCTAATGCCAGGCGGCAAGAGGGGGCTTCTCAGGGAAGATTCTCAACAGCAAATAGGTGAAGACTCTCCAGTGACCCAATACTGTCTTCCAAGAATACTTTTAAAAACTTCTGGCTGTCTTTTCTATCACTCCTGACTTTTTTTTTCCCATCAGACTCAGAGAGCTGAGTGCTATAAAAGCCGAATATGTGCTGAGAAGGGAGGGGAGGAAAAGTCTCTGAATTCACTGAATTCACAGGGTTTTAGATTGAGAGATTCTCCAGAGCTTTGTAAACCATAAAAAGGAAGCAGATCTCTGTCAAGAGGCCCTTTCTCCAGAGCAGCTCTAACCCAGCCTGTTTGCCCTTGGAAGATGCCGTACGTAGCCTCTAAGGCATCCAGACACCATGAGTTAGCACATGGTATCTAACTATTCTCCTTCTGGAAATGCTGCCTCTTCCTTATCCTAAACTAAAAGAAGGGGTTTCCTAGGCAGAATGTGATGGAGAGTCCTAGCTCTCTGACTGACGGGGGTTCACCTTGGGCCTGAGCCCCCTCATCTGTAAAACACAGATAACAATCCATGCCTTGCTGTGTAGTTGTGAAGATGACAGTTGTGGAGTAATAGGTCTCCTGGCTCAGCCTCTGCACATCTTGTGTCCTCCTGGCACCGGCACTCACAGTAGGCAGTCAATGAACATCAATTCCTCTTAGTATTTCTACATGTGTATTTATTGGAGTGGTGAATGGCCAACAGATTATCATTTTTATTTGGGTCCAAAAGGCAGGAGCTCTTTATTATGTTTAGAGAAGACGTAAACTCTTTGTTCTGCATTTCTAAAGAAAAAGAAAGAGAAAAAAAAAGAAAAAGAAATCTATCTTTCCAAAGCTCCTTGGGTCCTCTGCTAACATGAAAAATCCAAATATCCAATCAACCTCTCTGATGTACACTCAGTTGATTGCCTCCCCAGCACCCATCTCTCCCTCACTGCTACCTCCTTTTCGCTTCCTCCTGCCTTTTAGAACCCTGATTTCATACAGATATTCATGCTCCTCCCCAGCCATGTGCTTCAAGGAAAGTAGCCCCTGCCCCAGCTCCAGGGGAAGATTTGGACTGGTCTAAGCCAGGGTTTCTCAACCTCAGCACTAGTGATATTTTGAATGAGATGCTTCTTTCTTGCAGTAGAGGCTGTCCTGCGCATCCTAAGATGGCTTTGCAGTGTTCTTGGCTTCTACCAACAGGAGTGCAATTGGTGCTCCCTTCCCCCATCGTGACAGTCAAATATGTCTCAAGACATTGCCTGGTGTGTGTGTGGGCGGGGGGGTGGGGTGGGGGGCAAAGTCACCCCAGTGGGGAACAGTGGTCTAAGCTGATCATATGGCCCCACTATCCCTGCCATTGATTAATTTAGACATTGGTATGTGATATATTTCTGGCCAACAGAACTGAGGGGGAATTTGCTGATGCTTTTGAAAGAGGTTTTCTCACTCTTGAAAACGGACTCAGGGAGTAGATAACTCCTTTTCTTTCTGTTGGAAATGTTTCGGTCTGGTCATAATGACCAGAAGTATAGCAGCCACCTTGCAACCATGAAAAACTAGGCTGAAGACAAAGCCTACTCACCAAAAGATAGACTGAACCTGAATCCTGGATATGCCAATGAGCCACTGAATTAACCACGCCTAGAACTCACTCACTGCTATGTGTGATCATTCATTTCTTCGTTCAAAACATATTTACTGGATGCCCACCGTGCACCAGCTAATTTCCTAGAAACTGGAGCCAGATCAGCGAACAAGATAGGCAGATTTCCTGCATTTATGACACCTGCATTCTAGAGAACTTAGTGTTTAAACCATTTGGAAAAGCTTTTCTATTACTTGATGCCACAGGCAACCAAATTAATGCACCTAGCAAAGGCTAAAATTCTAAGCATCACTTCAGCCTTCAATAATACCTAGGAGATTTCCTTGTTTCTTCTGTCTGATTCCTATTTCATTCTCCACACTGACCATTCCAAACCTTCTACACTTTCCTCAACCCCCTGACTACCAATGTTCTTCCTTAATGTGGTCCTTATTTTTGAGCTACTAACTTGCTATACTTTCCCATAGCACCTTGTACGTGCCAATTTCATTGCATTCATCCTGTCATATTCAATTGTCTATTGATTTATATGTGTAGGTTCTGAGTGGAAAGGGGTACCCAGTTGGACCTGCAGAGTGAGTTGAAATGCTGAATGATGCAGAAAAGCCACGCAGGAGACCATGTCTGGTATAGAGTAGGCTGAAGTCCTGACAGCTTTCTATTTTCATTTTCCAGTTCCCATAAGTTCTTCCTATAGCTCTATAAAAAGGAATCCTCTTTTTTTTTTTTTTTAAACCAGCCCCAAGGGTATCTCTGTTTCAGGAATCACCAACCTATGACCTATGGATCAAACACAGTCTTCTGTCTGAAGCTACAAATGGTTTTTGCATTTCGAAATGGCTGAAAAAAGTCAAGAGAAGAACAGTATTTCATAAACAACAACAATTATATAAAATTCACATTTCAGTGTCCATTAATAAAGTTTTATTGGAACAAAGCCACACTCATTTGCTAACATATTGTTGATCGCTGCTTTCACACTACAATAACAGTTGAGTGGTTGCTACAGGGATCATATGACTTGTAAAGCCTGAAATATTTATTATCTAAAAAAGTTTGCCAATCCTCCTCTCTTTCACACAACAAAAATAGCCCTGCTGAATGCAAGTACTTCCTGAAATTAGAGACAATGCAGATTTTTAAGGTAGACAACACTTACTAGATCATTTAGCGTATTTCTGATTAGGTTTGATAGAACCACCCTCTGCTCCTAAACAAACAAACAAACAAACAAAAACTAGTTAGAAGGCAAAAGCAGAGAAGGAACTTGGATTTAGCCCAGCAGAGAGATGGCTGGCCCCCAAAATAATAAATTCATGCACTTCTTTCTTTTGTAACTTGTTTTCCAAGTATGTTCTGGAAAGTAGGCTCCCAGTATTTTTGAATAGTGAATGTCACTACACACATATCATCGTGTAGTGCAGTCGGCCCACACTGTCCGTGCAGCAGAAGTGAAACCCCAAGCCATGCCTGTACTCTCTGAGCAACTGAGAATTCCTTGTCGTATTTCCATGGTTGATTGAATTCATTAGTTTTTTCATATCTTAGACACATTCATTCAATCTGCAAACATATATTGGGAGTTGAGTAATGCAGGCTGGAGACTAAACTGAGCCGAGACATGCAAGAAATGTCAAGATCAACAAAGCAGACTTTCTTCTCCTGTCTGAAAGAATAATAAGTGCAGGCCCAGCATTTGGGGTGGGAGGAGGGGCTGTAAAAGTAGAGGACGATAGAAATCAGAGTGGCTCTTCTCCTTGGCTTTCATCTTTGTCAGTGACAGTGCTTGTTGGACTGAAGAGGGTGAAACCTATGCTGGCATGGGAGACCCGAAGTCCAAGAAAAGTGACTGGAATGATGAGCGGCTCCACATGAGGCGAAATCTCACGGACTAAACAAATTACCCAGCTCATCATGAAGATGAGTTGCCAACAAGATCACTGGCATGTAGACCTTGGAACTGTGGGGAATTCAGTGGTGCTAGAAATCAGAAAACTGTCAAATATCTTCTTTATTCTATATCACAGAAGAAGATGGAGTCTTCAAATGACAGAGCAGTGATGGTCAGGATTCTAGGACAGATGTATCACTTCGGAATCATGTGTGTCTGTTAATAGTTGAAATCCCCAAAAAGTAGCTTAACCAATTTAGAGAGTTACTTTTCTCATTCTATGAACAGCCCTAAGGCAGGCATTGGTTTAGCTGCTCAAGGATGTCAGAACTCAGTTCTCAGAGATTCTCTTGACCTTCGCCTCATTGTTACCCCATGTTACCAAAAAGGCTTCTCCATCACCAGCACAAGTTTCCGTGTGCCAGGCAGAGAAAAGAGGGAAAGACGAGAACAAGTTGACTCTAGCCCTCCTTCCCCACCCTGCTCTTTAAGGAGCTTCCCCCAGAGCTCTACCCAGCAACTTCCACCTATATCCCATTGGTCAGAATGTGCCAGATGGTCAAAGATTTCTGAAACAAGTGGAGAATATAGTTGTTTTTAGCTGGGCACATTGCCCCCCTTCCCCAGCAAGACCAGGGACTTGTTAGTAGAAAAGACAATAATTCGTGCTGGTTACATGCCTAGCAATCTTTCCAACAACAGATTTTCTGAGAAACGGGTTAAGTATGTTGAAAGAAAGAAAGAAAGAAAGAAAGAAAGAAAGAGGGAAGGAAGGAAGGAAAGGAAGGAAGGAAGGAAGGAAGAATTGATAGCTAGGAACTGCCATCAATTTGCAAAGGATAGTAACAAGCAAATTAACCTACTTTTCTTCAATTAAAATGTTACGAGGCTGGTAGAAGAAGGAAATATGATACATGCAGTAAGTGCATTTATCATCAGCAAGGCATTTAACAAAGTCACTTGTAATGTCCTTACTGATAAGATGGAGAAATACAAATGATGTGACAATAAAGGTAGATTTATAACTGATTAAAAGACTCAAAAGACTGGTGATGAATAGTTAATGTCAGTTCTATAAGCAATAACTATTAGTGCCACATTGTATTATTTTAATTAATATCAGACTTAAGAACAATAACAATATAGATAACTGACAGAAGATTCAGGACTCGCCCCAGTCACATTCTATGTCCATTTCTGGGATGCATATCTTGCAGAACTTATAGATTTGAAGATGAAGAAAATCTGGAAGGACAGATTCAGAATCCAAAATTAACTAGATGGGCAGAAATGGTGGACCAAATAATATTAACTATCATTCAGTTGAACACCTCCTACATGCCAGATACTATGCTAAATGCTTTTCATGTGTAATCTCTTGTCCTCTAAATAATCCTGCATGTAGGTCTTTTTCTCATCCTCATTTTATAGATGAATAAAACAAGACTCCAAGAGTTTGAGTCATTTGCTTAATATCACATAGCTGGACATAAATGAACTAGATTTCTACCCAGGTCTATCCACCTTCAAAACCTATTCTATTTCCCCTATGCCATTCTGCTTTTCTATGCTAGTAAATGTAAACAGTCGTGTTTTTCAGGACCAAACAGAGGATAGGGAATGAATAGGTAGGGGAAGGCAGCAAGTAAGTAAAGGATTTGGAGATTTGGATTGGCTGAAACGTCAACATGGATGTCTTCAACGTGTTTGAAATGCATCAAACAAATAAGAAGGACAAAAGGAATGATGGATGGATAGATGGATTTGTGATAAAGCAAGTGTGGTCAAATATTTGTTATGGAATCTAGATAGTGGATACATGTTAACTATACAATTTTTCAACTTTTATGCATGTTTGAAAATTTTAACAATAAAATGAAACAATAAGTCAATGGCACTTGATAGCATGATGTGACCATGTTTAGATGGGGGAGATCTAGCCTCTCTCCTTTGGGGTAACACAGCCATACCTTAAATTCTGCATTCAGTTCTTGGTGCCAGCCTTTTTCAGGGATGGTGACAAGGTGCCACATGCCCTTGAGAGAAGGCGAGGATGAGGATGCAGAAACCATGTCTAAACTGGAAAGGAGAAGAAAATAGTGCAACATGGTAATTCTCAGCAAACACTTATGGAGTTATGTATTAGTTATCTGTTGCTGTGTAACAAATTACACCAAAACTTAATTGCTTAGAATAATATTTATTATCTTATTGTTCTGTAGGTCAGAAATTCAGAAGTGGCTTATCTGGGTGGCTCTAGTTTGAAGTCCCTCATGAGGTTGCAGATAGAATGTCCATAGAGACTGCAGTTGCCCGAAGGTTTGACTGAGGTTGGAGAATCCATTTCTAAGACGGCTTACTCACAGGGTGGGGGTCTCAGTTCCTGTTACATGTGTCTCTCCATAGGGTTGCATGAATGTCCTCACAGCAAGGCAGATAACATCCCCCAGAGTGAGCTATCTAAGAAAGCAAGGAAGAAGTCAGAGTGCCTTTCATGACTGTGTTTCTGAAGCCACACACCATAACTTCTGTATTATTCTAGTCATTAGAAGTGACTCATTAAATCTAGCTCACACTCGAGGGAAGGAGGATTAAGCTCTACCTTTTGAAGGAAGGATTCTCAAAGAATCGGGGACATATATTTTTAAAACCACAATCTGTTTCTTGGCACAGTGTTAGGCATATTCTGTAAGGATTCTAGCAAGGTAGTTTTTATTTCAACAGAAAGAATTCTTTGCCTAATAATTAGAGTCATCTAAAAGAAAGTCACCCCAATCAGAATTGGTCTCATTACTAGTTAGTATATATGATTCTTTGTTTTGCAAATATCTGCTTTGTCTGTCTTTACAGCTTCTTGAAGGCAGAAATTATATTTTATGTTTATATTATCCTCCTCCCTTCACTTGGGAAATCCAAAAAGAATCTGAACAGTTAACCGGAGATGTAATATTCGTTCTTTTACTCAACAAATATCTGTAGAGCATTTACATCATGCCATGCACTACGTGACAGTGAACAAGACAGTGAACAAGACAGTGAACAAGACAGGTGCACCTGCACTTACGAGGTTTGCACTATCCTAAGAGAGGATACAAGCAGATCAAATAATCATAGGTTGTGATGGGTGTTATGAAGGCAATAAATAAATAGGCTACTATAAATGCAGCAGAGTTCCAGGAAGCTACTTTGGTTTTACAGGGTTCATAAAAAAAGATAAAGATTTGAGTCAGATAATCTTCTGGATTCCTCCAATATAATGATGGAAACTCCTTCCTTTCTTCCTTCATTCGGCATTTACTGAGTATCTACTCTGTGCAAACCACTAGGGATGCCAAGTAAACAGTTCCACCGTTTAAGGACCCCGGGGTCTTGTGAGAGATAACAAGGTGTATACGTAGATGGTGCTCCCAGGTGGTAAATGCTGCAAGGGTTATGCACAAGGAGCCTGGTGCACACGAGAGTGCCAACACTGCCCAGGGCATCACTGAAGGCTTCACGGAGGTGCCATTGGAGCCGTGTTTTCAAGGATAAGGAAGGGGACTGACAATCTGCATAAGAATCTTTCTAAAAGGTCAGCATCTGAGATGCCAGGACTTGTTAAGGAGTACGAAGGAACAGAGACAAAAGTGAAATGTAAGTTTAATGAGTTAATGGAGCCTGATGAATGAACGCTCTCTGAGTTCTGGCTCCTGTATCACGGCATTAAAATGCACTGGGCCAAGAACAAAAGCTCATTTCACATTTAAATCTTCTCAAGAGGAACTCCAATACTGCAGGTTCATCACAGCTCTGTTGCCATCAGGACAGCGTCCCAGTGATTTCCTGCCACTGGCCTTTTGTTCCAGACCGAGTGGCCCCTCACTGTCCCGCCACTTGTCCAAGCCCCCGCCGTCAGTGTTACTCAGGGTGCCTTTCTCCCACATCTCTCCAAATCCGACCCCTCCATCAGGCCCTACTGCTTCCCTGAAACCTTTGGACCACGGCAGCCTGTGGGGATTTCTCCCTCTGGGGACTCTGCACGAAACACAGAGACCGTTTGTCTTGGTCTTTAACTGGCACTGAAATGTCTCTTATAGATCTGCATGGGCTTTCAAATATTCTGTGACCTTGGGCAAGCAAGTCACCTAACCTCCCCATGCCTCGCATTGTTCATCTGCAAAATGGAGAAATGAAACTACCCAGATTGTTGTGAGGATTAGATGAGTCTACTTCTGGGAAGCGCTTAGACCACTGATGCCGCACTCAGAGAAGCAGGTTAGGGCTGTCCGCTCTGATTACTGCAAGCCCTTTGTAGACAGGAGGCACGACCTCCCATCCTTTGGAGACACGATAAAGCGCCCAGTATTGTTAATTTCATCACTGTTTAAGGAATGCACAAATAAAATGTGTTTGATTCTTTCTCTTAACACCCAGACCAATAAATTTGCTTCCAGTTTTCCAAAAGAAATGAGTTTGGGGCTGAACTGTGTTCTAGAGACTTTTCTTTTTTCCAGGTCCTAGCTCTTTGGGGGTGTGTTCGAAGTAACAGTTGGATGCCGCTTATTTAAGTCACAATCCAATCCATAAATCTGACGCTTCAGCAATTATATTTTCCAGATTGAGAGAGGTGCAAAACTTGGGCCACAGTTAATTAGAAGGCAAAGAATGCCTTTTTTTATCTGTAGCACATGGACACTTCATTATGGTAATAGGAAGAGAGAAGCGTCTTTTCCTCTGTCCTTTCTTTGTTTCTCCTATGTATTCCTTTTTGTACTAAATACACTTTCTGGCCATTTCTTTTTTTTTTTTTTTTAAGTTTATTTATTTTTGAGAGAGAGAAAGAGAGATCACAAGTGGGGAAGGGGCGGAAAGGGAGGGAGGGAGGGAGAGAGAGAATCCTAAGCAGGCTCCACGCCATCAGCACGGAACCTGAGGTGGGGCTTGAACTCACAAACCATGAGATCATGACCTGAGCTGAAATCAAGAGTCAGACACTTAACCGACTGAGCCACTCACATGCCCCTCTGGTCATTTCTGTGTTCTCCTTTGACCTCCTCTTCTTTTTACTCTGTCTCTTTCCCTCCATTTCTTCATGGCCTCAAGCTGAAAAGGATGTGGGTCCATTTTCTTCTTTTTTTCCCTCTCTCAGTGCCTCCTTCCAGTTCTAGTTGGGTGTGAGCAGAGGAGCCATCAACCAACAAGCCCTGGCAGCCCCCCAAGACCACAGATATGTTCCAGGTTACACAGTCTAACATCCTACTTCTTTGGCTCACTCTAGGATGCCACCATGACAACCACATATGTCACCTGGTGAGCCAGGTAGGGGACCCAGAAGATTATTCTTTTTTCCATTAGCATTCTAGCAATGGCACATTGATCAAACTGGTCTTTTGGTTTGGAAATCAGAGCACAAAGCAGAGAGGAAGCAACAGAGGAGAGCTAAATTTTGAGGGTGTCTTAAAGGGAGGGTTGGGGCACAGGATCTTACCATCCTCTGGGTCTCTGTCCCCCAGCTCCCATCTGGCTTCTGAGCTGGCTGCCTCTTGCCTTGGGCAGTCCACTGTCAAGACAGACTGTTGAAAGACCCCTTAAGTGGGACATAACCACAATTGAATAGATATATAATCTCATATCATCCCCCTGTTTCCACATACGGTGGCTTCTTTTCTTGAATTCCTTCTCTCAGTTACCACCATGACATCGCCCACCCCGTGGCTCAGGTGAGAACCCTCAGAGTCATCTGACTCCTTTCTCCCCTCCTACACATCACTATGCACTATGTCCTCTTTACCCTAAACAACCCTCCCTTGTCATCCTTTCTCCAGCCTCAGCCCGTGGTCCTCCTATGGACTGCTGTTAAAGCCTCTTAGCATATGCCCTTGCCCCAGACTCTCACTGACAATCTATCTGCATACAGTGCCACTGAAAAGATCACTTTATTATCCCAAGGACACATCCTGCTTTTTCACACATCTCTTCCTTTGCATTGGCTCTTCCCTCTGCCTAGAACATTTTCCTGGGCCCTCACCCCAATAAGAATTAGTCACTCCCTTCTCTGTGCTTTCATTAATAGTGTGTGCGATTCCTTGTTTTACAAATACCTGCTTTGCCTGTTTCCACAGCTTCTTGAAATCAGGAATTATCTTTTATGTTTGTACTACCTTCCTCCTAGTTAATCAATAAATGTTTGTTGAATGAAAGGATTAAATTTCACAAAACTTCACCAAATATCTACTTCATGCAGACACGTTATTCTAAACACAGTGGAAAACCCGAAGACTCTATTATCAAAGAGCAAACAGTCTACTCTAAAATAGGCCCATGGAGGTGACCTTATGAGTACCTTGAGAGTTCCTGATTTTGTATCGCTGCATATTCTACTCCCTATCACCAGGTGGCAGTAGTGTGCCATGGTCATGTGGTCTAAGCTATGAAGTTCTAAAACTTCAAAAAGGTGGCTTTGCTTGGTCCTGGTTGCTGGATTAATAGCAAGAAAGCCACCCGGGAATGTGGACGGAGTCTGGGTTCCATGCGTGGCTGGACTTGCAAGGGCTTGTTCTTGAGCGCTGTCCACAGCTGCACCTCGCATGCCATCCTGCATTCAGACATGAGGCTCTCTCTCATCCATAAATCCAAAGCGGGAAGGCTGAGAGGTCTCTTGGTTGGGACCAGGTCTACACCTTAGGCCTACACCTTAGACCTACTTCCACTGTGCAGTTCTCTTTAGCTCCTTTTACTGGTGAGTTCCCAACCAGCTGTACAATGACAGGGCTCTTACTGATGGCTTTTGTCTATTTTAATTCAGACAATGGCTATGGCAAGTAGGAGGTCTTAGGTGACCTCTGATGGAGCAGTCAGTAAAGAGATATGAGCTGATCCCAAACTGCATTGCATGTAAAAATGGGTACAAACTGAGGAAGCAGTGATACAGCAAGGGAGGGCAACTCTTTCAACAAATACGGCTCTGAAGCACATAGTTAAGAAAACAGCTGGAGAGGGAGAGAAGATCAGTGAAATGTCCATTGTCAGGGCACCTCTCGCCCACCACCGTTCCCAGGCCTAGCCCAGGATGGGGGAGATTCACCAGCGCCTACAGGCTGAGGATGTGAACAGGAAGGGAGACTGAAGCACGAGAGGCAGAGAGGTTCATGGCCAGATTAGTGCTCAGCAGAAGGCAGGAGGGAATGAGCACAAGAACACAGGTGGGGATTAGCCTCTGAAGAATCAAAGAGCGAAACCCTTCCTCCTTGGAGGCAAGAAATGAATTAGGGTTTTGCCGATATCGTTTGACGGTAGAGGAGACAGAGATCTGAGGAAGTTATGTCTTCTCTCTGGGGGGTGAAATAAGAGACCAGGTTGCCATTTCACCCCTGCAAAGAGTGAGAGTAACCAGGGTGATTCAGCAGGCTTGTAAAGGTGGTAAGGACTAGAAGAAAGAGATAAGGGGCTGTGAAGAATGGAAGAGGAAACTGATTAGGAATCCATTTAAAAACCGTGGTTAAGAACAGAATTCATGAGTCTGTAGTAAGGCAATTGGTGGGGCAGCAGAACTCAGAAGTCTGAGATAGCTCCACAATTCTGCTTAGTTGATCTGGGCTTGGGGGTTAGTTGGAGAGGAGGCAGAGAAGTAAAAGAGATGACCCAATGAAGAGTATTGGTGAGGATGTGGTTAAAATGGTTAAGCATGATGTCCAGACTGGGTGGGAAAGGAATTGACAACAAGATGGGCTGGGAAAATCAGAAGTGAGTAAGCGATAGTATCCCTTAATGACACAGAGGGGTCACGGGGGTGAGGACATGGGAAAGCTAAAAGTGGGATGATGGAGAGCTTCTGGGAACCCAGATCTCCAAAGGGAGGTTTTTGTCGGGGATGGCTGCTGACACGGAGAGAGCCAACCTCATCAGAGTAGAAGAGGTTAGACAGATGGCTAAATATCAGTAGACATTCAGACTCTCGAGTCTCCCAAGACTACATGCGTTAGGCTGGGCAGGAAGCCCATACACCAGTGGCAGAGTTTTCTGTACCTGTAGGGGAATGACCTGGAGGCTCTAGATGATGGAGGTAGGACGACGGAGGATGAAGAGGTATAAATGGGATGCTTTGAGCTTTAGAGTAAGAGGGACTTTTGAAGGATATCTTAGAATGTTGATCTGGACGTGGCAGTGAGAAATAATAAATAGAGAAATGCTCCTGGGTGGGGCGAGGGGGGAAGGGAGGGAGGGGGCGTGGACAGGGAAGGGCAGAACTCAATGGAGACCAAAGCACTGGAGAGACCAGGTGAACAAGAAAGCTCATACCTTGGGTGGAGTTGTGGGAGGGACCTAGTCAGCTTCAGAATTCCAAAGATAGGGTACTTACACAGGCTATGGCCAATGCCTGGAACACAGCAAGTGCTGGATAAATATCTCTTTAATTAATTGCTTTTTTTTTTTTTTTCTCACAGTAAGCTCTACATGCAATGTGGGCCTTGAACTTAAGACCCTGAGATCAAGAGTCACATGCCTGGGATGCCTGGGTGGCTCAGTTGGTTAAGCGTCAGACTTTTGATGTCAGCTCAGGTCATGATCTCCCGACTGTCAGCGCTGAGCTTGGAGCCTGCTTGGAACTCTCTCTCTCTTTCTCAAAATAAATAAATAAACTTAAAAAAAAAAAAAAGAAAGAGTCGCATACTCTACCAACAGAGTCAGCCAGACCCCCCCATTTGATGTTTTCTGCTTTTAGAAGTTTTTAAAATTTTATTGCTTGTATTCCTCTTCCATAACTTAGTCTCAAAACCTACTGGCTCACTGGTAGACAGCTTTTCCTCATGAAAGATTACAAATAGATTATTCAGAGCGATTCAATTTCCATTATTGTCTATCTACTTTCTTCTTCTAGAAATCCCTTTCCATGAAAGCTTCTGAGTATAACTCTATGAGTTAGAGAAACAAAGACATTTCTGGATTCTTGTTCTAAATTAATAGAATAAGAGTAACGATAATAATTTTTGTTTGTGTAAATCACTTTGAGGTTTACAGATTATTACCTCAGTTACCCATGTATTTCTATAAACCCTGGGGTGAGGGCAAAATGGGTATTACTGTTTTCAATTTTGTACTTTGAAATCAGTTTAGATGGGTCCTATGACGCCAAGAGCACTCACCTTCACACAGCCCAAATGCGGGAAAGCCGGACTAGAACTCTTGTATTTCAAGTCTACGTTACAAGCTCTTGAGACAGTGGTTTCCTAAACTTTGATTTGAATTTGTTCAGAGTGCAGATGTAATAGGTCTGGGGTGGGATTTTGGAGCCTGCTTTTGAGGCAAACATCTAATGCCTGTGTTTCAATGGCCATACTCAGAAAAACACTAATCTAGAAACTCTTTCTTTTCCCCTTCTCTCTTAAAGGGGGAAAAAAAAAAGGCTGATCTCACCTCTTACCAATCAAAGGAATTTTTTTTTCCCTTGGATAAGTAGGGCCCCCAGCTCTTCTTTTCTGTGACTTACCCACACACACTGATAAAGTTAATTATCTGCCCTGGCTAAATGACTTTCCCTAGCAACACCTTAGCAACTAACATTAGCTCTGCCTTAGGCTACGAAACTGGAAAGAGATTTCTTGAAGTCCAGTGTATTTTACAACAGAACAAAACATCTGAACAGGAAATTAAATAGAAAGTAAACTGGATTCATTGCTAAGAGATGAGACACAGACACACGAAAGAGTTCGTGACAACCCACCAGAACACAATAGTCAAAATAAGAAACTTTCTCCTCTAAGTTCTACTGAAGTCCAGAGGAGAGAATGTGCAATCTCATTCCATGGAGGAGAGGAGAATTTAAATGGGTCATAGGAGGGGAAGGCATTCTAGGTGCTGGGAAAGCTATTGACAAAGTGTTGAGGCAGGACTGAAAGCGGGGGACACAGGGAACCCAGTTGGGCAGCACTGGGAGCTCAGTCTGGGATCTACAACCAGATCGTTGAAGGCCTTGAAGGTCACTTGATGAACTTGGGCTGAGTCAGAGGGCACTGGGAGCCTGTTAAAGACTTTTATTCACAGAACATGATGCACATCGAGAATATGACAGTGAGCCCCAGAGACAGTCCCTGCCCTGACAGAGCTTGGAATCTAGTGATGGAGTCAGACATGGAATAAATACAAAATGTAAAGTCAAACACAAAAATGAATATGGAATCATAAATCTTAAGACTATTAAGAGAAAAATATATCAGGTTCCAGGAGAGCATATAAAGAGGGGCATATAAATAGGAAATCAGGAAGGACTTCTCTGAGGAAGCAGTTTTGCACTGAGATCTGAGAGATGCTTAGGAGTTGGCTGGGGAAGGTGGTGAGTGGGAGAGACTCCAGAGCACTGGATGCCAGGCAGAGAGAATGGCACAGGCACAAGCTCCCAGTACTGAAAAGCCTTGGGGGCCGGAGCCCATGACCAAAGGGGTGGTAGATTCAGGAGGGCATTGGAGGTCATGCTGAAGATTCTGGTCTTTGTTCCGAGAGCCACAAAAAGCCACTGAAAAGGGATTTTAACCTTGGGATTGACATTCAAATCTGCATTTGCAAAAGGATCTTTCAGGCTTCAGTGCAGACAGCATATCGGAGGGGAATAGGAACGGACGTGGGCAGCCCAATTATGAGGTCGAGAGATGGCGACAACTCGGACTGGTGTGGTGGCAGAGGAGACGGAGAGAAGTGGCCAGATTCAAGAGGTAGTTAGAAGATGAGACTCAGTGATGGATCGGACGTGTGGGGGAGAGAACAGGGGTCTGACGTGACAGCAGAGTTGGGTTGGGGAAATCTAACTTGGGTAGTGGCATTGGAGCTTGATGATGGGCTGCTTAGAGCCTGTCAGCCCAGATGATGAGGTCAACGCCATGAAGTGGGAGGAAGCCCATTTTGGTGTCAGTGAGGGCTGTTTTGAATCTTGCTTCTTTTCCCCTTCTTAGCTGTGGCGCCTGGACAGGTGATTTTATAGGCTCCTAATTTGGGAAATGAGGCGGGAGGGGACATGGGCCTCCTACCTGACATGGTTTTCTTGTCAATGTTTAATAAAAAATTAACTCTTACATCCCTACCTGCTCCTTACCCCGTCCACTGCCATGTTGGATTTTAATATGTTGATATAGAAGAAAAGACACTCAAGAGCACTTGTTTGGGTTATTGGACATACAGTAAGATCTGTAAAGACAGAAGCCACATTTTATTCATCTCTGTATATTCATTCCTGTCCTCTGAGATAAAATCTCACAAAACACTTTTTTTAGTTTGTAGCATGTATCACAATCATAATTTGAAAAGATTCTGTAACTATGTATTTAATATTTGCTTTTCCCACTGGATGGTAAGATCCACAAAGACAGGTAATAAGTCTGTCTCGTGTCCCAGCACTGAACACATGGACGGCCTTCAACATGAATGAATGAATGAATGAATGAATGAAGTTTTGTTCCCTGTGATGCCCACTGCTCAGCACAGACTTGGCCTCATATCTACACTCAACAAAAGGATGCTGGATGACTTAGACTATGCACCATGGAATCTAGCATGAGCTCTGAGCTAGTGATACGGGAGATAGTTCGCTCAGGACACAGACGTGAATCTGAGCAGCACCTCTGTAAAGGAGGGCTAGCCAGCTGGATCAGGTGTTGTTGGGGGTCAGGGAAGTCCAGGGCTGAGAAAAGAGCATAATTGGCTTCAGCAAGGGAGCACTCTTGGGTGACTTCTGAGAGAAGGTGCCCAGTTAATAATGGCAGTGGGAGTCCCAGGACGAGGACTGAGAAGTGAGTGGGCAGGTGCGGGAGGCATGGAGACCTCCAATGCAGATGGTTCCCCTGGGCTGTTTGTTAGTGATGTCAAAGAGAAAAACCTGACCTGGAAAGCAAAGGAGATTGCTTTTTAAGTGTAGGCTGTTAAGATGTGTTGACTGCCCAGGGAGAGGAGGAGAGGTAACCAAAACTTCCAAAAGCACCTGTGGAGGGATGCTTGCACACACTGAGGGGAGGCAGTGGGCTTAAGGCATCTCCCAGGTGGGTCTGATCTTCCTTCTGCGGTACCCAGGACCAGCCCAGACCTACCCCTTGAGGAGGTGGGTGTGTATATGGAGTTGGGGGGAGGGGGGAGACTGAAGCCTAGGCCAGGTGTTTTAAAATTTTTTTAACGTTTATTCATTTTTGAGAGAGGGAGTCAGAGTGCGAGCAGGGGAGGGGCAGAGAGAGAGGGAGACACAGAATCTGAAGAAGGCTCCAGGCTCTGAGCTGTCTAGCCCAACATGGGACTTGAATCCATGAACTGTGAGATCATGACCTGAGCCGAAGTCCTACATTCAACCGACTCAGCCACCTACGAGCCCCTACCAGGTGCTTTATATGGGACATTTCTTTGGACTCTAGCACCCCCTACAGGAAGGGTGTATTAGCCTGTAGGCACACACACACCCTCCAGAGGGAGAAACTCAAGGTTGGAGAGACAAAATAACTCGCCAACATCTCACATGGGTGAATGACACAACTAAGGTTTGATTCAAGTTTGTCTCCAGGGAAACACTGGGAGAGATTCCTGCACCTGGGCCTTTTCCTGGTGCCTCAGGCTCAGTTCCTCTCTAAAAATCAGTCACTGGGGACAAAAATCTAAGCCAAGAAAACACAGGCTTTTCTTTGAACCATTTGAAACTCCTTTCTAGGCCTAGATGAGGACTTTCCTGGGCCTTAGGCATTTCTGTCCTTGGGGTCTCCTTCCTTCATAAAACAACAGTCAACGTTATATTTTATGACTGTGTAGGTGTAAATAGAAATACATTGATATTATATATAACATTTTATTAGCCCTAAATGTTTTTTCCTTCTGATTTTAAAGAAAATATATTCAGGAGTCTCCAAAAATATTACAGGCCGTAGGCGCTGTGCCTACTAGGCGCAGTTGGATGAGTCATGCTGCTCCTTTCTCATCCTCCAGTCCGACCTGTTCCAAAAGAGCAATAGAGTCAGTCGTGGCATCCAACCCCGCCTTAATTGGTCGGCTGCAGGCCTCAGTTTGCTCATCTGTAAAATGAGTGAAATTGCTGTCACGTTTGTCGTGTGCAGGGAGAGCGTAGCAGATGAGCAGATACCGTGAGCCAGACACCCAGCATATTGGTAGGCACAAAGTAGGTGCGCAACAAAAGTTAGTTTCCAGTCTTTCTCTCCTGGGAGCCCTCTACTCCGCAGGGTGCAAAGGTGTAGCTGGGGTTGGGGCAGCAGCCTTCCTGGTGGCGGGACAGATCCCGCAGTGTCCCTGTGCCTTATGATATCCTCGCCAGACCCTGGGAATCTAGCGTCGCAAAATCAACACCGCCGCGCCGCTAATCGCCAGCTCGGAAACAAAACAGCGCTGCGCTCGGGGATCTGGGCAAAATCAGCCCGCCCTCCTCCCCCTCCGCCGCCGCCCTCCCTTCCTCGCGCGGCTCTGCTCGCTCAGCTCAGCTCAGCGCGGCGCAGCTCGGCAGCCGCCAAGCCGAGACCCGCACGGTCTCCCTGTCGCCAGCGCCGGCTCCCAGCTCCCGCTCCCCGCCCGGGCTCCGCCTGGTCTCGCTTCCACGGGGACCCCTTCGGGCAGGAGTCGCGTGGCGAGGGCCGGCGGCAGCGGCACAAAGTTGGACGCCCGCGAGGATGAGGCTGTCCCCGGCGCCCCTGAGGCTGAGCCGGAGTCCAGCGCTGCTGGCCCTGGCACTGCCCCTGGCCGCGGCGCTGGCCTTCTCCGACGAGACCCTGGACAAAGTGCCCAAGTCGGAGGGCTACTGCAGCCGCATCCTGCGCGCCCAGGGAACGCGGCGCGAGGGCTACACCGAGTTCAGCCTCCGCGTGGAGGGCGACCCCGACTTCTACAAGCCGGGAATCAGCTACCGTGGTAAGTGGCCCGGCGTGGAGCTAGGGGCGCGGGACCCGGCCCCCGGAAGGGCGCCGACCGCGCGGTGCCGGAGGAGGGCGCACGGTCCCGGGGCGCACGGTGCCGGCACAGCCCGGCGAGGGCCCTGTGTCCTGGCTGCCCTCAGCCCCTCTCGCCGCGAGCTCCGCGCCGCTCCCGGGCCAGCGTCCGGGGCCGTCGCGGGGGTCGTAGCCAGGCTGGGCAGCCCCATCTCCGACGCGCGGTTCCCGGGCGTGGGCTGCAGCTGAGCGACGCGCTACGCCAGCCTGGCTGGGAGGGAACCTGGCTTCTCCCCCGGCCCGCTCCGGGAGAGCAGTGAAAACCCGCCTTCCTCCAGATCCGCCGCTGGAGCGGAGGGAAGCCTGGTGTCTCCCAGTCGGATCCCAGGCAAGGTGGGGAACTGGCTTTCCCCTCTCCCATCCCTGAAGGGGAGGATACCAGCTTCTCCCAGACGGGCCCCAGGCGGGGTGGTCACTGCAGCTTCCTTGGACAAATGCCTTCAGGAAAAGGGACTTCTCCCTTGACTGGTCGTGGGGCACGGGGAGGAGGGGAGGAAGAGTCTGAAGCTTTCGTAAGGGCCCCCGGAAAGAACTCCAAATTATTCTCCGATGGTCCCAGGCGGGGGAGAAGAGTGTGGATTTTTAGGACAGGCTCCCAATGGAACGGGCCTCCGAGGAGCTGTGGGTGGGTTCGGAGAGGGAAGCGAAACCCGGTGAAGTCGGAAAGGGAAGCTCACATTCCCGAGGCCTGCTCCCTGGAGGCCGGGGACCCTTGCTCCAGCCACCCCGAGGCTCCACGCCGCGGGAATGTCGCGCCTACGCTCCTCCGCGGAGCGCTGGCTTTAGGGAGTGCGGGGAGGGAATGTCCCGGCAGGTGAGCGCCTCCTGGGCAGGAGCGCCGCGCGACCCGCGCAGACCTGAAGACCCCTGACTCCATCCCCACGGCCCACCGCCTCTCTCCGCGGCGGATCGTCTCCCCAGACATCGTTTCCCGGCGTAGAAGCTGCCGTTCTCCAGTTGGGAGACAGGACCTAGGGCAGGGAAGGAAGCCCGCCGGGTCTCACCTGGGCTCCCACTGGCGGGGAGTGGCGGGGTGCGTGTTCCCCCGCGCCTCCGTAAGTCAGCTCTGGTGCCTAGCAGGGAAGAGAGGGTCTTGGGGGGCAGCTGGTGGGCCCGCAGCCGCCGCCCTTGCATCCCCGCCTTCCGGGTTCCCAGAGGCTGCGGGAGGAAGCGGTTGGAGAACACTGGAGAAAGTTTGGGCCACTGTCAGCGGGCGCCAGGGCCACGCAGGCCACCGTAAGCAGGGGCTACCCATCTCAGAACGCTTCTCGCGGTTCCCCGGGATCGTGTCCCCGACTTTGTCCACCTGGCTCCCCAGCGCCCCCCGCACGTGGCGGCGCTCAGCGCGTGGCGAGGAGCCCCTCTGACCCCCGCGCACCGGCCCGCGGGACCCTCGGTACCGCGCGGGGAAGGAACCCCCGGCCCAGCCCGGGAGGGAGGGAGCGGGCGGGGTGGAGGGGCTGCGGGTGTGGCCACAGCCTTTCTGAGGGCTGGGAACAGCCCGTCCTCTCCGTGGACCGGAGGAAGGCGGGCGGAACCCTCTTGGTCTCTTGAGGGAGGCCTCACCAAAACCGAGGATCCGGGTTCCCTGGGGAAACAGCCCAAGCTCCACGTGGCAGGGACGGAGGCGGCTTTAGAGTAAGATGGGCTTGGTTTTAGTAGCTGTGT
The DNA here is from genome assembly GCF_018350215.1 of Panthera leo. Taxonomy (NCBI): domain Eukaryota; kingdom Metazoa; phylum Chordata; class Mammalia; order Carnivora; family Felidae; genus Panthera; species Panthera leo. The sequence continues at coordinate 70,217,245 of NC_056688.1, forward strand.
GACCTTGTGCAAGTCCTTTCATTTCTCTGAGCTTATTTCCCAGCGGTGTAAGTAGCTGTTTGTCCAACCTCTGTGGTGGTTGTAGCGAATACGTGAGTTGACAAAGAGGAGTGTGCCTGAGGTCCCCAATACGTGTTAGTTTGAGTTGGATATGAGGCCCTTATTGGTTTGATAACGGAGGGATGTGCCTGCCTAGTCATTTGTTTTTGGGGTATGTGTGTGTGTGTGTGTGTGTGTGTGTGTGTGTGTGGTGTGGTGTGTGTGTGTGTTTAAAAGTGGTGTTCTCAGAACTCTAATTCAGTCTACTAGTGAATGGTGGCTGAGTCCTCGTGACTCAGTGGAATGAGTAAGTGAATGATTTCTCCATACTGGGAGCCTCACCTAAGATTGTTCTTACTGTGAGCCCAAGAAGATATTTTTAGATGATTTGGGCAAGTCTGGGGCCACACCAAGTGTCCTACCAGCCCTTTCTTCCCATACAAATCCTCCCTGATGGCCTGAGCACTGGCTGCAGGTACCCCAGCACTGGGGAGGAGGGGCACCTGGTATTCACCAGAACACAGAGGCTCCTGCTTCCAGAGTGTCCATGGCCAGTAGGTGAGAACCGAGACTAGGGGAGAGAGAGAGCTCTAGACTTTTACCCTACAGGTGGTTCCAGCCTACACATTAGACTTTCAGACTGTGACACCCCCACTCAGGCTGTTGGCCGGCAATCCCCATTTCTCCTTTCTGGTGGCTAAGAGATCATGGAAGGAAGATATTACGGAAACCGTGCTCCCGGCCTTCTGAGTAAATACCCTGAGATTAGCAAACCTGGTTCCGCCACTCAAAGTTAGGAAGAGGGCGCTGGCCTAGTTTGTGACATTTTCTGTTGGCTTATACTCTCTTAGAATAATCATGTTAAAGGTAAATCTAATGCATTCTGTTCAGGGTATTGACTTAGGGCCGTGGAAGTTAACATTCCCCTGGTGTTCCGCTTGCTTTTTTTATTTTTTTCTTGAGGCCCCCTCACAAGCCTTGGAATCAATGGCTTGTTTTCCTGCCTGGAATCTTTATCCCCACAATTCCAGTTCATCCCTGAATAGCTTCTGCTCTCTATGTCCCCCACCCCAGTATCTCCTTTAGATGTTCTACACTGGATTATAATGGTCGCTGTTAATACACACACACACACACACACACACACACACACACACACACACACACACACACGGGCTTTCTTCTCAACAGCCAGGATCCCATTGAGATTATTATTCAGCTTTTTCCAAGTTGCTAGTGCTATATGGACTTCCTTCTCTCTCCCACCGCTTCTCTCTCCCCTCCCTCCCTCTTCCCCCTGTCCCCCCTCCCTTGGCAATAACTGTGCTTTAGAAAAGCTCTGAAAGGCCTGCTCTGTTTCTGACCATGGCCTCCTTTGACAAGGAGATTACAGTGATTAAAAATAACAAGTTGAGGATCCTCAAGGGGCTTCCCTGATAGGACGACAATTTGCAGGACCAGCCATTCCCAGATCACAATTTCAAGCCAAATAGAAGAAAATCAGCTGAAATGTTGAAGAATTGATTGAAAATAAAAGAGGCCCTTTTGTCTGACTAAAGATCTGTTTATTAGGAAAATAAAGCCAGACCCTGGCTAATGAGAGTGGCTTTTCCTAGATGCTCTTTAAAGGGAAATTTCAAGGAACTTGATGGGAAAAGAATGTCCAGTTGAGATTTCAAAAGCTTGTCCAACTTCAAGCATAATTGGGGGATTTATTCTAAACTGTGAGGTTTGGAGACCTCCAAAGCTGCTTGGCCTTCTCGTTCTTTGTCCCACTCTGGGGTGCACAATGCCACAGGACTGTGTGTCCCAGAGAGCCCCACCTCAGTCTGGCAGAAAGGGCACAGGCTTTGATGTTTGACCTCTGTTCAGTCATATATTCGCTGTGTGACCGTAGGCAGGCCACTTCACCTCTCTGAGCTAGAATTTCTCCAGCTGTGAAATGAGAGTGCTCCCCCCACCCCTTACAGTGTTGCTGTGAGAGTCAGGAATAATCTATGTTAAAGAAAAGCTGTCATAGAGTAGGTGCTTAAAAAAAATACATGTTATAAGATGATTATTTTGGAAATAGAAAAATACTTGGCAGAAACACTGGATGAGACATGGTGTTAAATACTTCCTACTCATCTCACTTATTCTTTCCAGTACTTTGAGGCAGTTTATTATGATTCTTATTTTATAGATGAGAAGACCAAGTCTCAGAGAGGTTTAATAACTTGCCCATGACCACACAGCTGGTAATCATTGGAGTCAGGATACAGACTAAGGGATGTCTGACTCCTAAATCTGTTCCCTTAACCGGTCTCCTGTATTGACACACGAAAATGAACAGGGAATAAAATGAATTAACTATGGCTGCCCTCGGCATTCTGGATGGTGAATCTTCACTGAAGGAAAACAGCAACAACAAATCAAGACAATAACTGACATATCTTGGGACACAAAGTCTAAAGCAATGGCTCCTTATTTACATTTGCTTTTTTTCCTTTTTATAGACTTTGGGATTGCATTTCCTCATAAACTAGAGAACTAATTTAGAACATGAACAACCTTGTCAATCTTTAGCCAGTTCCTTTTGTTTGTGGGAAAACAGAAACAAATTGGATAGGAAAAAAAAACCCTAATTTGATTGTTGTTTTATTCTTACACACAAACTTATACGACCAGGCCTACAAAATTAGATGTTCATAAAGTACCTGTGTAGAATTGGAGAATTTTAAAGTGGATAAGGTATTTTAAATAAACTATGTCTAATCTAGTGGAGTTTTTAAAAATTCAGTGCTGCTGCTGATAGTGTAATTAACTATAAGTCGTCCCTCCCACTTCTCTTTTCTTGTATCATTCTCCTCTTTTTTATTATATAACTTTATTTTTTAAACTTGGCCCCCTTTTAATAAGTATGTAGTTCAAATTGATAATGAAAATTAAAAGAGATTGCTTACTGCTTTGAGTTTCATGAAATGCAAAAAAAAAAAAAAAATCAAAACATACAAAAAAATGAAAGCATATCAAATAGGGATTTTTCAGGGTTTAAAATTTGGGTGCTCCTCCATACACACTGCTGACTCAGCTGGAACAGCAGGATGTAATTGCTGATAAGTTCACATACATGGGCTGGCATGTCAAGAACTTTTCACTATTGCTCTCCATTTGCTTGTCATACAGAATGTCAGATGCAGGTCAATGTTAACTTCTGTGGGGGAGGAAAACCTCTTACCATGTTATATTACTGAAGATATAGGTGAAGCTCATGTCTCACAGAGACCCCAAAATACAGCTTTTTGAAAATAAGAGGTAAATGGGAAGTCCTAGATGATGGCCAGCTTTGCTCCACGGGGTCCACCAGGAACCCAGATTCCTTCTGCTGTGTTGCCCTGTAATCCGCCAGTGCTCTGCTGTCCCATAGACAGCCTGGAGTTACAGCACCTGAAATGTGGCTGGTCCGAATTGAGATGTGCCGTGAGTATAAGACACACACCGGTGGTTGAGAGATAAGGATGGAAGAAAAATAGACTTCTCAATAATTTTTTAAGTGTTTATTTATTTATTTATTTATTTATTTTGAGGGGAGCGGGGAGGGGCCGAAAGAGAGAGAGAAAGAGAGAATCCCAAGCAGGTTCCACGCTGTCAGTGCAGAGCCTGACACGGGGCTCGATCCCATGAACCCTGAGACCAGGACCTGAGCCAAAAGCAAGAGCCAGTCGCTCAACCGACTGAGCCACCCAGGTGCCCCTCAATAATTTTTTTGACATTGATTCCATATTGAAGTGGTAATTGTATGTATTAGCTTAAGTAAAATATGTTGTTAAAATTAATTTTACTTGTTTTACATTTATTCCTACTGGATACTTGTTAACAAATACAGTGAATTTCATCTGCCGGGAGCTTATTTTCACTGGACAGTACTGTTGTAGGGTGTTCTCATCAGAGCCGTTAACAGCCAGCTCACTGCCAACACGTGTGAGTTTCAGTCAGTGTGCAGGGGGGGAAAGGAAGTAGAGGGCAAACAGCTTTCTTTTGAATGATGTGACCCAGAATTGCACCCAGCACTGCCAAACACACTCCACTGGTGAGGATTTAGATACTTGACCACACCTAGCGGCAAGAGAGCCTGGGAAATAAAACATTTAGCTAGACAGCCACACGCCCAGCTAAAACTTGGGGAAAGGATTTTTTTTCCCCAAAAGAATGAAGGTGAAAATGGATTTAAAGGGACAATTAGCTATCTCTGCCACATGTTTTAATGCATAGTCATCTAAAAGCACAGCATTTCATGTCCTCTCATCCAGTAAAATGTATCTAGATGGTCTTCCCAACAGCATGTAAAGTTTATATACTTGCTAAATGAGTCAGGATGGAAGGAGTGTTAGGGTGTGTGTGTGTGTGTGTGTGTGTGTGTGTGTGTGTGTGTGTGGTATTGATAGGTTTCATATTGAGAGGAGAAAAAAGGGCCAGTATGTCAGAGTGACCTGTTCTATCTCACCCTCTCCCTCAATAAAGGTGGAAGCTCTAAGGAAAGAAAGGAATAAGGAGGAAGTGGATAAAACAGAAAACAAGAGAGAGAAGAAGGAGGAGGAGGAGTAGAGGGAGGAAGAAGAAGGAAGAAGAAAGGGAGTTGCAGGAAGAAGGAGGAGGGGGAGGGAAAAGAAATTAAAAGAGAAGAAAAAGAAAAGCTCACAGGGATATATATTCTGAAAGAAAATGAGACAATTTGAGTAGACTGGAGCCCCATCTTATTTGAGGGTTAGATTCAAGAGGCACCATGGAAAGCAAAAAATCATATAAGCCAAAATTATTCCTTGGGGTGCCTGGGTGGCTCAGTTGGTTGAGCGTCCGACTTCGGCTCAGGTCACGATCTCATATTTGTGAGTTTGAGCCCTGCGTTGGGCTCTGTGCTGACAGCTCGGAGCCTGGATCCTGCTTTGGATTCTGTGTCTCCCTCTCTCTCTATGCCCCTCCCCCACTCATGCTCATGCTCTGTCTCTCTCTCTCTCTCTCAAAAATAAATAAACATTTAAAGAAATTAAAAATAAAATGATGCCAAAAATATTATTCCTTAAAAATCCTTTCAAATTGTATGTCAGTAGGAACATGGGTACTGGATTCAATGTAGCCTCATTCATGTCTCCTTCCAGACAGTTCTGTTAATGAGGAATAGAAGCACACTGACATTTCTTAATAAGTCCAGGACTTCCATTTGCCCCTCCCGCATTGGAAGAGACCAGTGTCCCCTCAATCAAGTAACAGGTAAAACAGGTGGTTTGCTGGTCCTTAACCCCTGACATGACAGGTACAAAATACTCACTGTGATGGAGTGAGGGAATGAGTCCCCTCCCATGCACACTCAGGCACATGCATGTATTGAATGGGGTGGCAAGTGGCCTGAATTATCGAAGGTATCATTTCCTCTAGTTTTCTTCTGACAGTGTGCAGTTGTGCGTGATTATACCATAGGCACATCTGCTGGAACACCTACGTGTCAGGGAGCTCACCATGTCACATGAAGCCTCCTGTGTGGCCGGCCGGTCAGCTCTTGCTGGTATAAATTTCCCATGTCTACAGGGTGTCTTGGCTGGGCTAGAGATGAGGCTGGGATGGGCAGGTAAGGAATTCCGTGACATCGCCAAGAAGTCCTTGTGAGCTCTACATAGACAAAGCTTCTAACTTGCATGGAATATTCAAAACTGCCATGAAAGGTTCAGGGAAACTTAAACAGGGGCCTACGCACCTCTGTGGATTAGCTGAGGCCCAGAAGACCCATGGGAAATAACTCAAACCCTATCTCCTATTGTGGCCTGGACATTTGCAAATATGCCTCGCGGACTTTGTGAGACAGCAGAAGGGCAGGGAAAGACTCCAGGAGCAAAGCACCATGTGGGGGGAATAGGAGTGTGGGAAGGTGGGCAAACTCGGAGCAGGCCATAAAAATGGGATGGTGATTCTAAGAGCTAGAGGAAGCTCTTATAATCCTCCTCCTCCTCCTCCTCCTCCTCCTCCTCCTCCTCCTCCTCGTCTTCCCCTCCCCCTCTTCTCTTTTCCTTCTCCTTCTCCTCATCCTTCTTCATTTTCTTTTCTTCCTGTTCTTTCTCCTCCTTCACCTCATAGCTGCAACACTACTCTTTGGATTTTCACTCATTCCCACCCCAGGGCCTTTGTACATGCTCTTCTCCATGACTAGAATGCTCAGCCTTATGTGGCTCACTCCTTGTCTTTTAAGTTTCAGCTCAGATTTTATCCCTTTAAATAGGCTTCTCTGACCACCAATTTATGTTTCCCATTTCTTTTGCCTGATTTCATTTTCATCATAGCCCTTAATCACTCTCTGAAATTATCTTGTTTATCATCTGCCTCCTCAAGCTAGAATATAAGCTTCATGAGAGCAAGCACTGTGTCCTTTCTTGTTTGCCATTTATTTCTAGCACCCAGAACAGTTTGTGGACATGACAGGCACTAAATCTTTATTTGTTGAAAAAAAAAAAGTGAAGAATCCTGGTGTGAGATCTGCTAAGAGAGCTAGATGGAAGCAAGAGAAAGTGTTTCTCTCTCAGCCAGAGAAGTGAGACCAGGGATGGAGACCAACGGCAAGGAGCTCCAGGTGGAGGCAGCAGAGAGAAGAGATGCCCAGTGCCCTGGGGGCATTGGCTGGAGGTTGAGGGCAGGCAGATGGCTGGTCCCAGGTGAAGACTATTGAGGGGCACCTGGGTGGCTCAGTCGGTTGAGCGGTTGAGCGTCCGACTTCAGGTCATGATCTTCCACTCCATGAGTTCAAGCCCCACGTCAGGCTCTGTGCTGACAGCTCAGAGCCTGGAGCCTGCTTCGGATTCTGTGTCTCCCTCTCTCTCTGTCCCTCCCCTGCTCATGCTTTGTCTCTCTGTCTCAAAAATAAGTAAAAACATTTAAAAAAAAAAAAAAGACTATTGAGAGGAAGGAGATCAGCATGGTGAAAAGCTGGGTCATTGATGGTTCAGAGGTGAAGAGCAGGACAATCGGCAAAAGGGCAAAGGGAAGGGGCTCCCAGCTTCAGACACTGGCTTTGATTGAAGGGAGAAGAGAGCAGAGAGGATTATTGATCAATCAAACTTCGACACCAATTATTAAGTGACTTTCCCTGGAATCAGCACTTCGTGGGGTCATTTGTGTGGCGTCCAAACCTAGCTATGCTTCAGAATCACTTGGAAAGTGTAAAACAAACAAACTAACCGCAGCTTCACTGGACCCACCCCCAACAAAGAGCTGGATTCCAGAAATCTATAATCTCTCTCTCTCTCTTTTTTTTTTTCTTTTAAAACAAGATGAGGACAGGGAAATACAAATCAAAACCACACTCAGATATCACCTTACGCCAGTCAGAGTGGCCAAAATGAACAAATCGGGAGACTGTAGATGCTGGAGAGGATGTGGAGAAACGGAAACCCTCTTGCACTGTTGGTGGGAATGCAAACTGGTGCAGCCGCTCTGGAAAGCAGTGTGGAGGTTCCTCAGAAAATTAAAAATAGACCTACCCTATGACCCAGCAATAGCACTGCTAGGAATTTACCCAAGGGATACAGGAGTGCTGATGCATAGGGGCACTTGTACCCCAATGTTTATAGCAGCACTCTCAACAATAGCCAAATTATGGAAAGAGCCTAAATGTCCATCAACAGATGAATGGGTAAAGAAATTGTGCTTTATATACACAATGGAGTACTACGTGGCAATGAGAAAGAAATATGGCCCTTTGTAGCAACGTGGATGGAACTGGAGAGTGTGATGCTAAGTGAAATAAACCATACAGAGAAAGACAGATACCATATGTTTTCACTCTTATGTGGATCCTGAGAAACTTAACAGAAACCCATGGGGGAGGGGAAGGAAAAAAAAAAGAGGTTAGAGTGGGAGAGAGCCAAAGCATAAGAGACTGTTAAAAACTGAGAACAAACTGAGGGTTGATGGGGGGTGGGAGGGAGGGGAGGGGAGGTGATGGGCACTGAAGAGGGCATCTTTTGGGATGAGCACTGGGTGTTGTATGGAAACCAATTTGACAATAATCTCATATATTAAAAAAATAAAAATAAATAAAAAACACATTATGAAAAAAAATAAGAATAAAAAATAAAACAAGATGAGGAGACACAGAGAGAAGGCGGCCAAAAGATGGTCACTTTTCTATGCCCACGTTTCCCCATCACAACCTCTCCTCGCTCCACCCCAGCCTCCTGTGCTCCACATACATTAGCACCTGGTCACATCACTGCCTATCCTGTACCCGAGTACAGTGGCCAGTAGGATGTCCCCAAAGTTGGAGTGACAGCAGCCTCCCCCTGTCTGGGCAGTGAAGCGTTGGAGAGAGAAGAATCATGAGCTTCCTTTAGGTGATGCTCAAAGCTGGCAGAGCCTGAGCCATGGTTGACCTGGTTGTACTTTTCTCTTGCCAACATGTCCCTTCCATGTAACTTCCGCTCATCGGTCCAGGTTGTTCTTTGGAGTCGAGCAAATGAGGTCTCCCCTTGGCCATATGTCAGCCATTGAGGTGTTTGTGAAGAAATAGAAACTATGACTTCTGGCCAAAATGCCCCATTTCTTCAGCCATTCGTTATAGGATGCTGTTTCTTGTCCCCTTGCACTTTGTACCCCAGATGTGCTCTGATAGGGATAGAACATGGGGGATGATTATCTCCCTTGTCCTGAGGGCTGTGTTTGTGTTAAGCTTGCCAGGTCTTGTGTTTGCTATTTTCGCAGCGCTCTGGGATCACGCTGAGCTTGCAGCCAGCAAAAATTCCTGTGAGCCGCTGGGAAGGCTTGCTTCCCTCCTCTCCCTCAACTGGTGTGACTGGTCTTTGAATGTAAGATTTGACGTGATTCCTCCTAACTTGGTCTTGGTCTTGGTCTTGGTCTTCCTCAGACGTAATCCAGAATGTTTGGGTCCATCCCTGTAGCTGTCAGCCACTCGTGGATCTGGATTCTGTCACTGAGTGACTTATCCATGTAATCTCATTTTGGATTATCTACAATTCTGATAAGCAGTCTTAGAAATCTTTATCAAAGTTGATAAGAATGTTGAGCAAGGGGCTCCCTTGACATCCCTTGAGTCTTTCCCTGAAGTTGACATCTAGTTCAATACTTTCAAAGTCAACTGGTTTGCTGTCATCTCAGTGGCATTTTAGTATCAACTGCCACCTTCCTCGTCAACCACCTCAGTTAAGCCACAAATATCATTTCCCTAGCCTGCTAATGAATTGTATAGTTTAGGCAGAATTATTTTCTTTCTTTGTTTCAAAGTTAGTAAAGACTCTTTCCACAGAACATGACAGGAACAAAGTCAAGTTAACTAAAGCAGAAAGAGAATTACTGAGTCTCATATTTGGAAAGTCTAGGGGCGGGTCTGGCTTCAGGTATAAATGGATCTAGGGACCCAAAAGGGTTCTCTCCTCCCTCTCTCCTTTCCATCTCTCCCTTCCATCTCTCCCTTCCATCTCTCCCTTCTACCTTGTCTGTGTCACTTTTTCCATCCCATATCTCTTGGCTGTGTTTCTGTGTGTTGTCCTCATTTTTCTTACTACAGATAAACTTTCTCCAAATAACAAGGGCTATAGCTGCCAAGAACCTTCCATGAAAAATCTTTCAGTTAGTCCTGTAACTAAAAGAAAAGCCCTGGTCCCATTAATTCCAAACTGGAAAAACCCTGGGGGAGGATTCTGATTGGCCCATCTTGGGTCACAGACGCAGGGGAATGGGGTGTGGAGAGAGACTAAATTTGGGCCACAGTCACTTCTGTGACATTATGTTTCAGGAGGGAGAGGGGGTGCTATTGTCGCCAGCCCCAGAGATCCCATTGTCTGAGTAGGATAAGAAGTGGGGCTCCTGGAGAGTGTATGTCCCTCCGTGCTTCCTGCCCTCACCCATACCCCCAGCTACATTCTCTTGGCTGACACATCACCAAGTCTCCAGGAGCTTCCTTCCCACCCATCCCTCTTCCCATCCGCGTAATGGTCAGCTCAGGACCCATGCATCTGGCTCCCAGCCATCCCATGAAGAGGTAGCATATGTGGGAAAGAATGAACTTCCATTGGGCTGTTGCATTGTGCTTCATATACATTCCCACCTTTAATCCTTATAACAAACCCATGAGATGATAATGATGATCCCTATTTTATGGAGGAGAATGATTTATTTTGAATGTATCCTATTAATTTAACAAACATATATGTACACTTATTATTATGAATATTAATTCATTTGTTGGCATAATAACAATGAGATAAGTACCAAGACCGTCATTTTACAGGAGATTAGAAACTGAGACCTCGAGAGGTTAAGTAACTTGCCAAAGGTTACACATAGTAAACAGGAGAGATTCGAACCCAGATCTGTTAGCTACATCCAGTTTTCAATTTTAGATATGTGTGATATTTAATTTGGAATGGGACTTGTTTCACCTCTGCCTGGGAATTCTGGAGCACTAGCTACAGAAGACCATCCAGGGAAACAGAGTGGGCCAAGCCCACCATCACACTTGTTTTAGACTTTTAGCCCTGCCTTCCCATCTGCCAACCCATCAATACCATCTCCTTCCGCCTCATCCTGGCTGGGTGGGCTCAATTGTGACAATTTATTTTTTTATTATCATTAATGGATTTTTTTTTTATTTTTTTTTAACGTTTATTTATTTTTGAGACAGAGAGAGACAGAGCATGAACGGGGGAGGGTCAGAGAGAGGGAGACACAGAATCTGAAGCAGGCTCCAGGCTCTGAGCTGTCAGCACAGAGCCCGACGCGGGGCTCGAACTCACGGACCGTGAGATCATGACCTGAGCCGAAGCCGGCTGCTTAACCAACTGAGCCACCCAGGCGCCCCTAATGGATTTTTTTTGAGAGAGAGAGAAAGAGAGACAGAGTACAAGTGGAGGAGGGGCAGGGAGTGAGGAAGAAAGAAACCCAAGCGGGCTATCAGCACTGAGCCAATGCGGGGCTTGAACTCACCAACTGCGAGATCATGAGCTGAAATCAAGAGTCAGACGCTTAACTGACTGAGGCACCCAGGTGCGCCGTGCCAATTTCTAAGTGAAGCATGTGCATCGAATCTTCCCGTGTTCTGAAAGTCCTGCACAGCAGGGAGGGGACCGCTGTGGCTTGTGTACTGCTCCAGCAGTCTTTGTAACCCCAGGTTGCAAGTTAAGGCAGAAGTTAAAGTTCCCTGTAGTTGATGTGTGGGGCATGAACACTGGGGCATCTCAGTGCCATTTAGCAGGTGGAGAGAGCTGGGATCTGGCTCAGGATCTTTTCACTGAGGTTAGGGCCAGGGAATCTGAAACCCAGAGTTCATGTTAAATGGTTGACACACTGACACTTGAAGGACCCAGAAAGCTGTTTGGGGGTTGGGATTTTCAGATGGCAAGTGTACCCAAGGATGAGGAGAACTCAACCTTAGGTAGCAAGTTAAGGCTAGGCTGGAGGGTGAAACATCAGTCCTCATATCAGCAAGGCAGACCAGGAGGCCCTTGCCACGGGTTTTCAGGGAAAGGCTGTAATTCAATAATCATACAACTTCCAGCCTGCTCTTCCTAAAACATAAATCTGAATATGACATTCCCTAACTCAAACCCTTTAGGGGCCCCTCGTCACCTCCAGGGAGGTATCCACCCTTTTTAGCAAGGCTTTGAAGGCTTTTAAGTGTCTATCCCCTACCTTCTTCCCCTGACCTCTTATCACCCTGTCCCTTCCAGCTTGCAATTTATGAAATACAGAAATAGTTCTGGTTTCCAAGGCCAAGACTGTCTCATCATGCCTTTCCCTGTACCTGGAGTGCTGTTAGTCTCTTGTCCACTTGACAAACTCTTATTCCTCACTCCACTTGGAGTTCAAATGCTACCTCCTCCTTGAAGCCCCCTCTGACTGACTCCCAAATTAGACCCAGATGCTCCCTCCTCTGGCATCCCAGAGCAAATTATCCACACATCCATAACACCCACCGTATGTTATAAAAAATATCCGCTGATGTGTCTTTTCCTCCCAGCTCTTAGACTGAATGCTCCTAGAGGGAGAGGTCGTATCTTTTTTTTTTTTTTTTTTTTTTTTTTTTTTTGTCTCCAGGTGCATAGCACTGGGCAGGCACAAAGTGCTTAGTAACAAAGGGATGAGGGGCTGAATACTACACATGGTAGCTTTGGAGGAGGAAACTTTGAAGGAGGGACCAAGGGGACAAACACTCAATGAGCGTTTATTGAGCATTTATTGTGAGTGAAAAGGCACGCTCAATGCTAAAAAGACCGTGCAGCTTAAGACAGACTTGGTCTCTGCTCTCACGGAGCTTCCAGGTTATTAGGGGAGACCAGCATTTAACATATAACTCACAAATAAGTGTGTAATTAAAATTGGGTGAGAGGCATTCAGAAAAATGAAGGCTCTGTTCACGATAAGGGCTTACCCAGAGCTCCCCATACCCTGACCCTGTGAGGATCATCCCCAAAGACCTTTATTTCCTTGCAGCCCTCTCAGGGGTCCTTTACTGGCACCTGCTAGCGTTTTTCTTTGGAGGTTCAGTCATTGTCCTTGAGGACCAGCTTTTGGAAACCCGTTGCCGGTTGATCGGCCTGCTGAACATCCTGGTCTTTATCATTTTCATCATCATCTTCTTCAGCTCCAACATCCCCAGTGCCAGTGGCCATCGGCATCCTTTACAACTCTTGAATCCTTTATGTACCAGGCGCTGTGATAGATGTTTATTTAATCCCCTCCACATTCCTATAAGAAAGGCAGTATCATTAGCTTCTTTTAAAAATGAGGGAACAGGGAGGTGAAATAACTTGCCAGAGGTCATGTAATTAATAAATGATAGCTCTAGGGTTCTAATCCAAAATCTTTGCTCTTAACCAGTTCCCTGTATGTGCTCACAGGATGGCTCTGAATGGACTTTTTTTTTTTTTTCCTAAACCTTCATCAGCATTTTCCTTGCATTTCTTGGGTCTCTTAATGGCCTCTCTTGGGAGGCACTAGGGAGGAGTCATTAGAGAGAAGATTCTATTATTTATTGCCAAGCAGTCATCTTCAGTCATTACTGGAACTCAGAACATACTGCACATTTGTGCCTTTCAGGAGAGGGTCGCATTAATGGGTCCTTGGAGGGATGGGATCTCCTGTCTTCCTTCAGCTTGTACTGTGGAATACCGTCATCACCAGTGATAATTTCAGGTTGAAACCCCACTCTGAGTTCAGCCTCCAGAGCCTCCGTCCTGTGTGTTACATACAATGAGGTAGAGGAAAACCTTAGATTTGTTTTGTTTTTTTTTAACCTATAGGAATGCATCATTCCTTGGTTTCTGGGAAACCAAGTTTATGATGAGCCCTTTAAGTGTAATGCACAGATGTACAGAAAGGGGCATATTTATCATTCAGAAACATCACTGAATAACATTTGTACCAGAATATAACTTACATATGGAAAAGTTCACAAATTGGACTGCTTAGTGAATTACTACACATTGAACATGCTCATGCAGTGGGCCTGAGATCAAGAAACAGACCATGATCAGCACTCCAGAGGCATTCCTTGTGCCACCTGCAAATCACTTCTCACTCCACTTTGCCACGCGTGTAACCACTGCCCTGACCTCTGGCATCGTAGATTACTTAAAAAAAAATTTTTTTTTTTATTTTAGAGAGAAACTGAGCATGAGTAGGGGAGAGGGACAGCGGGTGAGAGAGAGACTCCCAAGCAGACTCCATGCTCAGTGGGAGCCTGATGCCGGGCTCGATCCCATGACCCTGGCTTCATGACCTGAGCCAAAATCAAGAGTTGGATGCTCAACCGACGGAGCCATCCAGGTGCCCCTACTTTGTATGTTTTTGGATTTCACACAAATATATAAATGTAATCATAGCCTTTGTATTATTTTATATGTCTTCTTTCATTCAAGATTATATTTATGAGATTTATTCCTTTGGTTTTTTTAAAAAATATTTATTTATTTATTTTTGAGGGAGAGACAGAGACTGAGACAGAGTGAGAGCAGGGGAGACACAGAATGAGAGTGAGAGAAGGAGACACAGAATCCAAAGCAGGCTCCAGGCTCTGAGCCGTTAGCACAGAGCTCGACGCGGGGCTTGAACTCGCGAGCCGTGAGATTGTGACCTGAGCCGAAGTTGGACGCTTAACCGACTGAGCCATCCAGGTGCCCCAAGATTTATCCTTTTGTTGTATGTAGCAGTAATTCGTTTTCATTACCACAGGGCATTCAATTATATGTATATGTCACAGTTTACATATCCATTCTACTGATGATTGACACTGAGTTTCCATTTGGGTGCTAATACAATGTTACTATAACCTGATAGATGTTACTTGGTACACATATGTATGCATTCCTGTTGATTTAGGAGTGACATCACTGGATCATAGGGTCTGTATATGTTCGGCTTCAGTAAATACTGCCAAAGAGTTTTCCAGTGAAAATTGCTTATTTTCGGTTCAACGGTGTGTGAAAGTTCCAGTTAACATTTGATACTGTTAATCCTTTTACATTTAGTCAATCTGGTGGAAATGCAGAAGTAATTTATTGTGGATTTAATTTTTATTTTCCTGTTCACTAACGAGGTTGAGTGTCTTTTCATATGCTTTTTGGCCATTTGGGCACCTTCTTTTACGTAGCATTAGTTCATGTGTTGTGCCTATTTTTCTCTATTGGGTTGTCTTTCTTTTATTGATCTGAAAGTTTTTATATATTTTGGATTAAAGTCAACTGATGGTGATATGCGTTGCAAATATCTTCTTCCACACTGTGCCGTACTTGTTCCTGATGATGTCTTTTGTTGGGCAAAATTTTTACATCAACCCATTTATGTATCTTCTCTTTTATCGTCACTGTTTTTATTTTCTTTTTTATGTCTGCTTAAAAAAAATCTTTCTGACTCCAAGATCATTCATATTTTATCCTAGGCTCACGTCTAAAATCTTTGCTGTTTTATTCTTCACAGTTAGCTCTATCGTCTATGTGAAGTTTATTCTGCGTATGATGTGCAAGGTCAAGATTCACCTGTTTCTATATAGTTACCCAGTGGTCCTCATACCATTTACTGAAGGTATTATCTTTTCCCCCTGACTGCTCTGCAGGAGATCCTTAATCATACAGCAAGTTTCCATAGACTTGTGGAACTTTTTCTGGACCCCAAACAGTTCAACTGGTCTCTTTTTCTTTCCTTGCTATAGTAGCCCGGCTGAATTTCTGTAGCTCCGTAAGTCTGGGTATCTAGTAGTACAAGTCCTCCAACTTTTCACTTCTTTCTTCAGATTGCCTTGGACATTCTTGGTGCTTTGCATTTTCATGTATGTTTCAGAATCAACTTGTCCATATCACAAAAAACACAATGGGAATTTAATCTAACTGCACTACATTTATAAATCAATTTGAGAAGAACTGACATCTTTATAATATAGAGTTTACCAGTCCATGAACACAGTTCGGTAAACTTAATTGCGTTATCAACTCTCTGCTAATCACTGTGCTGAGCTCAGATGTGGCTCTTGCTTTTGAAGGACTTAATGAATAGGTAGACGAACACTTATCCACAAAATGCAATGTGATAATCTCATCACTGGCAATAAGGGCTAATATTTATTAAGTGCCTAGTATATTCCAGGCATGCTGTTAATAACTTTCTGTGTGTTAATTCGTTTATGCTTCACACTGATACTTTGAGGTGAGTGCTGTTATTATGCCCACCTATAGGTGCTTTTAATTTCAGCGTGGTTGACATACAATATTATATTAGTTTCAGGTGCACAACATAGTGAGTCACCATTTCTCTGCATTACAAAGCAATCACCATGATAAATATAGCTACTGTCACCATATGAAGTTTTTACAATATTATTAACTATATTCCCTATGCTGTACATTGCATTCCCATGTCTTTGTTTATTTTATAGCTGGAATTTTGTAACTTGTCCTCTTCTTCCCCTATTTCACCCATTCCCCCACTCCCCTCCCCTCCCCTCTGACAACGACCAAATTGTTCTCTGTACCTGTGAGTCTGTTTCTGTTTGGTTTTGTTTGTTCATTTCCCACCCCACTCTAGACACCCTCAGACTGCTTTAGGGCTGTCTGTCTGTCCCTCAGAGATCTCAGCTCTTTCTTCTGACATCATAATCATCATTTTCTGCTTGCCACTGGTGAGCACCCTACTTTTCTTACTCTATTGTACTGTGCTTTTTCTCTCACCCTTTCTTCCTTACTAAGAAGGTCTGTCTGACCTTTCGATAGACATCAGTAGCCAATCAGAATGCTCTTTTACTTTTGTGGGATGAACTGACCAATTATAGCATGAGATTTGCAATCTTTGGTTCTCAGAGTTCTTTCCTGAGATGTCGTTGTGTTGGGGCTAATGGGCTGCTGGTGCATGGTCCAAGAAAGGTGTTTTAATTTTTGGAATTTGAGGGTCCTTTATTTTTAGGACTGAAAGCAGAAGACTAGAATGCCCCTCCCTGACAGGGGGTTGCTTTTCAGAATCACATAAATGGTATATGTTAAGTTGATTTTTAAAATTTTAAAACCTAACATTTGTAGAATATCCATACTCAGATATACTCCATATATGCAACCATGGGTGGAATGCTAAACTGGGGAAAAGGAGTCTGGCCCTAAGTCTGCTTTGTGGGTGCTCTTACTGCCTTGGGGTGTCTGTTGACCTCTCTGTGTCTTTGTTTCCTGTCTGTGAAATTAGAAGGCTGGAATGGAGGGTTCTTGAAACAGCTTAAGGCTCTAAGAGTCTAAGTCTCTAGAGCTTAAGGCTCTAAGGCTCTATAACTCTGTGTTTAAAGGCCAGAATCTTAGCACTTTAATCCAGACAGTAATTCCAATCCCAATTTATATAAATTTCAAGAAACTTGAATTGAGCATCTATTAGACATCAGGCTCTGTGCCAGGTGCTAGGGATACAAAGGGAGGGGTGACCATCATTGCTGAGAAGGCCCTTGAGCTAGATTCAATGAAAACGAAGTTATCTGGGTAGATGTGAGAAGGAAGAGCATGATGTGGATTCATAGAACTCCAGCTGCTGTAACAAACAATCCCCCACAATATAAGTTTATTTCCAGTTCAGACAAAGTACAAGATGGATGTTTCTGGTCAGTGGGTGATTCTCTGTGTAGCTATTCAGAAACCCTGGTTTCTTCTATCTTGCGACTCCACCATCTTCTCCCAGGACACCTTCTGTTGGATCTTCTGTTGGATCCGCTGCATTCTGCAGGCATAGGTGGGAGAGGGAGACTGGAAGATCCTGTGGAAAGTTCGTGTGGGCCAAGCAGAAAGTGGCATGCATCCCGTCCATCCGTGCTTTCCCTTGGCAGAACGCAAACAGACCTAACTGCAAGGGAGGCTGGGAAAGTGGTCTAGCTGAGCGCTTACAAGAAATAGGAAGTATATTTTGGAAAACACACAGCATTCTCTGCCCCAAAGGACTTTGTAAGGGAGTTTGGGCTGTGAGCGGCTAGATTTCTTTTGGAAGTGTAACATTAGATAACTGTCAAGATTGAGGTTGCTGACCAGGGATTTCTTTTTCTTTTTTTTTTAATGTTTATTTATTTTTGAGAGTGAGAGAGAGTGCAAGCAGTGGAACAGCAGAGAGAGAGGGAGCAGAGGATCTGAAGCAGGCTCCAGGCTCTGTGCTGTCAGTACAGAGCCTGAACCAGGGCTCAAACTCACAAACCGTGAGA
Organism: Panthera leo; assembly: GCF_018350215.1. Lineage (NCBI taxonomy): Eukaryota > Metazoa > Chordata > Mammalia > Carnivora > Felidae > Panthera > Panthera leo. The sequence continues at coordinate 70,234,973 of NC_056688.1, forward strand.
TCATGACCTGGGCTGAAGTCAGAAACTTAACTGACTGAGCCACCCAGGTGCCCCTGACCAGGGACTATCTTTTTCAAATTGTGGCTACCGGGAGAGAGAGTGCACCAAAGCCTTTGTTGGTTCAAGGAGGCCCAACTGAGATCATAGTTCAGGCATTTTGCAGGTTCTGAAATGTAAGGAGGAACGGGGTGGAGAGCAAAAGTTCACTACTCAAAGGAATGAGGCTTTTCCACTGTCTGCTGCCCCTCCAACCCACAGGTCTGGCTTGTTGATGGAGAACTCACCAACATTCATTTGTCAGATGGAAGCCAGCTGATTCCTGTGCTTATGATCTGCTTTCTCCTCTCTCCACAGTAACCCTTTCAGCTGCCCCACCATCCTACTTCAGAGGATTCACATTAATTGCCCTCAAAGAGAACAGAGAGGGTGATAAGGAAGAAGACCATGCTGGGACCTTCCAGGTAAGACTCCTCTGGGCTCCTCTGTTGCCCTCGTGCCCTTGTGGGTAAAAGCTAGGGGAAAGAAGGACATACTGAGGAGCTTGAGTGACAGTAGAGGTACAGGTGTCTGAGGTAGCTTCTCGGGAAGTTCCCTTGACCTTGGATCAGATGGGCCAGGATTGAAGGACCCATAATGGTGTAGGTGGCAAATGTCTCAAGCTTGCTTCCAGGCCTTCGGGATTGGCTACCAGGAAGGGATCTTCTCTGGACTCCCAGTGCCTGGGGGACTGCAGACAGCCCAGCACAGTGAGAGCACTTAGAGCCCTGGCAGGCCTGGCTGTTTTTCCCCGAGAGCCATTTGTGATTGACTGGCAAGTCTCAAGTATAAATGGAACAAGAGCTTAGGATGGCCAGACTGGAAGGAATTCAAAGCATAGGCGAAGGACTATTAAGGGAACGAAGAGATTGATTTATGAGAGGAGATTAAAAGAATTAAACATGCTTTGCTTGGCTAAATGAACAGGGTTGAGTGTGAGAGGTGGTAATGGTCTTTAAATGTCAGTCCTCACAGAACAACCTTCTCCAGGGGAGGCTGCGTTTGACTTTGTACAAAAGGGCACGGCCAGACGAAAGTGGGTCAAGAGAAGAAAGAGAATCTCAAAGGCAAGGGCCCTGACAGTGAGTCATATTTCACCGTGGAATATTCTTCCAAGGGAAGTGGCGGGAACATCATCCCCTTTCAGAGGTTTAGAAAAAGGCCATCCAGTCGTCAGAACATGTCCCAGAAGGACTGGGGCCATCCTAGGAGGAGGCTTGGCCAAATTTGCCGCAACCATTTCTCATCTCAAATTTCCATTGTTCTAGAATCCATTTTTATCTGACGTTTGCAAACTCAGAAAAAAAAAAAAAAGAGCTCAAGAAAAATACTTAACACCCATAGCTGACTGTTGGGGAATCCTAGTGTAAGTTGTGGGCTCCACAGAGGGCCCTGCCCCAAAATATCTCCCCCATCTAAAGACATCTTTTAATCCTTTGTAGCCAGGTTGTCATTTTGAATCCTGTGTTAAACAAAAAAAATTTTTTTTAATGTTTGTTTATTTTTGAGAGAGAGAGACAGAATACAAGCAGGGGAAGGGCAGAGAGAGAGGGAGACACAGAATCTGAAGCAGGCTCCAGGCTCTGAGCTGTCAGCAAAGAGCCTGATGCAGGGCCCAATCTCACAGACTGCTAGATCATGACCAGAGCCAAAGACACTTCACTGACGGAGCCACTCAGGTGCCCCATTGAATCCTGTGTTTTAAAAAATGTCCATTGTTTTGTATTCTGGGTCTCTGGCCTAGTAGGGCTGTTAATTCCATGCTCATTGTGATGTTCTTCTGTGTACCTAGGTGGCAGGAACCTTCTTGGCATATATCTGAAGGAGTCACCCAGTTATAATACCAAGGATGCCCAGCATTTTCTGGGTTCTTACCATGTGCCAGCTATTAGGTTTAGTTCTTTGTCTTGTTTTGGTTTATCTCATCTTAATTTAATTGGTGTACTTACTTTAATTCTCCAAACAGCCAAATGGATAGAAACTAGTATCCCTATTTTATGGATCAGGAAATTGAAACTAGGAAGATTGAATCATTTGCGTAAACACCTAGTAAATAGTAAGCTCAGGTTCCTCTACCAGATGTCTGATTCCAGAGACTAAATTGTTTCGTATCTGAATAGTACCTAATAATCTCCTGGCACAAGTGTATTTGGACAGTGTATCAGTAAGGTTGTCATGATAGGGAAAGGAAGATTCATGCATGCGTTCAGCCCGTAAAGCATTGAAATAAATTCCCCTGGTCCTTGTTGTGCTAATTTACCTGGAGGTGTGGATGATTTATCAGATTCAGATGAGAGATCTGGGTACCTGAATGTCAGGAGGGGTAAAGTTCTAAGAGGGGAAAAGGTAGAGGGTGGGATGGGGGAAGAGTGACCTTAATTGTCACCCGAACAAAATGTATCTGCTTTAAAATGGTGCTTAGAGGGGCGCTTGGGTGGCTCAGTCGGTTGGGCGTCTGACTTCGGCTCAGGTCATGATCTCACCGTCCGTGGGTTCGAGCCCCACATAGGGCTCTGTGCTGACAGCTCGGAGACTGGAGCCTGCTTCCAACTCTGTGTCTCCCTCTCTCTCTGCTCCTCCCCCGCTCAAGCTCTATCTCTGTCTCTCTCAAAAATAAATAAACGTCAAAATGGTGCTTAGAAATATATACTCAAAACAGTTGAAACCAGGGATTCAAATAGGTATTTGTACAGCCGTGTTCATAGCAGCACTATTCACAACAGCCAAATGTAGAAACAACCCAAACATCTCCTGATGGATGATTTGGCTAAACAAATGTGATGTATACATACAGTGCAATATTAATTCTTGAAAAGGAAGGACATTCTGACACATGCTATATGTAACGTAGATGAACCTTGAAGACATTGTGCTAAGTGAAATAAACTAGTCACAAAAAAGGACAAAATACTGTACGATTCCACTTATGTGAGGACCTAGAATAGTCAAATCCAGAGAAACAGAAAGTCGAATGGTAGTTGCCAGGGGCTACAGGGGAGAAGGGAGTAAGGAATTCTTGACGAACAGAGAGTTTGGGTTTGGGAAGATGAAAACAATTCTGGAGATAGATGGTGAGTGATGGCTGCACAAAAATATAGAGTGTACTTATAGCCAGTGAACTATATACTTAAAAATGGTTAGAATGGTAAATTTTATGTATATTCTCCACCCCCCCCCCACCGCCAGACACACACAAAGGATGCCTGAGTTAGACCTAATGGGGACACGATGTGGAGTTAGGCCTGATGAGGATGTGGCTGCTTTCTTTAAAGGCTATTCTGTTTTTTTTAATTTTTTTTTAAGTTTATTTATTTTTGAGACAGAGAGAGACAGAGCATGAACGGGGGAGGGTCAGAGAGAGAGGGAGACACAGAATCGGAAGCAGGCTCCAGGCTCTGAGCCATCAGCCCAGAGCCCGACGCGGGGCTCGAACTCACGGACCGCAAGATCGTGACCTGAGCCGAAGTCGGACGCTTAACCGACTGAGCCACCCAGGAGCCCCAAGGCTATTCTGTTTTAATTCAATAAACTGATAGTCCTTCCCAATGCACTGTCGTTTCTACTCAGCTAAATCTTGGTCCTTTCAGCTGATCGGTGAATACAGGGCCCTGCTCACAGTGGGCAGTGAGTAAATGTCTGCTGAATGAATAAATGAGCGAATTATTCTTTCTACTCGTATCTGTTACTCAGTCCTTTTCAGAACTCCTGTCTCTTTATGCATCTCTCCTTCTTCCTTCTCTTGGAGCTTTGCACATGCTTTCATGTTGCATCGCAGTGATTCTCCGAGTGTGGTCTCTGGACCAGCAGCATCAGCACCACTGGGGGAACTTGTTAGAAATAAAAAATCTCGGGTCCCACCCAGCCCTACTGAATGAGGCACTCACAGGCCGCGACCTGTGTTTTAACAAGCGCTCAGGATGAATCCCGTGTCTGCTCGAGTTTGAGAGCCGATGTTGAAATGAAGCACAGATCCAGCCCATCCAACACGAACTCCTCCATCATCACATCAACGTATCTGTCTGCTGCCATATATCCTATCGCTTCCACCAGCCCTTGAGGAATCAAATTGAGAAACAAACACAAAAAATGCCTCGCAGATAATAGTAATGCCTGTGTGCCAGGAACCATTCTAAGTGGTTTACATTTATTAACTGATCACGATGAGCTAGCACTGTTACCCTGTCTTTCACAGATGAGGGAATTGTGGCACAGAGCAATTAAATAACTTTCTTCAGACCGCTCAGCTCTAAGTGATAAAGCTGGGATTCAAACTCAGGCAGTCTGGCCCCAGATCCCTACTCCCCACCACGCTCTGCACTGCCTCTCAACGTGTACGTGTTAAGTGAAAATATGAGGGTCTACTATGACTTTTTTATGGTGGTAGTCTCTGTGCCAAGGGCTTTATATGCATTATCTTACTTAATTCTCATAGCAACCCTGTGAGGTCAGTATTGTTACCACCATTTTCCAGAGGGTAGAACTGAGTCTCCAAGGTGCTAAGTGAATTGACCAAAGTAATCCAACATGTACATGGGGGAAGGGACAAACGCCATGCCGGTGATTTTCTCACACTTCATCTCCCCGCCCCCGCCCTGCCCTTGCACATTAAATGCACACTCCACCTGGGTTCCCCTTGCACGGCACATGCCATCTTGTCTCTCCTGCTTCCCTGTGGTCTCTGTACTTGCCTCTCCCACGGCAGCCTACAAGTCTTCTCTCTCCACCAAAGCCGTCATCTTTGGAGTCACTCGCTTATTCGTGGGCATTCACGCAGTGTCTCCTATATGCCAGGCACTGGGGTAACGACGGTGACAAAAACAGGCACGGCTCTGCCCTCCCGGAGTACAGTGTCCTCCGTGCAGCTGCACCTTAAAAATTACCTCTGCTGCCGGTAGGCGTAGTAGAAAGTCATCCGTTGGAACCCGAGCAGGTGACCAGAAGCTACAAACGCCACGGTGATTTTCAAAACACATACATAGTGATTAACACATCTGTAGAAGCACTTCTTCGTTGACACCTTCGCTCCAGATACAACAATCTCGAGACCCTAACAACAACAAAATTCTGATACTCTTTCGATCTGGTTAAAGATTACATTCTTCGTTCTGAAAGTGACTCGGAGGATGCGTGGTCCTGCTTCTGCATGAGTGAGCCCTTACGCAGAGAATACAGACTCACCAGGTACAAACAAGTGTGAATTTTAATGCCCCTTTAGACTCAGTGGGGGAGGGAATGGGGCCGCAGGGTACGGGGTTATGCTCTCACCACGTGGCCAGACCCAAGAAGAAGGGGGTGGGGCTGCCCATCTGCTTCCAGCAAAGCAGCCTGGGCACAGACTGGGGAATCTGTCTCTGGCTGCCAGAAGGGAGAGACAGGGGAATCTCTCTTTGATGAGCGAGTTGGGTGTACTTATGGGTAATTGAAAGTGACAAGGAATGCAGGGGATGGACGGCCTGCACAAAAGTAACCCACTAATCCTTTAAAATTGTATTGCTAAAACCGAATTGCTCCCTGGAATGCTCGTGGCCCAGCCAACTGTCCAGCTCATCGCCCCCTTCCTTCAGGTCTCTGCTCAGATGGCCCTTTCTCAGGGACGCCATCCGGATCCCCCTATTTGAAGCTTCCTTCCCCCTTCAGTTCCCCGGCTGGATTTCCTATCCTTCCCCACTTAATTTTTGTCCTGTTGCCTTTATTGCCACACGATGTGCCATTTTACTTGTCGACTTGAGTATTATCTGCCCCCTTCCATTAGATTGTGAGCTCCTCAAGGCAGGGGGTTTTATCTGTCTTGTTTGCTGAAGGGTTGTTTGCCTGAGAAGATCCCTTGTCAATACCATACAAACAAGTATCTTTTTAATAACTAATTATTCCATATTCTTAATCACCTGTTTCTAAACTATTTTCATTATCTGTTCATTAACAATATGTATTAGCATCTAATGGGTCCTGAGCTACACTAGAAGCTCAGAGAGGTTCTAAAAATAAAATGCTGTTGCAAGCCCATCCTTAGGAATTTTCTTAGTTTGTAGGAAAACTTTCTTTTGTTATGGTCATCTGAACTTAATCATGCCCCTTAAAAGACTAGGATTTTTCAATGTGCTATTCACTATTATAAATAATGGAGTAAAAACAGGTTTGGGGTGTTTTTTTTGGTTTTTTTTTTGCATATGCCTTTCTTTGTCTGGTATTATTTTGGTAGAATAGATTCCCAGAACTGTAATTACATACACAAAGGATGTGGACTTTTTAATGTTTTTGATATATGTTGATTGCAAAGGTGATTATAACACTCCCGTCAGCGCTCCTTCCAACAGCCTGATCTGGGCTTGTCATCATGGTAACCACACCCACTGATGGGAAGGGACACATATATTCCCATATCAGGACTAGGCATCAGAGGACTTGGGCAGGTCAAATTGATTAACCAGCTGTAGCAAGATGAAAGCTAATGGAGGAACACAGAAAGTCACTTACTTAGATCCAAATAACCAATTGCACGTGTACAAGAAGAGATACTTGGACTTATGGCAGCGCATTAAACAAACAACAACAAAAATACCCTAGGGTTTTTAGTTGCCTATAAGTTCAGAATGAGTCATCTATTGAGATAGGACCATGAAAAGCTAATGAGGTCTTAGGACGCATCATAGGTGCATGAACACAGGAGTCAGATTGTTTTGTGGGATTATTATTTTTTAAATTTATTTTAGAGAAAGAGAGCATGTGAGTCAGGGAGAGGGACAGAGAGAGAAAGAGAGAACCCCAAGCAGGGTTCATGCTCAGTGGGGAGCCCAACACAGGGCTTGATCCTATGACCCTGAGATCATGATGTGAGCCATAATCAAGAGTCAGATGCTCAGCTGACTGAGCCACTCGGGCGCCCTGTGTCTTATGGGATTCTTAATCCATCCTGAGTCAGCTCACAATATTCTCTTTCTTCATATATAGAATACACCTTTCTAGTGAACGAATATTACAGTGTAAAATATATAGCGTTTTCTTTCATGCATTTGTTTATTCAGATATTTCCTTAGCATTCAGACCACTCTGTACTTTTCCTTCAGAGTGTTTTTGTTTAACATTTCTCTGCACCTACCAAATTGTAGGGCAAAATCATATGTGTTTTGTTCACTAGTATATTTCTAACCACCAGCACCATACCTGGCACATGGTAGACACTCAATAAATGTTAGCTGAGATGAAACATTTCATTAGCTGTCAAAGGCAACATACTAGGCTCTGAGTGTATTGAGATGAATAATTAAGGCCTGGTGCCTGGTATCAGGTGGTCAGGATCTACAGCAGAACTTGCCAACCCTGGTGGATCCCAAGTGGGTTATAGGAGCACCCAGATATTTACTTGTTTAGATATTGGGGTGGACTCATTTGTTTACCCTAGGGAAATTCTATCATTTCCTGCATGTGACACAGAGTAAGCCAATTGCACATGTACAAGAAGAGAGACTTTCATTTACGGCAGCACGTTCAGCAGGCAGATAAGAACGATATAGAAAGGACTGTTTTTGCAACATGCTAGGCACTAGAATTGCTGCGTGTGTGACAATAAGAAAACAGTCATTTTCGGGAAGTGAGGAGGGAGTGCTGATTTGAGAGGAGAGAAAAGACGTTCATAGAGGTGATTACTTTGAGTTGTCTCTTTGGGTGGTTCAAGCTTACAGATGCACGGGGGGTGACGATGAAGGGTATGTGTGAAGTCCACTCTACTGTTTCCTCAGACCTCTATTTTAAAACTTTCCCTACTTAATGTTCCACTGCATCTTCTTTGATTAGTGCATAGAGCCCAGCAAGGACACAGTAAGTTTTCTTACATGAATGAATGAATGAATGAATGAATGAACGGAAGAATGAACGAACGAACGAACGATCTAGGGGATAAAAGACATGCTATGGCCAGCCCCTTCTCTTCAGGAATTCACTCAGGGTAAAATGCCTCTGTGAAGATGTGATCCTAAAAGAACCATCAAAAGAACACATTTTAAAGGCAATGGCAGGACCTCTTGTTCGATACTTCGTTTTCTTTTTTTAAATTGCCATCTGAAATCATTTGTAAGGAGAGTGAGAAGCAGCTTGCCTTGTGAGTGCCTGGGGTACACATGGGGTCCTCAGGCTGCTACAGCCCCGATCTCTGGTGCCTGCTACCAGGAAGGATGAAAAGCAGTTTCCTTCCAAGCAAGCAAGCCCTGAGAACCAGATGCTCTATGGGGAGGAACAGCAGAGCACACACCCTTGTTTTGTGTTGGAAAATACAGAAAAGGATAAATACAGAGGGTGGTGAAGACGAAATAAAAAATGTCCTCTTATAACATAGAGATAATCACTATTAACATTTGGGTACATTTCCTTCCAGATTTTAAATATATATGCATATATGTAGTTGCTCAACAAATATTGGAACCAAACTATATATAGGATCTTATGACCTCTTTTATTTTTAATGAACATTATATTATGAGTATATTTCAATACAATTAAACATTATTCCACAGCATGAATTTTAATGACTTTATAATACTCCACTATTCCGTTGAATTATAATTTATTCCACCATTCCTCTGTTGTTGGGCAAGATAGGTAGCTCTAGTTCTTTTCATTTTTCCTTTCATTTTAAAAAAAAAAAAAAACCCCACTGCAATGAACACAACACATAAATCATTGTTAACATCTGTGACCATTTCCCTGTTATTAATTTCAAGAATTAAATTACAGGGTTGAACTAATGTCTCCCTCCCTCTCTTTCTCTCTGCACACACACGCGCACACACACACACACACACACACGCACACATGTGTGCATGTATATGTTAGCTCCTCTATTTCTAAAAGTGGACATTTGGAATTAGACAGTGTCACTGGTAGGCACATGGATTATTATGACAGGAGAAAGCATTCCTGTTCCTAGGCTGATTTTCTTCCTCAAAAAGGACTCTTTATCTCATTATTTCTTCCAATTCTAGCTTAACTTGTCTAGTTAGAATATACGTTGGGTATGCGGAAAGAACGTGGTTTTGGAGTCAGCAGGCCTGGGCTCAAATTCTGCCTCCACCAGCTGGGTGAAGAAGTCACTTAATTTCTTTGACTCGTAGCTCCTTCATCTATAAAGTAGGGATGAGAAAGGTTATTTTGAGAATCAGATGAGCTATTTTATGTAAAATTCCCCAGATGGTGTCGGGATGTAATGGACCCTCAAACAATGTCTCTTCCTTCTGAGCCGGAAGCTTAGTAGGGTGCCCTTTCCACCTCTCTGTGGCCAGTGAATCACAAACCCCGTCCCTCTGTAGACATGAGCAGACATCCCACCTTCGATATAACCAACCAGCTGTCTTTTCGACCCCCAAGTGAGGGGAGGGACAGGCTTGTCTAATTCTTTCTATCTTCATTGTAATATGATTGGGAAGTCTATAAAGTAAAATGGGAAAACTTCACTGTTTCTGGATACATCATACCCAGTAAATAAAAATAAAACTCTGGTCCCTGAGGGTGCTAGGTGGTTGGCTGGGCTCCATTACTGGCTTTGTGACCTTCTCCCACACAGCAGTTTAACCAAAAATGGGTTCAAATTATACTTTGAGAAAGACAAATGCCGGGGAGGGGGGAGCGATGAGCAGACAGAGGAAACCACAACTATCACCTCCAGGTATGAAGTAGTCTAGTTGTTTATTTAATGCTCTCCCTCTTAGCTGTAGGTTCCATGAAAACAGGACAGTCCATTTCTTTCGTCCCCAGTGCTGGGTACAATGCCTGCCACCCAACAGGCACTCAGTAAATATGTGTCACATAAATAAACCAATCTACTAATTTCCTGTCAGTTTCTGACCCATCCCATGAGGTGGGCACTGTTCTCGTCCCCATCACGCAGGCCAGGTAATACCGAGGGAAACGGAAACCGTGACAAAGGGCACAGAGCCATAAATGGTGGGGAGCGAGGATGGAAACGTGAGGACAGACTCTGTGCCATTTTCTCTGTTCAGCATCTTGTGTGGCTACAGGAACAGAAGTGTGGGAGGGACAGACTGAAATCGACTGCTTGTCTCCTAAAATCTTCTCAGGGCTGTTCCAGAAAGCACACTGGGTTCATCACCTCACGGGTCCTTCTTGTGCTGTCATCCCCTGACACCCATATCTTACTTCCATCCCATTTGGAGTCTGTGCCCCTACCCCGTCTCCACGCTCTCTCACACTTGGCACATCCTTTATTCAGTCCTTCACACACACTGTGGCTTAATGTGTTAAATCCCTGTTCGCCAACGAGATTCTGCAAAGAGACGGAAATCTGGGCCGTGGCCATCTCTGTATTCCCACGGCTTCCCCAAGGCTTGGCACTCTGGCCAGTTGATAAATGTTTCCCAAATTGATGGACGACTTGCTGCTGGAATTTTTGGCCCTCGTTTGCAGGCATTCGTTGGTCTCATGCTTTCTTGCATGGGAACTAGTATTGTTTTCCCATCTATCTTCTGAAAGGTCTAGAAATCATTTTCAAGTACGTCATAGAATTGTTTAGCAGACAACCTGTAACTCTTATTGCCTCCAAAGAACTTTTATCAGGTACGTGTCAAGTAGATGCAAAATGCCAGTAAGTCATGGCGTGGCCTTGTAATCCCCTCATCTTTGTTTTTCGCTTCTAAGTTTTTATTTTTCCATTTTTTTTTAAATGGAAGTGTAGTTGACACACAATGTTACACCAGTTCCAGGTGTACAACATAGTGATTTGATAACTATATACGTTGTGCTCTGCTCCCTACAAGTGTAGCCACCATCTGTCCGCATTTAACACTATTACAATATCATTGACTATATTCCCTATGCGATCCCTGTCATCCCTGTGACTTACTCATTCCATAACTGGAAGCCTGCGTCTCCCACTATCCTTCATCCATTTTGTCCATCCTCCCACCCTGCTCCCCTCTGAGAACCATCAGTTTGTTCTTTGTAGTTATATATTTATGTTCTTTATATTCATATTTTGTTCTTTATATTTATCTATGTTTCTGCTTCTTGTTTGTGTATTCATTTGTTTTGTGTTTTAGATTCCACACGGAAGCGAAATCACATGGTATTTGTCTGGCTGAATTATGATACCTTCTAGGCCCACCTGTGTTCTCACAAATGGCAAGATCTCATCCTTTTCTATGGCTGAGCAATATTCTATTGTATATACAGATGCCACGTCTTCGTCATCCACCCATCCTTCCATCCATCGATAGACACGGGTTGCTCCCACATCTTCACTCTTGTAAATAATGCTGCAATAAACATAGGGGTGCAGATATCTTTTCAAATTAGTGTTTTTTGTTTTCTTTGGGTAAATACCCAGTAGTGGAATTACTGAATCATATGGTATTTCTATTTTTAATTAAAAAAAAATGTTTTTAACGTTTATTTATTTTTGAGACAGAGAGAGAGACAGAGCATGAGTGAGGGAGGGGAAGATAGAGAGGGAGACACAGAATCCAAAGCAGGCTCTAGGTTCTAAGCTGTCAGCACAGAGCCCGATGTGGGGCTCGAACTCACCGACTGCGAGATCATGACCTGAGCCGAAGCTGGACGCTCAACCGACTGAACCACCCAGATACCCCTCTATTTTTAATTTTTTGAGGAACCTCCATGCTGTTTTCACAGTGGCTGCACCAGTTTGTATTCCCACCAACAGTGCAAAGGGTTCCCCTTTCTCCACATCCTTGCCAACACGTGTTGTTTCTTGTATTGTCGATTTTAGCCATTCTGACAGGTGTGAGGTGTTATCTTGTTGTGGTTCTGATCTGCATTTCCCTGATGATGAGGGATGTTGAGCATATTTTCATTTGTATGTCTTCTCTGGAAAAATGTCTATTTAGGTCTTCTGCCCATTTTTTAAGTTTATTTATTTATTCGAGAGAGAGAGAAAGAGCATGAGAGAGAAAGAGCAGGGCAGGGACAGAGAGAGAGAGGGAGAGAGAATCCTAAGCAGACTCTGTGCTCTCAGCCTGATGTGGGGCTTGAACTCATGAACCATGAGATCGTGACCTGAGCCAAAATCGAGAGTCAGATGCTTCATCAACTGAGCCCCCCAGGCACCCCTGTCTTCTGCCCATTTTTAATCAGATTATTTGTATTTTGGTGTTCAGTTGTATAAGTTCTTTATATATTTTGGATATTAACCCCTTGTCATATATATCATTTGTAAATATCTTCTCCCATTCAGTAGGTTGCCTTTTCATTTTGTTGATGGTTTCTTTTGTGGTCCAAAAGTTTTTTATTTGGACATCGTTTTCATAATTTTCTTTTGCTTTCGTTTCCCTTGCCTGAGGAGACATCTCTAAAAAATTTTTCTGTGGCCAATGTCAAAGAAATTACTGCCTATGTTTTCTTCTAGGGAATTTATGGTTTCATGTCTTACATTTAGGTCTTTAATCCATTTTGAGTTTAGTTTTGTGTATGGTAAAAGAAAGTGGTCCATTTTCATTCTTTTGCATGTAGTTGTCCAGTTTTCCCAACACTATTTATCGAAGAGACTGGTCTTTCCCCATTGTATATCTTTGCCTCCTTTGTCATATATCAATTGGCCATATAAGCATGGATTTATTTCTGGGCTCTCTGTTATGTTCCTTGATCTATGTCTGTTTTTGGGCCAGTACCATACTGTTTGGATTACTACAGCTTTGCAATATATCTTAAAATCTGTGATTGTGCTACCTCCAACTTTGTTTTTACTTCTCAAGATTGCTTTGCCTATTAGGGTTTTTTTTTGGTGATTCCATGCAAGTTTTAGTATTATTTGTCCTAGTTCTGTGAAAAATGCTGTTGGTATTTTGATAGAGATTGCATTGAATCTGAAGATTGCTTTAGATAGTATGGAAATTTTTCACTACATGAATTATTCCATATCTTTCCATTTGTTTGTATCCTCTTCAAAAGAATTTTTATAATTTATGTATTAAGTAGCTTAAAAATGCCAATAAGTCACTGTGTGGCCTTGCAGTCCCCTCATCTTTAAAATGAAAATACTGAGTCTCCATTCCAGATCTAATTACTTTATGGGCTAGATTTTAATTCTGGTGTTACAAACATTTAAGCCATCTGTTTGCTTTTTAAAATAGAGTTAAAAAATAATAAAAAATAAATAAAATAGAGTTAAATCCAAAGAGTGAATGGATCATAGTTTATTTAAACAGTAGCCTATTGAAGGAAATTTAGGTAAATTTTTAAAATATTATAAATAATTTTATAAAGAAAACCCTTTTCATTTATTTATTTATTTATTTATTCAGCAAATATTTATTAACACTAGCTTGTACAGGCATGTTCTAAGCAGTGAGAATACAGCTATGATCAAACAGACAAAAATCCCTGCCCTATGAACGTTGCTTTTTTTTTTTTTAATGTTTATTTTTGAGAGAGAGAGGATGAGCAGGGTAGAGGCAGAAAGAGAAGGGAACAGAGGGTCTCAAGCAGGCTCTGTGCTGATAGAAGAGAGCCCAATTGGGGGCTTGATCTCATGAACTGGAAGATCGTGACCTGAACCTAAGTCAGATGCTTAACCAACTAAGCCACCCAGGTGCCCCTGAACATTGCTTTTCTATATTTTAAATCCTATTCATGGATAGAACCCAAAGTTTCTGTACCAGATACTTTTTAGGCTCTTGATGTATATTAAAACACTTTCTGTCACACCTGATCAAGTAGGAATTTGAGTAGGAGCCTGACTCAGAGCTTACTTTTAGAAAGTATGTATAACCTTTGCCAAGTTATTCTTTGTGTGCCCCCTTGGACACAAAAATGTCCCTCCATTTGACCCCAGCTGATACCTGAAGTTCCACAATCCTTTGTTTGTGGGAGACCAGGGTATTGGCTAGAAGGAGTCCCCATCATTTACCACATGGTTACTAAACCACAATTTACAAGTCCCATTCTTGTGTAGTTACCTTTTTTTTTTTTTTTTTTACATTTTTAAAATGTTTTTATTTATTTTGAGAGAGATAGAGAGATAGAATATGACCAGGGGAGGGGAAGAGAGAGAGAGAGAGAGAGGGAGACGCAGAATCTGAAGCAGGCTCCAGGCTCTGAGGTGTCAGCACAGAGCCCGATGTGGGGCTTGAACTCACGAACCATGAGATCATGACCTGAGCCGAAGTCCGACTCAACCGACTGAGCTACCCCGGGTGCCCCTCAAAGGTCATTTTTGTCAAAGCATCCATTTCTGACCACATCTTATAAAACAATACCTGCATCACTCAATCCCATTTATCCTGCTTTAGTTCTCTTTATTTGACTTATCACCATCTGACATGTTATAACTTGTGGGCTTACCTCACTATAATATCAACTCCATGAAAGTAGGGACACTGCTTTGTCAAGCACTGTATCTATTCCGTACTGTCACAGTGCCTGGCACATAGTAGGAATTTAATAAACAGCTGTCAATTTCTTAGGTGTGCCTTTTTAAATTCAGCCCTAAAATAAGTTGTTCTTTTTGACAATGGAATGACACTGACGGTATGGTAAAGACAAGGATTCTGGCACCAACTTTTCACCCCTTTCCTTCTCAAAGTCAGCTGACGTCCCAGGGTTTCTTCATATGCATCTATATGAGGACACACATGCTTATACACACCTCCTAGCCTCTTTCCAAAGCAGCCTATACTTGTACAGATGCCTTTCTGGCTTCCTAGTACAGGACCTTGCCTGAATCCCAATTTAATGTTATCATCTTTGTGGCAACATAGCCACTCACCCCCTCACTGACTGCATAAGTTTGGGCCACTTAATTTAACCTTGCTAAGCTTCAGTTTCCTTGCCTGCCTGTCAGTTTGGAAAAATACTAACTCGGAGAGTTGTAAAGATTAGATAAGGATCTCCAGTTTCTGCTTTGACATAGAAAGAGCTTAGAAGTCCACTCCTGTCCTCACAAGAAAAAAGCTAAAAAATTGAAAATCAAGAACTCTAATTATATCCATCAGTGAATTGAGGACACAAGACAAACGGCCCCCTCCTTGCCCCCAACCTGGAGAGACAGGGGCTACTGAGAATCATAGCTTATCAGGAGCAGAAGTTGCTGGAGACAGTAACTGATGGGGACACTTAAATGGTCACTGACAGATAGCTAGAGGCTGAGTATAGACTACCTTGAGTTAAACCCCTTGGAGCCCAATATTAAGGGATCTCAACACTTCAGTAAATTAAAAAATTTTTTTTAAATTGTTTGTTCATTTTTTTAATCTTTATTTATTTTTGAGAGAGAGACAGAGTGTGAGCAGGGAAGGAGCAGAGAGAGAGGGAGACACAGAATCTGAAGCAGGCTCCAGGCCCTGAGCTGACAGCACAGAGCCCAACGCAGTGCTCAAACTCAAAAACCATGAGATCATGACCTGAGCCAAAGTCGGATGCTCAACCTACTGAGCCACCCAGGCGCCCCAAATGTTTGTTCATTTTTGAGGCAGAGAGAGAGAGACAGAGCATGAGTGGGGAAGGGGTAGAGAGAGAGGGAGACCCAGAATCTGAAGCAGGCTCCAGACTCTGAGCTGTCAGCACAGAGCCCAATGCAGGGGTCAGACTCACAGACCGCGAGATCATGACCTGAGCTGAAGTCGAGGGCTTAACTGACTGAGCCACCAAGGCGCCCCCACACTTTTATGAATTTTACCTCTAGAAGCCCCACCATGTTCTCACCTGGTGAAGGTGAGAGAAAAATTTTCTCCTGCTTCAGGCAGAGGGAGGGAAACAATAACCATTTTGAAATATATCCAGAACAGTCTCCATAATAAGACCTGCCCTCAAAGGAGACTACCAGAGCCTTATCTGAGCTGGGAGAAGGACAATTAGCCAACTCTAGCCACCTCTAGCCTTCCTATCTCATATAAGGGGAGGAATAAAGGCTAAGAAACTTCTGAAAATCATAGCCAGAGACTCTGGCCCAGTAAGAAATCTGACATTAATAATAAGGTTATAGACTGCTTCCCCTTCCCAATACCTTGTTGTCTCATCAACAGGATTCCAGTATAATGACAATTTAAGAGGGAGTTTCTAGAGAAAACCAAAGATAATAGAGGAGACAGAAATAAAAATACTAGAGGGTATTGAAACCTCTGACACCTACAACCACAGCAAACGTTAAACACAGCCTAACTTCTAACCAGATAAACATGAAACTTCACGCTAGCATTTTATTTATCTCAGTTCCTGTTATCCTATAGGTCATCTCTGGCTTTCAACAGAAAATTACAAGGCATGCTAAAAGGCAAGAAAAAACACCATGAAGAGACAAAGCAAACAGCCGAACCAAACTTAAGGCAGAGAGTTTGGAATTATCAGGCTAGGAATTTAAAATAACTGAATAATATGCTAAGCACCGTAAAGAAAAAAGTGTATAACATGCAAGAACAGATGGTAATGTAAGCAAAGAATTTGAAATTCTAGGAAAGAATCAAAAGAAAATGCTAGAAGCCAAAAATACTGTAACAGGTAATGAATACCTTGGATGGACTCATCAGTAGATTGGACGTGGCCAAGGAAAGGATCAGTGAGCTTGAAGATATGTCAGTAGAGGTGTTCCAAGCTGAAATGCAAAGGTAAAAAAAAAAAAAAAAAAAAAAAAAAAAAAAAAAGAATGGACAAAAAAAAGTTCAGAATATCGAAAAACTGTGGGACAATTACAAAAGGCATAACATAGGTACAATGGGAATACCAGACCAAAAAAATGAGAAAGGAGTAGAAGAAATGTTTGAAGATTAGATGAGCTAAATAAAAAAGACTTATCAAAGTACCTGGTACATACTATGTGATCAATAAATGATAGCTATTATAACTACCACTATCATCAATTGATAGATCCAAGTACCAGAAGAGGAAAGGAGGGTATGGATCAAAGACAACATTTTAAAGAGAACTTATTCTTAATTGGGGGTGGGGGGGGGAATACTTCTTTATTTGAGGGCAGGGCAAAGGCAAAGGAAACTGGTGAAAATATACAACAATTTGATGAATAAGAAATGAAAGTGATAGAGTTCACGTAGGATGCTCTCCATATAATTCAGACTTTAATAGTAATATCTCCCTCACGAGATTATTGAGAAGATCAAATAATATATAACACTGCTTTTCAAATTGTAGTGAACATCAGCATCTCCTGGGCTCTTGTTTATAATGCACCTCTCTAGGTCCCGACCCCGAGAATTTGATCCTACGCATGTAAGAGGGTGAGGAGCTGGGGCAGAGAGCCCTGCACTTTTAAGAAACACCCCAGGTAAATCTGGTACGGGTGCCTCACAGACCACGTTTCAAGAAATGTATGGACATATTTGATTCCAGCTTGACCAGAAACATGCTCAACAAGTGTTTTTCAAGTAGGGAGAGGCAGGCTCATCTGTAGAGGGGGTCAGGATGGGGCTGAGGACTGAGGAGTTGGAAGAGGCTGGGAACAAGGGCAGGAGTAAGTATGAAGTCTATAAGGTGAATGGAAAGACTGCCTAGCGACAGAAAACACACGTTCCTAGGAGGAACCTTCAGACTAGATTTGTAATTGTCTCCATCAGTCCTCAAGAGCCTGGTTGCCGGAGCCAAGTGAACAGGTGATGTGATTTTCGCAGGGCTGACAAACCCAGGGGTACAACGGAAGATGGGAAGAGAAACCAGGTAGTGGTTGGAGGAGGGGGAACCAGGGCACCATTGAGGAGGCTGGTAAGGGTCCAGACTGGGGAGGAGGCAGTGCCTCTAGCATCTCCTATATTAAAAAACCCAGAAGGTCCTAGCTCTGCACATCTCCCCCAACCATTACCTCATTTCTCTGCCCCCACTTCAGAGCCAAATATCTCAAGAGAGTGATGTCTACGCGCAGTTTTTCTTCTGTCTTCACCATCCATTCACTTCTTAACCCCTTCAGCCTAGATTTAGCCCTGTTACTCCACTGAACTGGTTCTTCCAGCTTCTTCAGTGGTCTCCGTGTTGTCAGTAGACTCTTCTCCATCATCTCCTTATATATCCTTCAACGTCAGAGAGGGCTAACCACTTGCTGTTTCCTAAAACACTCTCCTCTTGTGTCTTCCCAGTTTTATTTATTTTTCTTTCTGGCTCTGGCCGTGGCTTTGTTTGCTTCTTTTCTCTACCTGACCTGTAAATCTGTTTCTCAGACTTGGCACTGTTTACATTTGGGGTCAGATAATCCTTTGTTGCAGGCAGCTGTCCTGTGCATTGAAGGGTGTTTAGCAGCGTCCCTGGCTTCTACCCACTGAAGACCAGTAGCACCCTCCCACACACCAATTGTGATAATCCAGAAATTTTCCAGATGTTGTCAAATGCCCCCTGGAGACAAAACTGACTTCACCAAGACCCACTGCTTTATTTTATTTTATTAAAATTTTTTAAAATGTTTATTTATTTTTTTTTTGTTTTGAGAGAGAGAGAGACAGAGACAGAGCACAAGCAAGCAGGGGAGGGCCAGAGAGAGAGGGAGACCGAATCCAAAGCAGGATCCAAGCTGTTAGCACAGAGCCTGACACGGGGCTCCAACTCACAAGCTGCAAGACCATGACCTGAGCCAAAGTTGGATGCTTAACCGACTGAGCCACCCAGGCACCCTGAGACCCACTGCTTTAAATGTTGCACTCCCCCAAACTCAGTCCTGTGACCTTTCTGTGCTTTCTGTACAGTCTAAGTTCGGTTCATTCATTCCTATGGCTGTAAGCATCATCTACATGATAATGATGCCTATTCGTACTTCACTTAAACATTTGTTGCCCACTGCCTTATTCTAGACTTTGGGCTGAGAGAGAGGATAAGGTAAGACTGTGGCTTTTTGAATTAGACAGCATGGATTTATTTGTATATTATATACATATATATATATATATATATATTTTTTTTTTTTTTTTATTTTTAAGTAGGCTCCACATGGAGCCCAACATGGGGCACAACCCTGAGATCAAGACTTGAGCTGACGCCAGGAGTCAGATGCTTAACCAACTGAGCCACTCAGACACCCCACAGACCACATGGATTTAAATCCCTGTTCTACTCTTTGCTAACTGTGTAACTTGAGCCCTCCTACTTTCCATTCATTTGTCTAAAAAAAAATAGAAATAATGAAGAGGTTAAACGTACGAGAGACTATCAGAATCCTTGGCACATAATAAGTGGTTAAACATTAGTAATCATAACTTTTATAATCATTACCACAGCTCCTTAAGGGTAAGCACAGCGGGCTTCTGAAGCACAAAAGAGGTGTGGTTATCCTCATTGGGTCCAGTAAAACACTGTTGACAGTTTAGAGCCTAAGAGAGTTGAGTTCAAATCCTCATTCTGCAACTCCATTCTGTGGCCTCTCTAAGCCCCTTTCTTCCTCCGTGTTAAATGGGAATAATAATAATTGTACCTACTTCACGGGATGAATCAAATGAGGGCATTCTAGGAAAAGGATTTAACATGATGTTTAATACATTGGAACTAATAAACATTGGCACTTATTATTAGGGGGAACATGGGAGAAGTTAATCTTTAGCTTAATTTCAAAGCTTGAGGGGAGGGTGGCACTGGCAGAGGGAAGAGCAAGGCCAAAAGATTAGAGGCAAGGAAAAGAGTGCTATGATCTGGGAATGGCAAGGATTTCCAGGTTGCTAGTGCATAGCTTGGGCCGTGAGACGAAACTGGGGAAGGCCAGAATCTCAATGACCCTTCATGCTAGTTTAAGGCTATGGACTTTATCCTTTTACCAACTTCAGATGGAAATATATTTGTTGGCAAGGGGAGGAGAGTTTTAGACTAGGGAACAACAGTATAATTAATTATAATTAAATATGCATTCAGGGAAGATAACTCTCATCAATCTAGAAGAATTTGACAAATGTAAGACCAGAGACCAGAAGGCTGGTTATGAGATTGTGGCAAGAGCCCCAGGAGAGATGATGAGGCCCACTCATCAAAAGATGAATATTCGTGCCAGGCATTAAAGAGCTCACATGTCCAGGGTCCCTGACCTGTTGAATACTGGGGACAAATGAAGGCTGAGTAGGACTCTGAGGCTTCCTGCTTGGCCATGGATGGTAGGCGGCCAGTCCTTTGAGTCCTCTGCTGTCCCTCCATCTGACTTCCCCCTCCTCTCTTCTTGCCTCTGCTCATCTAAGTTCATTATCCCATTAACACTCGTGCCATAGCCCAGAACCTCCTTATCCCTGTCTTCACACCTACCTGGCCATACTCTCACCCTGAGTGAATATGTCTTCTGTTTCTTTGTGCTCACATCTGAGCCCTGCAGAAAGCCTCACTGCAGTACAGCTGGGTAGATTGTTGTGCGTTAGTTTTCTGTGGCTGCTGTAACAAATGACCGCAAACATGGAGGCTTAAAACAGCAGAAATGTATTCTCTCATAGTTCTGGAGTCCAGAAGTCCAAAATCAGTTTCACTGGGCCAAAATCAAGGTGTCAGCCAGACCATATTCCCTCCGGGGGATCTAGAGGAGAATCCACTCCTCCCCCCTTCCGAGGGCTGCCAGCAGTCTTGGCTTGTGGCCACATCACTCCAACCTCTGTCTTCATATGGCCTTCTCCCCTATGCCTCTGTCTCAAAACTCCTCCTACCTTCATCTTTTAAGGATGCATGTGATTGTATTTAGGGCCCACTCAGGCATTCTGGGATAAACTCCTCTCAAGATCCTTGGGGCTCCTGGGTGGCTCAGTCGGTTAAGCGTCCGACTTCAGCTCAGGTCACTATCTCGCGGTCCGCGAGTTCGAGCCCCGCGTCGGGCTCTGGGCTGATGGCTCAGAGCCTGGAGCTTGCTTCCGATTCTGTGTCTCCCTCTCTCTCTGCCCCTCCCCCATTCATGCTGTGTCTCTCTCTGTCTCAAAAATAAATAAACGTTAAAAAAAAAATTAAAAAAAAAAAAAGATCCTCAAATTAATCTTATCTTTTGCCATATAAGGTTATATGCTTAGGCTCCAGGAATTAGGAAGTAAATATATTTTGGGGGAACATTTCTGCCTACCACACACATCTACTTAGGATCACTGACTTTAGAGGGCCCTCAATCTGCCTGGAAATCTGACTAAATTATTCTGGAAGGTTCTCTTTCCCATTTTCCTAGTGCTGACTTCCTCTAATTTCTTACCGTTCTTTACCTCTTTCCACATCACTGTCATCAAATGGCCTGCTCTCTTTCCCTACTGGGGGGAAAAAAAAAAAAAGGAAATCCCAGGACCAGAATTCCTTAACTTGCTGCTATCAAGTTAATCAACCTGCCTGCATCTTTCTCGCCATCCTCCTACTAAGGTAACTGAGCACTCTCTCCCTCCTCCCAAGGCCATGTCCGATGCATGGGCTCTGGGAATCTCCCTCTCTAACCTTCTCAGGAACCTTTAATGGCCAAGGGCTCCTTCCCTCTTTTGTAGACCCAGTCTTTCCTTTTCCATTAGAGCCTTTTCTCCAGCTCAAGGTTTATACCTCTTCCTCTGTGACTCTCCCTTCTTGAAATAACAACCAAAAATTTCACCATAAACAGAAACTGACCAATCCATCACTAAGTTCTCTTGATGGTACCTCCCAAAGTATCCTTCTAATTCACCATCTCTTTTCTTCGCAGCTCAGTCTTAATCCAGTCTGCTGTCATGTACTCCTGGATGGCCACAGTGACCTCCCTGTACCCACTTTGGTCACCTCACAGTGGTTCTGCCAAGTACCCTTCAGTAGCCTATAGGACCAGTATGTCAACTCCATGGGGTCAGGACTCTGTTTCACTTTCTACTATAGTCCCTGTGTCCCCAGCATCTAGAAATGTGTCTATTGTAAAGTAGATACTTAACAAATGTTTGTTGAAGGTAGTCAATCTACTACTAAAATTTCAGGAAGGAGACAAAATTTCATATCAGCCTTATAAGGCCCAGCAAGTTCTGGCCTATACTTATCTTTCTTGTCACAACAACTCCCCCTTACTCCCTGGGCTGTAGATACACTAATCTTTGAATAGTCCAAGTTCCCTCCAACCCCAGGACCTTTGTAAATAAATGTTTTTGTTGCTTTTTTTTTAGAACACTCAACCCATCTTTTCCTACCTAATGTCAACCCAGTCTTCAGATCTCAGCATATATGTTGGAAGTTGCTCCCTTGGAACGTTTTCCTTAGCATCCTTATATACTCTCACTACACATATATCTTTCATTTGTAGAAAATTCCATGACTATAATTGTGTTTATAATTGAGGACTATGTGTTTAATGTCCATCTTTCCCATCAGTTGATAACAGCAGGCATTATATTCCTTGTGCTTATCGTGTTGTCTGAGACACATAGTTGCCTAACAAATACATATTGCAGGAAGAAATGACAGATAATGGAATAATGGCAGGGCGGAGATCAGATAGTGGAAGACGAGAGAGGTTGGTGGAAAAGTCACAACTCCGTCTTGCACCTGTTGGAAAGCCCAGCAGATGATTCAGTTGGAGAAGTTCACTGTTGGTTGGAAATTTGAATTGGGAACTCAAGATTCAGGAGTTTGGGAACTCAAGATTGGGAACTGGATTCAGGCTGGTTATTTGGACTTTGGCTGTTGGTAAAACCATGATAGACAGGAAAGATTAGAGATACAAGAGGATTAACATCTGGAGATGAGAGCAGGATGGGATTAGGAGATGACAGGGAGCTCATTCTGGAAAGGAAGAGGCACAGAGGTCAAAGATGGATGTGGCAGAGGGAAGCATGGAGGTGGAAGGGAAGGCAGAGTTGGAGGGAGACATTAGGTAGAAGGTGAGGCCAGTGAAGGCAGAGAATGTGGAAGCTTTACATTCATTGAGAGGGGGAAACTCCTGAGAACATAGGCCAAACAGGTAACCCAGGTGAGCAAAATGTGCACGTGTGTGTGCGTGTGTGCCTGTGCACGTGAGCACGCGTGTGGGGAAATGTGATTACTCTCTACGCAAGCTTGTTTCTCAATAGATTACCATGCATCTGTTCACAGCTATCCAAATTCACTGAGGCAGGTAAGCCAGGTGTGATGCTCTTTCTTTTCTATAAGCTACGCTAAGTTGGATTCATATCTTATGTCTATGTCCTTTCCACTAAACCACACTTCCCCTGCGAAGCTACTCCTGTTCCTCCTCTGCCACCCCAGCCCCCAGTAGAAGCCACATCCACCTTAGGCTTCTATTGTCCTTGGCTCGGATGAATTTTCCTTTAATTTGTACCTCTTGTCCTCACTCTTCTAGACGGCAAGTCCCTTGAAGGTAAAGCATGTTTTCATCATCTTGGCATCTCCAGAGTCCAGCACAAAAATTAGTTCTTGGTAGTTAATTAATGAATAAGCGTTTGCTGAACAAAAACGCGGCTACATTTTATGTTTCGTTTCTTCGTTATGAAGTATTATATATGTCTATTTATGTATCCCACCTTTTTGGAGACGTGTTGCCTGTCCCTGCACCAAATGGTCCCCAATGACTATGATATTTCTCGCATCTTCTCCCTGTGCGTCTGTTTCTAACAGCAACCCCATTCTCCAAATGTGATTGCACACATGTTACTAAATCAGTGTGTTCCAGCCTGAACCTGGGTTCTTGCTTCCCGTTCGGAATAGCTTACAGGCTGGGAATATGGATCCAGGCAGTCCCAGAGGCCCAGGCTAACAACTTCTGTTCATTCTGAGGCTGATTATGCAGGTTATTGAATAGATAGTCCTTTGCTTCTGTTCTTTGAACACACTCTGTGTAGCCTGTGTGTTTCATTGGCAAGGGCATGGGGGTGGTGCTCAGAGACTGAGAAAGCCAAGCCCACTCCACTTCCATGTAGGCAGCTTTTTATCCTAGTTTGGGATTTTGGAATAAAAAAACAAAAACAACAAAAAAACAAAAACCTGACTCTCTCAGTAAAGCAGTGATCATTAGTCATTTTAGAGCTACTCTCTGAGTAAGACTTGCAAATTAATCCAATTTGGCCATTCTGTGAAAAAAGAGAGAGAGAAAGGGGAATTAAGGGGCTTTGTGACAATTGTTTCCCCAAATTCTCTGACCCACCAGTGGTTTTGTGGCTGCGCTTGCCCCTAAGTCCCATTCACTGTGTTGCCTGGATATGGAGTAGGACCTTCCTGGGGTATATGCAACTCAGATGCTTGAATTCTGTTCTCCATATTGCTACTGTTGAACACGCTGCCTCTGAAGCAACCAGTTTACCCAGCTGCGGGAAATCTCGCTCACCTTGTTAAATTTCTAAGCGCATCCCGGTGCACTTATTCTCAAGGAAGGTAGATTATAAGAAACAGTTCTGAAATATCTGGCCATGTCAACCATTTAAAAACTTATTCACGTCTCTAGATTTAGGCTCCATCCTGGTCAAGCACACCCCCTAGAGGATGTAATAGTTTCACTGTGCTTATCACCATACTACTCTTAGTAATGGCTAGCATTGATTGAGTGCCCTTTGGATTCCAGGCACTGGGTGCCCTATTGACTTTAATCTCTACAAGTCATCTATGGGAACGTGTTGCAAATATTTTAGAGATGAGGGAACAGGCTCAGAGGGATTCTTTACTTGCTTAAGCCCTCACAGCAATGATTCCCAAACTTTGGGGTGTTTTGTCCCTTGGGTTTTTTGTGGACAGGAGAAAGAAAGTTAAAGCCTGTTTATAGTTGCCATGGTCTTTAGGGAAAGGGGAGCATGAAACACAGTCAACTGAAAGGGCTGATTCTTTTGAAGCTTTTGTCCGCAATTAAATTAGAAGCTTATGCTGGGGGAGAGGCTGTGTGTGACAGACCCACATCCTGCCCCTCTCCCAGCCCAGGCTGCCTCTGGCCTACTTGAATCTGCCAGCAATTTCTGGATCCCCGGCCCCTCTTCTTCTAGCTACGTGGACTGAGTGGGCCCCGCCCACTGACTGTGTCTGTGCTGTGCCAGCTTCTTCTTTTTTATTAGTCTATTTTTTAATTTATTTTGAGAGAGAGATAGAGAGTGAGTGGGGGGAAGGGCAGAGAGAGAGGAAGACCAAATCCCAAACAGGCTGTGCCCTGCCAGCTCAGACCCCGATGTGGGGCTCAAACTCACAAAACTTGAGATAAGGGCCTGAGCCGAAATCAAGAGTCAGATGCTTAACCGGCTGAGCCTCAGGCACCCCCTAACAGGAAGTAGTATGGTAGCAAGCACAGAATTACATGGGGAGGGCAAGGAAGGAGGGGCCATCACAGACCCACAGCATTCTACCCATTCTGAAAGGCCCATTTTTATTTTTATTTTTTTATTTATTTATTTTGTTAAAAAAAATTTTTTTTTAACGTTTATTTTTGAGACAGAGAGAGGCAGAGCATGAACAGGGGAGGGGCAGAGAGAGAGGGAGACACAGAATCCAAAACAGGCTCCAGGCTCTGAGCTGTCAGCACAGAGCCCGACACGGGGCTCGAACTCACGGACCGCGAGATCGTGACCCGGGCTGAAGTCGGACACTTAACTGACCAAGCCACCCAGGCGCCCCATGAAAGGCCCATTTTTAACAATGTAGTTTGAAATCAGAATACATCTTACCATTGGTGTGCACATGAAACAGAGGAGTCCTTCTCCCTAGATAAACCATTACTGGTTCACTGATGCCTCCTATACTCAGTAGCATCTTAGATTTGAGGAACCACGGCAGGTTTTATCTTGTGTGTCAGTGCTGATCCATTGGTGGAAACTATATGGAGTTTGGGAAGAGAAGAGTCTGGTGCTGTGTTCTGGGGAAGAACGATAAGCTGGGGCATGCATGTGTGACCATGCCAGGCATTGGCACCTCTGTGCCATGTCTTTGGAAGTAAATGGAAGAACACATTCCGTATCTTTAATTGTAAACTGAGGGACATAATACACAGGAGACATTTTCCAGGGACCAGATCGGAAGCCTACCTCTTCTTACATAAATTTATGGCTTTGGTCTTTTTAAGTAGCATTGTAAAGTATTCGTTTAATTACAAAAAGTGGTATATTCTTGTTGTAGAACAAACATATAGAATTATGAAATTTTTAAATTTCATTGTATGGATGTTTTATTGTTTATATATATTTTTTACCTCTTTTTCTATTGCAAATCAATATGCACGTTCATATGTGTATGTGTGCACACTCACCTGTGTATCTATAAATTTTAGAAGCAGAATCCTGGATAAACATAATTTTAAATAGGTCCCAAACAGTCCGCTTTACCTTTCCTCATTGAGTTGTAGCTTGAGGATTATTTCCTGGTTTTCATTATATAAATACGTGGAGGAAAAAAACAAACAAACAAAACCTTTGACCGTAAAAACTTTTCTTGTGTTGCAGTTTAGTTTATTAAAATGGTTTCCAGTCTATTAAGAGCTATGAAGGTGATTAAAGTTTTTGATAATTTGTGAACTGATGTTCCAAAGTCTTGGTTGATTGACACTTGTAACCGTGGATAAATATAAAGCTCAGTAATAAAGACTGTGTTCCCACTGCCAAATAACAAGAGAATATTGGAAATGTCTCAATGCACATCCATGTTGGCTGTTTGGCAACAGCTCTTGTGGGGAGCAGAGTGAGTGGTGCTGCCCCCTGTGCGGTGTGCTGGGGGCTCAGGAGTCTTAGCAACACCTCCAGGGAATATGTGAGCTCTGGGTCACCTCTGACTTTACCTGCCTTAGCTGAATTGCTCATAGCAGACTGCAGAAATGTCCATAAACTGCCAGGACTATGGGAGGGATCTCTGAAGTGTGAAACCACTGCTTTTCCTTCTTATGGGTCAAGTGCAGGTGGCCACAGAGGCCTGAACAGTTGACGACTTATACCGAGGTCACCTAATATTAGGACTAATTCTTTTTCTTTTCTTTTTTTTATGTTTCTTTTTCTATTTTTGAGAGAGAGGGAGGGGGGTCTGGGGTCAGGGGAGAGAGAGGGACAGAGGATCTGAAGCATGCTCTGTGCTGACAGCAGTGAGCCCGATGTGGGGCTCGAACTCATGAACTCATGAACTCACGAACCTTGCGATCATAACCTGAGCCAAAGCCAGACGCTAAACTGACTGATCCACCCAGGCGCCCCAAGGGACTAATTCTTTTTCTGTCTCTTGGCAGGGAAGAGGAAGTCCAAAACAGGGAGGGAATCTCATGGCAGGTTCAGACAGTACTGTTCCTGGACATCCTACTACTGATGCCTCAGGAATTTTCTTTTCTTGGTGGGTTCAGTGACAGTGTCTACACTTCGTAGGCGCACTTGCTATGTTCGAAGTACTTTCCACGCCCTATCTCACTTAATATGATTCATTTGAACCACT
The DNA here is from genome assembly GCF_018350215.1 of Panthera leo. Taxonomy (NCBI): domain Eukaryota; kingdom Metazoa; phylum Chordata; class Mammalia; order Carnivora; family Felidae; genus Panthera; species Panthera leo. The sequence continues at coordinate 70,262,225 of NC_056688.1, forward strand.
GAGAAGCCAAGTGGTTCAGGAAACGAGTAAGGTGAGTCTACCCTCTGTGAACTTTCCATTTGTGCTCACCTGTGAAAGTGTTTAACTGGTGAGACCAGCAGATCTGAAAGCCTGAGTCCATTGTGCTGTCCCTGCATTCAGGAAGAAGGCAAAAGCATGTGCATCCAGGTAGATGTTATACCAACACACAGCCAACTTATTCATGTGTTTATTTGGAAAAGGGCCCATGTAACTATAGCATTGGTGATGTTTTTTTTCTAAATTTAATTAGTCGTCAACTGAACATACTGTTCATTTATTGCTAATGGCTGCTTTAAAACAAAGTCTCAGAGTAAGGAAGGTTTTTTTTTCCTGTTATATTTTTATGCTCACATTAAAAAAGAAATATAAACCCAACGTTGTTCAAAAAGAATTTGAGATAGCTCATATCTGGTTGAATCTAAAATTAACACTTTTAAAGTAGAATTTTAAAATGATCATTTTAGTAGGGCTTTGGGGACTTGAATTGGGAAAGTCAGGAAGCTTGGTGTTGACTCACACAATTCCTTTTATCTCTGCAGACAGTAATGTGCTACTGTCTCATTTCAATCCAGGCAACAGTTGGTGATCACTTACTCAGTGCCAGGCACCGGCCTTTGGCCAGTGAAACCTGAGCGCATTGCGCGGCCGCTGACTGCAGATTGCTTCCAAACTGGATGCAGGGTGTTGCAACTCTGCAAGGCAGGCTTTATACCCCCTTTGCAGGTGCCCGCGGATTGCGGGTACAGAGGGGGACTTTTGTATGGTCCAGTGCTGCCGTCAGGCCCATTTGAACTGTCAGCGGCCCGCCTGGCATATAGTTGCATTTTCCTACGTCCAGATGAGAAATTGAATTTTACCCTCCAGAAGTATTCATCATTAAGGAAAATATTACAAACCACTTTCCAAGTTGAGACTGAACACATGGCCAAGTGTAACTGAATTCAGGGCCCTGAAATAACATTGTTTCTTTAAAGCACTTTCATTGAGATGAAAGCCAATGAAGTTATAAATAACAATAGTTGAACTTATTTTAGAACATTTTCTCACCCTTTGGTTAATAGAGCAAGCCAAATAATAAAATAAATGAAGCATACCGATTTTAAAAATCAGTATCAATGTGTTTTGCTTTTTTTAAATGAAGATCCTTGTTTCTGCATTAGGCATTAACTGAAGGATCTTAAAATTAACTTGTCATTATTTTTGTTTGTAATAATCTGTAAGTGAAGCTTCTTTTTTGTCTGGCTTAAATATGGACTGACCCTTCTGCAAAACACATCTTCCACTTCTAGAGAACCTAGTGCTTACATCATGTCCACATTCATCCTCTCGGTGAGCTCCATGATAGCCCTGCGATGGAGACAGAACTGGGTTCTTATCCATATTTTACAGGCGAAGGATCAGAGGTTGAGCCACTTGCCTAAAGTTACCAAACCAGAAAGTGGCAAGGCCAACCATATGTGGAGGAGTCATGCTGCCTTTCTAAATCTTTACAAAGTTAGACCCTCACATGGAAGATATTCACCAAAACTCTGCTGCTAATCAGCACATTGCCAAAGTTAATTGTTGGATTGGCTGAGACTAGCTAAGTAGCTTGAAAAATAGATACATTCTGATAACGGATGCACTACATAAACTATTTTTAGGCTGCTTGTGTTTTCGTACTTGTTACATCGTTGTAATGTATCGACCAAACTCATGAATCATGGACTATTTAGAATGAGAGTTCACTGTTATCAAACTGTGTTTGGTGTTATATTTTATTGATCGCCTGCCTGATTGATTAACTTATACTTGGTTTTAAGAAGTCTTTGCCAGAGCTACTGAGCAATTCTTTACCTCCCTTCACCTATGAAATAACCCTGGGGCAAGGTACTGCTTAGAGTAGTTGGATCTTGTTGCTAATTTGTGTGTAGAAAGGGGTTATAATGTGTTACAATGCAGGGATATATTCAATCTACAAAGAGCAGAGGGCCTCTGTTTGAATTTGAAGCACCTTTTAAACAGCTGGCTCCACCTCTGTAGGTCTCTGCAGAAAGCCCTCACTAGGTTCCAAATGGAAAAGAGATCTGCTCTGCCAAAGTTATCAAGGCTGACATCTTAAAGCACCCAGGTAGTCACTTGGGAATGGAAAAGAAAGAATGGATTCAAACATATTAGAGGTTGAGGTTTGCTGTGAGGTTTAAAAGAGGATACAGAAATTTCTAGTTTAATGATGCCTATAATTGAGATAGAAGACAAAGGAAGGGCAGGGGGACGGGGAAGGGAAGGGACTGAGTTTGAAATCCCATATTCTATTCCTGAGGAGCTTATAACCTGGTCTGGGAATGCAGGGTTGACAGGGGAGGGGAACAGATAAGCAAACCAATGATTGCACTGCAGTGTGATAAGGGCTGCAAGGAGATCTGCAGAGCATGCTGGAAGGTCAGTGGGAGAGTGGGGGCGGAAAACAGAAGGGCTCCTAGTGGATGTGACCCTTGGGCTAAGTTGTAACGGAATTAATTAGGGAGAGTGTAGTACAGAGCATTCACAGCAGAGGGGACAATACAGCACTCAAAGACCCAAAGTAAAAGAGTGGCCAGTAGATCAGGTGAGTTCAGTGGGCAGGAGGGTTTTGGATGGTGAAAGACAAGACAGTCGGGGCAGTTCAAATGTGAAGAGTCTGGTAATAGCAGCCAGCATTTATTAAGCATTTACTGTAAGCCGGGCACAGCGGAATAGCTCAGAATATGTTCAAAAGGTAACTGATTGGACTTGGGGGAGGAAAGAGGCACAAGTCCAAGGAGACTCCCAAGTTTCTGCCTTGATTGAAGGAGAGCTTATGAGGGAGGAGGGTGTTGAGCTCCACTGGGGGTACGTTACTCCTGAGGCCTCTTTATCATCCAGTTTGCTGAGAGGCAGTCTGACATTGTATTCAGGCATATGGACTCTGAAGCCAGATTGCCCTGGTTTGAATCCTAGCTCAGCCACTTTGGAGATTTATGACCGTGGGCAAGTTCCTTAATCCTGCTGTGCCTCAGCGCCCTCATTAGTAACACAGGCATAATAAGAGCACTTTAGTGTCTCCCTTTTAGAGGACAGGAGAGCCAAAGAAGAGACCCAAGAGAAGCCCAGGAACAGCTTCCAGGAGGGCGTGTCTGCAGGGGTCCATGTGGTAGAGCTTTGCGTAGGAGGAGGCTGTGAAGAGCTGTCAGATTTGGTGGTGAGGAGCTTGCAGCAGCGGTCACCGCCAGAGCAGGTTCAGCAGCGCCAAGGGGTGAGGAGGGAATGGCAATCTCTATCTCGTGCAGTCTGTGGGGGTGCAAATTAATTCAACGTTTCTGTTGGTTTGGCGATGTGTATCAAACGGAGAACACTCATACCCTTTAACTCTAAACTTCCACTTCTAGGAATGAACCCAACAGACAGACTGAGACAAGTACAGGCTGATGCAAGTACAAGAATGTTGATTGCAGCCTTGTTTATAACAGAAAGGAAAAAAAAAAAAAGAGGGTTAATTGATCTAAAAGTCCACCATACAGGGTTAATTAAAAGAAATGATGGGACATCTTGGCAGTGGAATGCTGGGACCAGTGGCTAAGAGCTGGTGTTCTGGAATCCAACTGCCAGCGTTTGAATTACCAACCGTGTGACCTCAGGTCTCCAGGAAACTTTCTGGACTCTCAGTTTCCTTAGCATTAAAATGGGATAATTATAGTACTAAGTCATAAAACTATGCTGAGAATTCAGGAAGTTGATACAGACGAAATACATAGAATATATCTGGCAAGATATTTTGCAAGCATTTAGAAATATATGGTAGATAGACATGTATGGGGATAAAGATCTATTTGGGGGATAGTAAGAGAAAACAAAGTTACAGAACAGCAAGATAAGATGAACCAACAGTTAAAACAGTGCTTTTTTTCTGGGAAGTGGAAACAGACACAATTCACTTTCTACTTTACACATTTCTGTATTTCTTGCCTTTAAAACAAAGATATTTAATATCTGATTCACCTGGCTGTTGTAACCCACAGTTACCATTTTTGTCTGGTTCATGACTGTATGTCGTGGGCCGATCGGCACTGAATGAATGAATGAATAATGGGAAGCTGTGTTTAGGAGGAAGCTGCGTTGACCAAGATCGCAAAGATATAGGAGTTCGGTGCCAACAAGACTCAGGGTGACCTCAGGGAGGAGGTGGTGAGTCAAGGGTGAGAGCATAGATGCTGCCATTTCCCAGGACGTGGACAGCATGAGGAGAAAACAGGCCCAAAGCACTGGGATCTAATCCATGGCTCTGTTCAGCCCTTCTGAAACAGGCAGCATCTGAGAGCAGAACCATATATTTTAGAACGACAGGGGGATGTCTGTGCCATTGAGCTGTGTTCTACGGGAGAAAACCAAGGCCCAGAAAGGTTAAGTGAGTTCCCCCAGAATGAGTGTCTTTGACTTCCTGCTCTGGCGCTGGCTCCTTCCTCCAGGGACCTAACAGTGAGGCTATTTCTGATATAAATGAAGTTGTGCAAGAGGACATTTATTGGATCCCTGAGAACCCATTTCTTTTGTGTAATGTGACTTGTGCTTGGAAAGTTCACTGATCACCCATGCCCTTTATTTGTGAGGAACAAAGGGACTAGGAGCATAATTAACTCACCCACATCTCCCATTGTCCTTAAATCTTTTGTGCAAGCATTGATTGTTGTTTCTATTGTTGAAAGCAGGATTGTTCTCTTGGCAACAAGCATCTGGAAAGAGAGCTCAGCAGGGGGCTCAGCAGGTGACCCTGTTGAAGTTTGACCTTAAGGTTCAAGAATGAAAGAAAAAGGCAGAAAAGCACTAATTGAGCGCAGGGTCATTTTGAATTGGTTACCAGGCTAAACTATAGAATGCTTCGGGAGAAAAGACTTTTGGTTATTTTCAAGTACAGTTAGGAATTCAGGAGTATCAGCCAACTGAGTTCTCGAGTACAGGCCCTCAGGGGATCCAATTTAATGAATATTTAAGAACAACTTATTGTGAAGATATTACAATTAGCACAGGTAAATGGAAGCTTCAAATGTGCTCTTGGAAAACAGCCTTTTCTCACTTTTATATCTTAATCCTTACTTACTCATACATTGTTGTTTACTCTGAGTTTTTTTTTCTTCCTGGGGAAAAACGGATGTGCTCCGTAAGGGAGGACGGGCAGAGGAGAAAGCCTGAGATTTACGATCAGTTACAGCTGGATAAAATAGTGGCTTTGTCCTGGGGCACCTGGGTGGCTCAGTTGGTTAAGCATCTGACTTTGGCTCAGGTCATGAACTCATGGTTTGTGAGTTCAAGCCCCAGCTTGCAACCTGGATCCTGCTTCAGATTCTGTGTCTCCATTTCTCTCTGCTCCTCCCCTGCTCACCCTCTGTGTGTGTGTGTGTGTGTGTGTGTGTCTCAAAAATAAGTAAATGTTAAAAGGAAATTTTTTTAAATAGTGGCTCTGGCCTTTGGGAAAGCTGTGTGTTTCTCAGGAACTCACTAACTCCCCTGAACCTCACTTCTCTCCTCTGTAACAAAGGATCATGCTACCTATTTCAGAGGGCTTGTCTGCTGATTCATCAAAATCATGTTTAAAAGGCCTGGCACATGGCTCAGTAAATTCTAGCTTCTTTCCCCTAAACTTCTGTTCCCTCACTGTCTGAAAATATCAAGTGATAAATTACTGAAATCTTTCAGCAGGGGAAGAGCAGGCAGTGAATTTGGCTCTTCACCACCTTTTGCAAATACCCTGAACTTTATCCGTAGAATCATCTCCCTTCCTGTGGCAGAGTACAGAGAAGCGAAGGTGAGGAGCAAAATTAAAAGCAAGTTCATGTTGGTTCACATGGAAAACCAGCGGTCACGGAAGTCCTAAGTTTATCTCAGCCTGTTGGTCACTCTTTTCCTTCCTAACTCTTTAAGATCTCTGGGTAGGATCACGTAGGATGTGGGCCCAAGGGAGCCACCAAAGGCTCTGGAGAGGAGCATGTTTAAGAAGAAAGCATGGTGGTCAGACCCGAGAGTGGCAGGAGATCATGTCCGGGAAGTTGGCAGGGGACAGGTCAGGTGGGGAATTGCAGGCTGGCATCCCTGAGTTTGGATTTAAAAAAAATTTCTTTAATGTTTACTGATTTTTGAGACAGAGAGAGAGAGAGTGCGTGAGCATGAGTGGGGGAGGAGCAGAGGGAGAGGGAGATACAGAATCCAAAGCAGGCTCTGAGCTGTCAGCACAGAGCCCCACGCGGGGCTCGAACTCACGGACCGTGAGATCATGACCCGAGCCGAAGTCAGACACTTAACCAACTGAGCCACCCAGGTGCTGCACACCCCCCTTCTCCGCCTCCAGTTTGGATTCTAAATGCAGTGGGAAGCCATTGGAAGTCTTTAAACAGGGAAGTGACATGACTTTGACTTGTAATTTTAAATGTGCACCCTGGCTTCTGCAGGAAGATGGGATTGCAGGGGTTAAGTGTGGAAGCAGAGAGAGAAATTAGGAGGTTGCCACTGTGGTTTGTGGAGTGTGGGTGCTCTGGGGTGCTGGAGAGAGATACTGTGGAGGCACACCTGGCAGGCAGTCAAGGGGAAGCTTAAATAAGATAACATAGTGAAGTTCCGTGCGTGTAGTACACATTTAACAAATGTGAGTTCCCTTCTTCCTGGGTGCTACAACTATATCAACAAAACGATGCTTTTCAATTCAATTGGATTTTGGGGGATGATACATTAACAGCTACATTTTCTGAGCTGTGGATTTGCTCTTTGGAGCAAGGGCTGACCAGGAGATTAAGGCGAGCTCTTGCTGATCACAGCATGCCTATTGGGAAAACTTGCCAAGGGAGGGAGAAAGTAAAGAGAGGCAGGAAGCAGGGAAAGAAGGAAGAGAAGTATAGAAAAAAGCTTGGAAGGAGTGATCCAGGGGCCTCTTGGCAAATAGGAAGATGCTGCGTGTGGAAAGTGCTGGCATCATAGCCAGATTTGCATCCTTCAAAGTGACAATATAGGATGACAGGGCAGTGGGCTGTGATTCGAACTAGGAAGAATCCTGGAAGCCATCTCACCCAGTGTCCTCATTTGAGGAAACTGAGATCCAGAGAGAAGTGACTTGTGCAAAGCCACATCGATAATGGCAGATACAGGGCTGATTGCAAGACGTAGTGGAAAGAGATTGATTTGTAAATTAAGAGAGACCAGGGGCATCATTTATTCAGTAAACATGTACTGAGCTCCTGTTCTGAGACCAGCTCTAGGTGCTGGAAATGGTGCGATGAAACAGACAAGGTCCCTGCCCCCGTGGAGCTTACCCCTAGTCTCTCCTTTTACAGCAGCTCTGCCATTGAGGTCAGTGATTTCTGCCTCCGTGATTCAGTTTCCTCTTCTCTGAAAAAGGAGTAGTAATACTTCTCTACTTTTAATTGATTCATTTATTCATTCTGCAAAGATTAATTAAGTGTATGTGCTGTGTCCAGCACCGTGCTAGGTGCTAGGGGCACAAAGGTAAGCCAGGTAGACCCAGTTCCATCTTTTGCATATGAGGGACTAGACTCAAGATGGTTTTCATCCTAAGTCTCCATCAAAATCAGCCAAAGACTTTGCTACCCTGGCCCCATTTCCAGAGCTTCTGGTTCAGCTGGTCTGGGGTGAGAGCAGGTACAGAGTTTAGCACACCTGGCTCAGGGTCTGGAAGCCTTCCCAGAGGAAGTGGCACATAAAGTGAGACCACGAGCAGAAGCCGGTCTAGCAGCAAGAAGGAGAAACAGCATCTGAGAGGGAATCGCCGTGAGAGTTGGAAGGGTCACAAATGGACACTCTTAACACAGTCCATGGCCAACGAAGAACACTCAATCTATTGCTGCTTTCTGTTCCTCTCTCTCCCTTTGTTCTTCCCAGCCCCATGCCCTTCCAATTCATGTTCTTTCTCCTACAATATACTGTGTTGACAAGACAACAGCTGATTTTCTGGCTTCTAAGAATTATTTGGGAGAGCTTCTTCCTATCGTCAGTGAGCCTGAGCCAGGGAACTCACATCTTGGCTCCCTCCCTACTGCCCCCCGGCTCAGGTGCCTCACTAGAGCAGAAGGGATGCCTCACACCGTTTTCTGCATTATCGTATCAGTTTGCTCAGCCCAACGCTCTACCTTTAGGCAGACAAAATGCATTCTCCTCAGATATTTGATTTGTTTTGCAAGTGCTTGGTACCCACTGGTCAGTAGTAACCGCATTGCATGTGTTTGACAAATAGCCACTATGAGTTACCACAAATCCACTTCCTTAAGAAAGATCCTTAGTGTTAAAATCTAGCTAGAGCAAAGCTTGGCATTTCCCCAAGGCGTGGAGAAGTTCACAGACGTGTACCATATTCTGTAAGATATAATAAGTCCATGCACAATGTCTGCTGTTTTCACACTAAAACAAAACAAAACCAAAACACGAGAGGGGACCCTGACCTGCTTTTGTATCCTGGAGAATGAAGGCATTCGATGACCCATTTAAGCCTCTTGTGAAATAACCTTCAGCAGTACCTTAACCCATCCTCATGGTGAGGGGATAGGGGAGGAGGGAGCACAATTTTGCCCTGTGCTGATATCTGCTGACTAAAGCAGAGTACAACCCAAGCACCATAGATAAGGAGGAGACTGGGGTGTTAGGGAGAAAAATCAGTCTTCTGCTGGAAATGTCATTGTCTTATGCTAGGGTAGGGGAGAGTCACAGAGTCTTACATTTCTGTTTATAATCTTCTAAATGCAATGTAAAAATTGCGTTGTTTTTCCTGCCTGTAAGCTAGCCCCATCCTTTTCCTCCTACCCCCTCCCCACTTTTCCTCATTTTGGTCATGTTGACATATGGGTGAGACCAGAAACAAAGGTTTCTGGCTCATCCTAACAACCATCTGTCCACACTTGCCAGTGAACTAAATTTGCCAAGAACTCCCACGCCACACGCTCTTGGGAGAGGCAGGCTGATAAGCTTTTGCTGGTGATCTGGGCAGGGTGGTGAAGCTGAATACATGGGGAACTGTAATCCTCATGGAGACAGGGCTGGGTCCCTCTCTGCCTAGATGTGCTGACACTGTAAGAATGACAGAATGAGGATGGGGAGAGGGGTCAACTCTGATGTTTAAAGAGCCAGAACTGCAAATAAAATCTGTATGGGATCCTCCCCCCCCCCCCCCCCCCCCCCCACATCCCAGCATCTGACCTTACCAGAATCCTCTCTCCAAAACTCCAAGCCTTCTCTGGGCACACAGGGTCTTTCTGGAGGCTGGTGATGTAGTGGAAAGGCCACTGGTTTAGAACCAGACTAACCTGATGTGAGTTCACTATCAGCCTGGTAAGTGACACCATTTTTCTGAGCCTCAGTTTCTTCTGTGAGATGGAATATATATTCCCCTCTCAGGGCTGTTGTGGACTTTAAATGAACCAACATGGCGAATGCGTATGAACTCCAGCACGGTGACTGGGACACAGAAGGTCCTCAGCAAACTTGAGTTTTCACTCCTAACTTTGTCCTTTGCCAAATGAAGTCAAACCACTGAAAGTCCTCTTCGCATTCAAGAGACATTCATTTGTCCACGCCAGAAGGTGTCAGCGCAGTGTGAAAAGTCTTCCTGAACAGCTACAGGCAGAGCAGGAGAGATGTACACTTTGCTGAGCTGATCATAAATCTGAATGAAATAATTATGTAAAGTATTCAAGATCAATTCAGTGAGAAGATGCCTCATCTGCCTTGATGGGCTTTTCAATTACTCATTTTTAGTACTGCATTATACCATTCTCTGGCAATAATTATTAAACATTTCCACTGTATTGCAATATAAAACTTAAAAGGCTGATTTATTTCCTGGGCACTAGACTACATAGTATAATGTTCCCCAATTAGATGGTTCTATTTGTTTAAGCCTATTTATCAGAGTGATTTTCTAGCATTGAGTCAAAACTGACACAAGCCCCCCAAGTGGAAGACAAGGGGACAACGAGTTAGATCCAGTGGAATTAAGCACTAGCTTTGGGGTTCTGGGGGACGTGAGTCCAGGCTCCCCACTTCCTAGTCCCTGTTTCTGAATTCACAGGATTATTGGGATGATTATGTGGAGTAGTGGATATGAAGTGTTAGCAACAGCATAGAGCATGGACTCAATAAATGATGACATTATTGCTGTGACTGTGCATTCTGGGATGCCCTATATTTCCCATGTATCAATCACTTGCTAGGCTCTGGGCCCTAAGGATGCCATCAGGGCCCTTTCTCTGATTGTCTCTAAGGGAAGTCACAGTTATTGCACACCTAACCCTTCTAGGCACCTGGGAGATCTTCCTTTATCAGCATGACCCAGCCATTTACAGAGAAGGACACTGAGGCACAGAGAGGTTAATTATTTTTTTCAAAGTCATTCAGTAACTAAGAAATCCAACCCAGGTTTGCCTTGTTTGAAAGCCCACGCATCGTACTCTCTACCACCCCCATGCTGTCTTTGAGGAGCCCAGGAGGCATATTTCACTTGGTTTGAAGGGGAAGTAAGTCTTCCTTCTCTTCCTGGTTCTTCTAAGGGAGATGGCTCTTCTCTTACTGAGGATTACTTACGCCTGCTAAATTACCAGTTCCCCCCAAGTCCATCTCTGTCTGTCTTAGCATCTCCAAAGTAGAAGGTGAAGTTCTTTTGTTTTTGTTTTTGTTTTTAAACCAAGGGCTATACTGTGGACAGATTGATCAGGCAACACACACGCACACACACACACACACACACACACACACACACACACACACCCCAGCTCCACTGGAGCCTGCTCACTGTACTTGAAGCTCCCAAGCCAAGCTGGATTTAGGTTCAGGCCAGCTGGCTTGGTGCCAGGATCACAGTCTGTAAGAATCACTAAAACATCACTGGAAATGTAACGAGATGAGAGAAAATGATCTTTACCAGAACTGTCGAGAGCAAGCGTGACATGACAGCAATGATATTTATTATTATAAACAACACACCATGATTGTAATACACATAGTGATAGCATTGTGCCAGGAGCCTCTGTAACTATTTTACATACGTTAACTCATTTAAACCCTTCCAGCCCATTGAGGTTGGTACTATTATCAGCACCTGTTTTACAGATAAGAAGACTCCTTCCAGAAAGGTTAAGGAATTGGCCAGAGTCATACCACTAGTAAATAGGCTGTTGGATTCTCCCAGGCCCTTTACCATTGCCTCCTACTAGGTGTGCTTAAGTGACCAGAGATGGTGTCTAGGCTCCCTTCCAGGCTTCTTTGTTGCTAGGTGAGGTGTGCACATCCAGGGCCAAGACTTGAACTGCTCAGCTTAATAAAGAGAGAGTGAGAGTTGAGCTAGCAGTCTTCCGGCCTCCTCCTGCACAGTGCTCAGCCTCTCCTCCAAATGAATGTTGGGCAGATACTTAGAGAATATCATTTTGAAAGGAGGGCAGATTATCAGCTTGCACAGGGCACCCACGTGTCCTGGTCCAGCCCTGCTCCAAAGTCTGGCCCGCTGTGTTTGCTCTCAGTATGTGCAACAGCCCATATAGCATAGAGGATTAATCTGCTTTTCAGCAGGGAACACAATCCATTAGCTCTCAGGACTCAACCTCCACGGATCAGAGGCCACGTGCCCAGAACAAGGTGACAGAAGGGCCACCAACAATGCTCATGGTCACCTCTGCACTGCTCCTCCCCCAGGTTGTCACATGCTTCTCAGGTCTGGGAGGTAGAGTGCATGCCCCTGGCAAAGGGAAGATAGAGCAGAAAGGGTAAATGAAATGAATAAAATGAAAATAATCTGTTGAAAGAGATGCTAGTGTAGGAGAGGATACCAACAACTGGTGAGAGGATACAGATAGGCACTGAGAAGTGAAGGTCTTTGTACAGAAAGAGGGCAAGATTTGGACCCAAATCTTCACGACTAGAAGAGGGACTGTCAAAAGCTATCCTGGATGATGCAGCCAATGCAGACATTCAAATAATGTTTCTGATGTGTTAGAAAAACCTGTAAACATGTGGAGGCTCCTAGAACAAATGGAAAAAACAAGACACAACATTACACAAGCAGTATGAACACGGCTATCTACACATTTCCAAATATAAAGAGAGAAAAGTCTAGAAGGAAACAAACCAAAATTACTGAGATAGTGGGGGACTTTTCTCCCCTTTACTTTTCTGTCTTTGTAAACTTTTCTAAAATAAATTTATCCTTTAGAGCAATAAAGGCAAAATCCTCATTTTAATTTTTAAAAATCCGTATTGAAAGCTCTTTCGTAAAGCAAAGCAGCTGTCTTTCTTTCCATGACTTGCACTAAAAAAATACACATGGGAAACTAGAAAGAGGTTATTTAATGACTGGGATTATTTTCTTTGGATTCTTGCTTAGATTTTACTTAAATGGTTCAAAATCCCTTCCTGGAAAGATCAAGCAATAATAACGTACATTAATTTCACTCCCAGAAAAATTAAAGATGTGAAATTTAGCCATAAGAGATGATCAGAATAGCCTAAAAATTGTAAGCAACAGAATGAAGTTTGTTAGGTTAAAGAGTGGGCTATCCATACTATGGGCTATTATGCAATCATAGAAAAATTTTATTGAGAGATACACTGAGTACAAAAGAAGGTAGTTCATGATGTGCTATTGAGTAAAAAAGCAGGTCACAAGACACTAGCTACCCCATTTTCTAGAATGGCATATATTCCTGTGCATATATGTATAATCTGAAAAGATACACATCAAAAGGTTAATAATGCTCTCTTGGGGGTAGTAGAATTATGAGTAATATCTGTTTCATAATGTTTTCTTCTCTATGTGTTCTAATTTTCCTACATTGAAGAAGTACCTCTTGCATAATAATAATGAAAAGTTTATTCCTGCTGCTCTTCACCAGGATCTTCTCCTTTGGTATTAATATAATTTGCTAGTGTAAGGTATTGGGGGAATACAACCCTTCAGCTACAATATACTGAGGGCTTGTTATAGGTATTGAATGCTTTGTGAATTTATTCTTTATGTCAACCAAGCAAGATGGGTTTTATTATCCTCATTTTTCAGATGAGGAAAACTGACTCATAAGGCCAAGTGGACTTGGCCAAAGTCATCCAACTGGAAAGTGGTGGAACCGAGATTTAATCCAGATCTATCTGACTCAAACATTCACGTGCTTTCCATCTACCACACTACTTCACACAAATGTCCAGAGAAAAAATAAATATTTATGAGATGATACCAAAGGACCTATCTTCCCTCATTCTCCACCATAACTGACCCTAAGTGTTAGTGTCACCTGCACTTTCTGATGCAACAATCCATATTTAGATGTACTACCGTCCTCTCCCTCAGACTCAGCTCACCCACTACCAAGATCAATAACGACTTGAGGACAGAAAGCTTAAGCAACCACTGTCCCAACTGAGGATTATCACATTACTATCCCCGAGAGGCATCCTTGGTTGTGATGCCCTGTACTGACTACTGGGCTCCTAAGTTGTCCCCCTACTTTCATCTCACATCCCCCCAACAGAAGTCCCTTCTTAAACCAAGGCCCTAGTTTCTAAACCTACCCTCTCCTGCCAGATGTGCCCCAAGACCATGCTCACGGGACCACTTTCCTGGTGTGGATGCCATTCCAAGTTCCTGTTCCAAATATCCAACTTCTCCTTGGTTCTCATGTAGGAACTGGAGCCCTGACCCTGACCACCAGCCCTGATCTCTGTCTGAAGCTCAGCTTCATGAAGATAAATGTCCAAGATGCCACCTACATGAACTTCTGGATAGTATTCTCTCACATGTCCCACTGCCATGAGGTCCACCCACTTGTTAGAATGCTTGAGACTCCATCTGGGATCTTGACATTGTTTAGGTTATTCTCTTGAGGCTTATGTCTGCCATACCAGAAAGGGTGAGACAACCTATCCGGAGAGAATATAGATCAGAGTTGAGGAGGGGGATCAAGATTAGATTTAAAAAAATTTTTTTAACGTTTATTTATTTTTGAGGCAGAGAGAGACAGAGCATGAACGGGGGAGGGTCAGAGAGAGAGGGAGACACAGAATCCAAAACAGACTCCAGGCCCTGAGCTGTCAGCACAGAGCCCGATGTGGGGCTCGAACTCATGGACCACAAGATCATGACCTAAGCCGAAGTCGGACGCCCAACTGACCAAGCCACCCAGACACCCCAAGATTAGATTTTTAAAAAGAAGTATTGTGTATTCAAGTCTGAAAAGAAAGTGATGTCATAAATAGGATGAGGAAAGAGTAGACACCCTAAGGGTAAAGGCAGGTCATGAGGCACCTTTCAAAATGGGTATGGCATGTGATTCAGGACTAAGAGTGTGATTAATGAAAAGTTTTGGAAACTTTTGCAGTCATGCTGATGACATAGCTTAGAAAGCTAGTATTGAAAAGTCTACTCGTGACCAGATGCCCAACGAGTTGCCTTAACTATAGGTTGCTGAGCATTCTGGAAATTAAACCTTGTCTCCCTGTTTGAACCTGGATTGCTGTACCTGACTCACTTGGCTGGATGAAGACCAGTCACAGGTCTCTTAAGCTCTCTCTTGAAGGGAGCCAAGCAGCCTTCTTTACCAGCAAATCTCTCCCAAGTGACTTTAAACTTAAACTTAGCGGCGTGCCTGGGTGGCTCAGTCAGTTAAGCGTCCGACTTTGGCTCAGGTCATGATCTCACAGCTTGTGAGTTCGAGCCCCGCATCGGGCTCTGTGCTGACAGCTCAGAGCCTGGGTCCTGGAGCCTGCTTCGGATTCTGTGTCTCGCTCTCTCTCTACCCCTCCCCCACTCATGCTCTGTCTCAAAAATAAATATTTTTAAACATTTTTTTAAATAAAACATACTTATTTTAGAAAATTTAGAAATACGAAAGGCACAGAAAGGAAAGAAAAATCACCCATAATACTCCTTCCAGACACAACTGCCCATTGTAATATGTCTTAATTTTTTGGTCTCAGGTAGTCAGAAAAAAAAATCAGAGATTGAAATGAGTGGTGAAGGCTTTATTTAGTCATTTGGAGGATGGCTAATGTGGTGGCTTTACTCAGACCACATGGAGTGTGGAGATTCTGGGAGACAAGGAAAGACTAACCTGGACTTGGATAGATTAGTTAACCCATCTACATCACAGTTTCTTCAAGGGTAGCTTAAGGTTATCAGTTATTTTTAGTGGGGGGGGGGGGATTGGAAACCATATATGTAAAGGCCTTGGCCAATATAGTACTCAAAAATGGTAGTTATTATTATTATTACAGTTAAGGCTATTAATAACCATCTAGAAAAACCAAGAGCAGGTTTTCATAGACCCAAGGCTTATTGGAAGAAGCTGATATTTTCTGAAAAGCAAACAACTTTGGGAGCATTCTCTGAATCGGAAGAAACAACCTTCTGTTCAATGCCTAATTACCATCTGGTAACTGAGGTTGTGGATAAACAACCATATTTACCTGAGGTGGCTTCGATGTCTTGGAAAACATTCTTTGTTTCAGTACTGGGCCAAGGGTCTTAGTCTTATCCCCCATTGGAATCTTTGCCAGAGGCGACTGGAAAGAGCACAGGCTTTGGCTTCAGACAGCGCTAGGTCAGAATGGATCATTCTGAGCTTCATTTCCTCATCTGTAAAATGGAAATAATTATTCCCATCAAGAATTCAATTATGTGACCATACTAAGTATCTGGCACATAGAAAATGTTAATTAAATATTAATTACTTTTGGCTTTTCTGATATAGTCACCTAAAATCATCCTAAAGCTTTTAAATGTTTAAAAGTTACAAAAGTTCTCTGTGACTGCCAGTAAAGGGGTTTCTAACCAGAATCCGGGTGCACAAGTCCAAGAAAGTCACATTGTTTAGAAATCCACCCTCACATCAACAAAGCTGCAAAAGGGAAACTAAGCACCTTCTGAGAAAATATGAAGCAAAGCACTATTTACATTTACCAAGTACTTATGTGGGGAGTGGGGTATTTAGTTGTTATAGGCCGTATAGGCAGTATATGTGGTTCCGTGGGACTAAGCTTGACTAGAGAGAAACTTCTTACCTAACATAAGGGGATGGCACTATTAGGAGGGACTGTGGCACAGGGAAACAGCATAAACATTAGAGCCAGGTAGGGCTCAAACCCTGGCTCTACCACTGTTGGACTTGGACAGGTTAGTTAACCCATCACATCACAGTTGTTTCTTCAAGGATAGGCTTAATAATGCATACCAGTTTTGATGGGGGGGGGGGAGTGGGGTGGGAATGGAAACCATAGATGTAAAGGCCTTGGCCAATATAGTACTCAAAAATGGTAGCTATTATAATTATAATTATTATTATTATTATTATTATTATAGTTAAGGCTATTAATAACCATCTAGAAAAACAGTCCCAAGTCAGAAGGAAGTCCAAGGAGTTGTCTAAGAGAGCTAAGGCAGATATTATAGCCCAAACATAGAGCTGGGAATCTCACAACCAAAGGGAGGAGGCAGGTACACCTAGTTATGTATCAGGCTCTGTGCTATGTAGTGGGAAAGCAAGGAGAAAAAATACCAAAAGACATCATGCCGGCCCTCGTGTAGCTTACAGGTTATTAGAGAAGTAGCCATTAATCAAGCAAACAAATGCACGTAAAATTAAAAAATAAGGTGTCTAAAAGGAAAGAGATGTGTCCTGTGAGAACATATAAGGGAGGGAATTGCCACGTGGAGGAAGGCAGGGAAGTCTTTTCAATGAAAAAATAAGTGAGCTGAGATTAAGTAAAGGACGGAGGGGAAGGAAGAGACAAGAGAGGGAAAGAAGGAAGAAGAGGGGGAGATGGAGAGAGGGAAAGGACGGGAGGGAAAAGGAAATACGAATTTGTCGGGCTTTGGCAGGAGAAGACACAAGTCCAGTGTAGCCAAGTGCAGAAAACAAGGAGGGAGATAGCACGGTATGAGGCTAGAGAGGTAGGAAGGCAGAGATTCAAGTTTGTTAAGGATTTCCGTCTTGGTTCTAGAAGCAATGAAAAGCTTGATTCTAGAAGCAATGAAATTGTTCTAAGGAGGGGGACATTGTAATTGTATTTGTGTTTTTGAAAGATCACTTTGGCTTGCCATATAGAGAACAAATTGGAGAAAGGCAAGAGACAAGGTACAAAGGCTACTTAGAATAACAACTTCATATTAGTTCAGATTAAAAATGACATAGCTTAGTCTGGGGTAGTAGTAATGATGGTTGTAGGAATTCAGGAGATATTTGGAAGGTAAAATGGACAGCTGCTGGATGTGAAGGGGGGAGGGAGGAAAGAACCCAGGTGGACATCCAGTGTTTCTGACTCGCAAAACTGAATTAGGGCCAGGCTAGACAGAGGATAGTTAAGTTAGTTGCTGACAAGGTGGATTTGAGGTGGTTTTAATCCAACAGGAAATGCAAATAGAAGATAGGAGGTCAGAGATACATGTCTGGAGACCAGAGGAATGACCAAGGCTGGAAAGATAAACTTGTGACTCATCCACACATAGGTAGTAATTAAAGCCATGAGTTGGATGAGATCACCTGCAGAGACAGAATAAAGTCAGAACTGGAGAGGGCTTAGGACTAGCCTTGAGCCATTTCAGATTCAAAGACCGGTAGAGGAGGATGAGCAGCCAAAGAAAGTGGAGGAGACAGGAAAGTGGAGGGGTTGGTAGGACAGGAAGGAGCTATGACACTAAAGCCAAGCAGAGAGAGAGTGCTTCAAGAAGAAAGACTACATAGTATTTACTGGATTAAGCACTGCAGAAGACACTGATGGTCTTAGCTAGAGCTGTCTGGGTACTGTGATGTTCCCCAAACTCCTGGGATTGGGCTGAGAATAAGTGGGAGGTGAAGTGAAGGCAGAAAGCCAAGCCAATGCCTTCAAGCATTTCGTGACAGAGAGAGAAAACACTGTAACTGGGGAGAAATGGAGGAGTAACTGAGGATTGCTTAATTTTTCAATGGGAAAGACTCAAATGTGCTTAATAGGCTAAAGGGAATGATTTCGTGGGGGCAAAAGTTGAATCTGGAGGGGCAAAATGTAATTGTTAGAGTCAGGTAGAAGTGATGGGAGCAAAGCAGAGATGTAGGCAAAGTAAGACTCCTCTATTATAAACAGCAAGAAGGAGGACAGGGTAGATGCAGCCGAGAAAATGAAGGACTTTACATCTGATGACTTCTGTTTTTTCCTGTAAGGTAAGAAGCAAGGTAAAACAATAAGAGTAAAGAGGAGAGATAAAGATCAGAGGTTTGGGGAGAGTGGAGGAGATTTGAGATCATCGTTGTCAAGAATGGGAAAGTAAAATGATAAATAGAAAGTATTTTACCAGAGTCTAATCTGCTGAGGTTTTATCAGATACACAGAGCAGTATAGCAGGACAGACTCAAGGCTAGGAGTCAATTAATATAGGAGACAATCAGTCTTATCACAGGGTGAGCAGTTTATCTTAGGTTAGGATTTCATCACATCAGGAAGATACAATGACAGAGAGGTAAGGAAGTTTTTAGAGTTTGTATATTATGTATGTAAACATAAAGACTTACAAGAAAATAACACAGGGGCGCCTGGGTGGCTCCGTTGGTTGAGCATCTGACTCTTGGTTCCAGCTCAGGTAGTGATCTCACGGTTTCATGGGTTCAAGCCCCCCAGGACAACACAGAGTCTGCTCGGGACTGTCCCTCTGTCTCTCTGCCCCTTCCCCACTTGCACTCTCTCTGTCTCTCCAAAAATAAATGAATAAACTTAAAACAAAAAAGATAACACACTGTTGACAAAGATGAGCTAGGAAAGGGGACTTGCCCTTCTAGATTTTAAAATATATTACAGTGCTGTGGGCAAGGGGTGGGCAGGAGACCAAAATGGAAAGCCCAGAAACGTGTTTGGGAATGGTATAGGATTCGGTTGAATATATGCTTCATTTGCCTGGGAAAGTCTCAGTTTTGCCTGTTATTCCAGAACAATGGTTAGTAACACCCTCTTCATCCTTGTTTGGACAATAAACTACATTGTCATCCTATAGATGACAGAGGTGGCATCATAAAATCCCCCACAAAATGGGGGAAAGATGGATTAAGTAGTGTGAAAGTAATTCACGGTGTGGACTTCTGGTGTCCCATCCCACATGTAAGAAGCTTGGAAGTCACCACTCCATTCTAACAGCAAGTAAAGTCATCTGTAAGCTAAAGAAAGTCAAAGGTAAAGAAAAAATCCTGAAAGAAACCAGAGTGTGTGTGGGTGGGGGGGCGGGGGGAACACTTACCTATATAGGAATAAAGATAAAAATTATATCCAATTTCTCCTCAGAAACCATGCAAATATGAGGAGAGTAGAGTGAAATGCTTAATGTGTTGAAACAAAATACCAACTGAGAATTCTGTGCTCTCTGAAGTTATTCTTCAAATGTGAAGAGGAAATAAAGACTGTCAGGCAAATCAAAATTGAAGGAAGTTGTTGTCAGTAGACCTGTCTTGCAAGAAATGCTTTAGAAGTTATTTATAGAGAAGAAAAATAATATAATTCAGAAACTTGGATCTTCATAAAGAAGAGCATCAAAGAAGGAATAAGTGAAGGAATAAAATAGTTTTTATTTTTCGTTATTCTTTTTTTTTAATTTTTTTTAACGTTTATTTATTTTTGAGACAGAGAGAGACAGAGCATGAATGGGGGAGGGTCAGAGAGAGAGGGAGACACAGAATCTGAAACAGGCTCCAGGCTCTGAGCTGTCAGCACAGAGCCCGACATGGGGCTCGAACTCACGGACCGTGAGATCATGACCTGAGCCGAAGTCGGATGCTTAACCGACCAAGCCACCCAGGCACCCCTATTTTTTGTTATTCTTAACTGAACTAACAGATAACAGTTTGTTCAAAATAATAATAGCAATAATACATTCAATTATGTATGTTTACATCTATATACATGACACGTATAAGTGAAATGAATGACAACAGTGTAAGGGACCAGAGGAAGGAACTGGGAATCTTTGGTCATTATAAAGTGACTGTACTATCTGTAAAACAGTATGGTGTTATTTAAAAGTAGGCTCGAACTAGTTATAAATGTATACTATGAATTCTAGGACAACCACTATAAAAGCAAAAAAAAAAAAAAAGGAAGTATAATTGATTTGCTAAGAAAGGAGAGAAAATAGAATCATATAAAATGTTCAATCAAAGCCAAAAATGACAGAAGTGTGAAAGGCAAAAATAAAAACAAAAAAGGGCAACAAATAGAAAATAAATGTGGCAAATATTAATCCAAATATATCAATAATCACCTTAAACATTAATAGTCTAAATATACCAACTAAAAGACAGATTGACAGAGAAGACCCTGATGTGTTGTCTATAAGAAATTCACTTTAAAAATAAAGACACATATAAATTAAAAGCAGAATGATAGAGAAAGGTACACAGTGCTAACACTAATCATAAGAAAGAAAGAGTAGCTGTATTGATATCAGACAGAGCAGACTTCAGAGCAAGGAATGTTATCAGGAATAAGAGGAACATTACATAATGATAAAGGGTTAAGTACTCCAAGATGACATAATAATCCTTAATATGTATGCACCTAACAACAGAGCATCAAAATATGTGATATGAAAACTGGTAGAGCTACAAGGAGAAATAGATGAATCCACTATCATAGTTGGAGACTTCAACACCCCTCTATTAGAAATGGACAGATCTACCAGTCAGAAAATCAGTAAGGACATAGTCAAACTCAACAGTACTATCAATAAAGTGGATATAATTGACATCTATAGACTACTTCATCTAACAATAGCAGATTACACATTCTTCTCAAGCTCACATGAAATATTCACCAAGATATACCACATTCTGGGCCATAAAACACACCTTAACAAATACAAAGAAATACAATGTCTGCTCCCAGACTACAATGAAATTAAGTTAGAAATCAATAACAGAAAGATAGCTGAAAAATCCCCATAAACAGCACATTTCTTTTTTTTTTCTTTTTATAAATAGCACATTTCTAACCAACACATGAGTCAAGGAAGAAATTTCAAAAGAATTTTAAAAATATTTAAACTAAATGAAAATGAAAATACAATTTATCAAAATGTGTAGAATATAGCAAAAGCAATGCTTAAGGAAAATTTATAGCATTGAATGTATATATTAGAAAAGAAAGGGGCGCCTGGGTGGCTCAGTCGGTTAAGCTTCCAACTTCAGCTCAGGTCATGATCTCACAGTCTGTGAGTTCGAGCCCCACGTAGGGCCCTGTGCTGACAGCTCAGAGCCTGGAGCCTGCTTCGGATTCTGTGTCTCCCTCTCTCTTTGCCCCCTCCCTGCTCATGCTCACTCTCACTCTCAAAAATGAATAGATGTTAAAAAAAAATTAATGAAAAAAAATAAAGAAAAGAAAAAGGTCTAAGCAATAATCTCAGCTTCCACCTTAGGAAACTAGAAAAAGAAAGAAAATTGCATCCAAAGTAAGCAGAAGAGAAGTACTAAAAATGAGAGCGGAAATCAATGAAATTGAAAACAAGAAATCAATAGAGAAAACTAACAAAATCAAAAAATTGGCTCTTTGAAAAGATAAAAAAAAAAAAGAGATGAACCGCTAGCCAAAATAAAAAAAAAAAAAAAAGAAGAGAGAGAGAAAGAAAACAAAAATCACTAATATCAGAAATGAAAGACGTAACATTACTATAGATCCAATGGACACTAAAGGAATAATAAAGGGCTATTATGAACAACTCTATGCCCATAAATGTATAACCTACATGAAATGGACCAATTCCTTAACAGACACAATCTGTCAAAACTTACACAAGAAGAAATAGGCAATCTGAATAGACCTGTATCTATTGTATCTATTAAAGAACTGAATTACTAATTAATAACCTTCCAAAACAGAAAGCACCAGACCCAGATGGGCTCACTGGTGAATTCTACAAACATTGAATGATGAAATTATACCAACATTCTACTTTCTAACTCATTCTATGATGCCTGTGTTACCCTAACACCAAATCTAGACAAAAATTTGCAAAAAAAAAGAAAAAAAAAAACCCTGCAGACTCATATTTTTCATGAAGGTAGATGCAAAATTCCTCAACAAAAATGTTAACAAATCAAATTCAGCAATGTATAAAAATTACATATACCATAATCAAGTGGAATTTATCCCAGGTAATGCAAGGCTGGTTCAACATTTGACAATCAGTTAATGTAATCCGTCACTTTCAACAGACTGAAGAAGAAAAATCATGTGATTATTTCAATAGATGTGGAAAAAGCATTTGACAAAACCCAATACCCACTCATAATAAAAACCCTCAGTAAACTAGGAATAGAGAGGAATGTCCTCAACTTGACAAAAAGCATCTACAAACAAAACCTATACCTAATATCATACTTACTGGTAAGAAACTTGAAGCTTTCTCAGTAAGATCAAGAACAAGGCAAGTATGTCCCCTCTCACCACTACTTTTCAACAGCATACTGGAAATTCTAGATAATGCAATAAGAGAAGAAAAGGAAATAAAAAGTTATACAGAATGGGAAAGAAGAAATAAAACTCTTTTTTTTCTCTGATGACCTGATAGTCTATGTAGGAAAATCTGAAAGAATCAACAAAAAACCTCGTGGAACTAATAAGCAATTATAACAAAAGATTAATGGTTGCCAGGGGTTGGAGGGAGGGGAGCATGAATAGGCAGAATACAGAGGATTTTTAAGGCAGTGAAACTATTCAGTATAATACTGTAATACTTCAATGATGAATACATGTCATTATACATTTTTCAAAACCCATAGAATATACAGCACCAAGAGTGAACCCTCATGTAAACTCTGGACTTTGAGTGCTGATGATGTGTCAGTGTAGGTTCATCAGTTATAACAAATGTACCACTCTGGTGTCAGTTATTGGTAATACAGAAAGTTGTTCATGTGTGAGGACAGGGAGTCTAGAGGAACTCTGGACTTCCTGCTGAATTTTGTTGGAAACCTAAAACTGCTCTTCAAAAATTAGGGTTAGGGGCGCCTGGGTGGCTCAGTCAGGTAAACGTCTGACTTTGGCTCAGGTCATGATCTCACAGTTTGTGAGTTCGAGCCCCGCATCAGGCTCTGTGCTCTCGGTTCAGAGCCTGGAGCCTGCTTGGGATTCTGTGTCTGCCCCTTGGGATTCTCTCTGCCCCTCCCCCTCCCCTGCTCACGCTCTGTCTCTCAAAAGATGAATAAATGTTAAAAAAAATTTTTTTTTAAATTAAGTTTAGGGACGCCTGGGAGACTCGGTTAAGCATCCGACTCTTAATTTTGGCTAGGGTCATGATCCCAGAGTCTTGGGATACAGCCCCACCTCGGGTGTACGCTAAGCATGGAGCCTGCTTGAGATTCTCTCTTTCTACCCTCTGCCCCTCTTCCCTGTTCGCTCTCTGACTCTCTCTCTAAAATAAATAAATAAATAAATAAATAAATAAATAAATAAATAAACAAACAAACAAACAAACAAACTAATTTTTTAAATTAGTTCATAGTGTGGAAAAAGTGGAGTTGGAGCCCTATTCCATTATATTAAAAAATAAAATCTAAATGCATTGAAAACCAAAATGCGAAAGGTAAAGTTATAAAGCCAATGGAAAAAAATATTGGAAAATATCTCTGTGGTCTCAGTTAGGCAAGACCGCAAAAGTGCAAGCCATAGAAGAGAAATTTGTAAATTTGACTAGATGCAAGTTATATCTATTAAATGAAAAATTCCAAAAGTAAGATTAACAGCTGGGTGACAGAAAGATATTTGTAAATGATTGGGGATTCATATGTAGAAAGTACTACAAATCAGCAAGAAAAAGACCAGAAAATCCACCAGCAAAAATTCTGATGAGGCAATTCACAGAAGGAGAAACCTGATAAATTTATGAAGAGCTGCTCAAAGTTGCTAGCATTAAATGAAAACAAGATACCACTTTACATCCATCAGATGAGAAACAATTAGCCCAATAATCCTACGTACTGGTGAGGATATAGGAAAACGGGAACACTTGTGACTAGCTAATAGAATGAATGGTGTAGCCATTCTGTACAACGGTCTTGCAGTACTTAGTGAAATTAATATGTTTATATCCACAACCCAATAGCTTTGCAATCCCACTCCATGGTTTATATTGCTAAGAAACTCTCATGTGGGTTCCCAAGCAGAGCTGCGTGAAGGTCTTCATTGCAGCATGTTTGTGGAGGTAAAGATCTGGAAGTCAGCTGACTGCGCCTCACTGGGAAAATGGATAAGTAAAATGTGGTCTGTGCATGCAGTGGAATACTAGGCAGCAGTCAGAAGCAACGAATTACATTCACATACGGTAACAGTGGCATACGGGCATTCCCACTTTTTGAAAGTTCGCTTTCTACCACCCCGCTTTTACACAAGACCTACTCTAGTGTGTGTTTTCACCAACTGAGGGAGGTCCACAGACGGTTTTCACTTTCGTGAAAAAAGGCAAGAAGTGAAAATAGCATGCAGCATTTGTTGGGCAGTGAGCTGTTCAGAGGCAGTGCGCCCCTGAGCAGCGAGAGTGGCCTGGCCAACCTCCTTCCCCCGGAACGGTGCTCAGCATCCCCGCATCAAGCCCCACGGCTTTGAACTGTATCTGTGAGCATCTGTGTTTCCTCTTGATTTGTTGTGTGCATCTGTTAGCAAGATGTGTCTTAAGGTGTCAGAAGAGCCTTAGAGACGTTATTTTTGGAGTCTGGGAACGCTCAAAAAATTTTCCACATAAATTAATGGTAACTGCTTCTTTAGTTTATGCCATGTCAGCTTACAAACGGTTTCATAGGTATGCTGTACTTTCAGATAGTGGGGGACACCGATATCTTAAAAGTGTTAAGATTAAGTGGAAGAAACATTCAAATACAAAACAATTGTATGTAACTTCAAGTAAGTCACGTATGTATAAACACAAATAATACATATAGTATATTTTTATATTTATATATTGTATATTTTATTTATACATATATTTTATATACATTTATAAATATACACACAAACGGATATATACAAATAGAGGTAGGATAAAGAATGTAAAGATGAATAAAATAGGAGATTGCCTTTGCTTTGTCCAGTGATAAAAATATATGATGAACTCAGGAGCTTGAGTGACTTCGTTTTTTTTTTTTTTTGCCTGGTGTCCTAAAAGGAATATGAATTTTTAAAAGTAAAATAAGTACAATACGGATATTATCATCTTATTAAATTGTATTTGAAGATTAAATGAGTAATTCAGATAAAGCACTTAGCTGAGCATCTAGCACATACTAAACACTCCATAAATGTTATCGATTATTGTTATTAGCACTACTCATGACATAGCTCCTGCCAGTCGATTGGAGTTGGCACGAAAGACCAACTGAATTTAGATGATTTCCCTCAAGAGATCCCTCCAGGTCTAACAGTCTATAACAGTACTAGAGGGATAGGCAGGTCTCGGCAGCAGACCCAGAAGCAAGCAGGAGATATGCTGAGTCTTGGGGAATGGAAGTGGCTACCAGGTTTTTTTGCAGTGTCCAAGGAAACCTTGATGGTTAACTTGGGAGAACACCGATACAATGCACAAACTAGGAAAGTAGAGACCGCAAAGTAAATAGTGCCATGAAGCTTAGAGAGAGTTTAAGTACTTCGGTGTACTTCCTCCAAAGGGGTGTTTTCTTCTAGCATTTTGATTTCACCTTATAAAACCGTAGCTGAATTGCAAATGTTAGCTATTCAGAGGGTGTTGGCTTTGGATCATTCCTTCCTCTTCTTCCTCCTCCCCACCCCCCCCCCTCCCCCCTCTTCCTCCTGCTTCCTTGAAGTGGGACCCAGCTTATCTTAGCGAACTAAGCAAGATCATCACCTAGTGGTCTGTTTCTCAAAGTGCTGACACAAGATCCTGGTCCCAGAGAGCAGGGAACATGTGCCAAATCCCTGCCCTCATGTTAATTCAACAAGCATTGACTGGGACTCTATGCCAGGCACTATTCTGGTGTCTGGGGATATAGAGCTGCTAACACAAAATGACAGGTTTAAAAATAAAATTAAGGAAGTGTCAACTCCAAAACTTAAGAGCCTTCCCGAAGTGACATTGCATTATAATGTGTTTATTTTCCACTGGTTTTCCACAGATCATAGATGAAGAAGAAACACAGTTTATGAGTAATTGCCCCGTCGCGGTCACCGAAAGCACCCCACGGAGGAGGACAAGGATCCAGGTGTTCTGGATTGCGCCACCAGCAGGAACAGGCTGCGTGATTCTAAAGTAAGTAAACGAGGGATGCTTGTCACACTTCACTCTCCTTCCCTATGGTCTATCGAAGACTTCAAGGTGTGACTGCAGAAAGAACAGTGGCTTTGCTGAGGCATCAGATGAGTTGCATCATCTCTCTGCCCTTAGTTATCTTAACTCTGAAATGGGGCCAAGGGCCATCACTGATGAAATGCTATAAACACAACCATTCAACTGAATCTCCATTTTTATCTAGTTCAATGATTCTCATGGCCGCTCTCCATCTTCTCGAGATATCGATACTAGGGTTGGTTAAGGAAAATTACAAACCAGATGAGCATAATCTTTGACTTCCTCCATCTGGAACTTAACACCTACTGTCCTTAAATTGTGGTAGGCTGACCTGAGACCCAACTGTAACCTCCTTGGCCTCTGGCCCTGCTTTATAATTTTGTCTTCTTCCTCCTTCCCTCAAAATTGTCCTCTTGGGCCACTTCCTCTCTGGTCTCCTGATCCTCCCTTTGGTGAGTTACGATGCATTTTAAGAGGCATTAACTTAACCAGCTGGTGGTTTTCCTTTGAAAGGTAACATTATCTCAAAACTGTGTCTCCAGAATGGTATGCCATAGAATGATGTTCAGGGAGATGTAAATAGGTGGGCAGGAAACCAATTTCTACAGTTAAATAAGTTTGGAAAATGCTTTATATAGATTCATTACATATATTAGCATATTTAAGGTTTTGCAAAGTCCTACTAAAACGATATCTGTTTAACTTGGTTTCACCAGCGTTTCCCAAACTTATTTGACTCCTTTTTTTCTGAGACATATATTAACATTCACAAGTTGGGCAAATGCAGCCGTAACCTATTTTAAATAGATTTTAAAACTTTATAGAATGATCTTGAGAATTTTAGGATTTCAGGCAGGCAAATTGTCATAGGTAGACAGGGCTCCAATCCCAGCATCTAAGAAGCCATTTTCCCATGGAGGTAAGGGGCTAGGACCTCCCCAGTCGTCTTCCTCTTATTTGAGTCCTCCTAGGGCCTTATTTATGTATTTGGTTCATTTGTCTACACTTCTGGCAGGTGGACATTTCTACAGTCTTACAACTGTGGTTAATTCCAGCCCACCTCTGAGGAGTGGCTGGTAAGGAGGTGTTCCAACTAGACAGTCCAGCCCCTATGTCTCCTGGACTCAGCTGTGCCTGGTTTACGGAAGAAAGCCTACAGAGGTCTCTGGAAGCCTCTGTCCATTGCCCAGGCCCTGCCCTGTCTTTGTCTGGCTTCCCTTTGCTGCCATCTGTCTATATATCACTTGTGTCTTACTTTAATGCAAGCTGAACATTCTTACTCAGATTCCTTGAGACGTTTGTCTCTTGGCATTAATCTGTATCAGTAAATTTTTAAAAAAACACAATTAGCAGTAGAACTTTTCAAAATAAAACCTTATATACAAACCCCAGTATAGAACATGTATCTAATATCTAGTTGGAATATGGGAGAAGGCCTGTGGAAATAAAGGCCACTGAAATGAGAACAAATTGGGGCTACTTATCCAGTACTCTCTATATAGTAAGGGAGTCAGCCACCATCACTAGCCTTTGGCAGGGATTCAGAGACTGGCAGAGGAAAGCTTTATAGGGGGAAAAAAGGGCAGACTGCTGGTGTGATCTGAATGGAGGGTAGGGTATTAACATGGGAAAGTTGGAAGCAGGCTAACTAAAAGCAGAACATCTTATGTGATTGGTTTGGAAAGCATGTTTGGCTTTCTCTGGTTGGTCCTGAGTTGGAAATAGAGGAGGCTGTGGGGGCAAAAATTAGAGGAGCTGGTGGTCATTGACAAGTACCAAATGTCACGACAGGGGTTGTGGTTTGGCTTCCCAGGCCGGTTGCTACAGAGGTTGGGGTTATAGTTCTATTGTGTGGTCACATGTGACCTGACTTTTGTCCATGAGCACTTTCAGTGTCTCACTCTGGAGACTCGGTTCCCAGCATGGCTTTTTGGTTCCCACACTCTGGCCCATGGCTGCCCAGTTACTCTGCAGAGCCTGGGGCTCTGAAGAACATTGGAAAACATGAGATTTATGTGATGAGTCTTCCTGCTCTGAAAATCCTTATCCTTCTTGTCCTCCTGGCTCCGATCTCTGGTTTTCTTTGACTTCTTGTTCTCACAAACCAGAAGTGTTTCATCTTCCTGGCAGAAGCCAGAAAGGCATCTCTTGTTTACCCGTTAACAATGAACATATGTGAACATATGTTTATCCATTAACAGTGAACAAGTGTGGCTTGTTCAGTCGCTCGTTCTTTCAGCAAATGTAACTGAGCTTCTATTCGCCCACGCGTCCACGATAGATAGACAACTGAGGTATACTCTTGGCCCTTGAAGTTCTCATGGGCCAAATGGAAGAGAGAGAAAAGGTCAGCGAGTCCTTTCTATGTACCAGTAACTCGGCAGCACAGCTAGCACGTTTTATCAGATATAATCTTCAGAACAAACTACCCTCATTTGACAGAGGAAGTCCCAGCAAATGAGGGAAGTTTCTTGAGTCACATGTCCATTGCATTCCAAAGCCCCATGTTCTTCCTTTCTCTTGGTTTTTGTTTGTTTGTTTGTTTGTTTGTTTGTTTGAGAGGGTATCTGGAGCAGCAAATCAAAGATATCCCGCACAGATGGGAAATCAAAATCTACCTATGTTTCCCAAAATGACTAATTAGTTGTCCCACCTCCGTTTATTGAATAGTTTGTCCTTTCCCCTAATTGTGTGAAATACTGCTTCATCAAATATAAATCTTTACACAGGTCCGTTCTGTTCTGCTGATCTTATCTATTTCTGCACAAAACCCACACCATTTTATAGCATAATTTTATGTTTTGATAGCAAGTCATTGCTCATTAATCTTCTAGTTCAAAACGTTCATGGCCATTCAAGCAGATTCATAATTCCAGACGAATCGTAGAATAAGTTTGTTTTAGTTCAATAAAACTTATATTGGGATTTTGAATGGTGTTGCATTGAATTAATAGTTTAGTGTGGGAAATGTCAGCATCCCTACAATATGTTTTCCCAGTCAGAAATATGGAATATCCCTATTTATTCAGATCTTTTATATCCTTCAGTAAAGTACACTGATTTTTCTTCATTGAGATTCCATTTTTTTGTGTGGCTTTCTCCTCATAGGTAGTCTTGTTGCTTTTGTGAGTGGGCTCTTTTTTCCTGTGACACTTCCTAATCATTAATTGCCTGTGTTTAGGAGAGCCATTGATTCTTGTACACTGAGTTTGGATTTGGACACTGTTGAACTCTCTCGATAGTTCTTATGGCTTGTTCTTTCATTCTTTTGGGAAATAATGAATGAGTATACCTTGTATTTCCTTTTCATGTTTTAGTTTATTATCTATCACCTCTATTAGACTACTAAATAGTGCTGTTCATGCTTATTCCTGCCTTTAATGGGGATACTATTATATTTTACTTTTAAGTATGACACGAAGTACAGGCTCCAAATTGATGCTTTAATCAAGTTGAGGACTCTATCTCGCTGAGAAAGTTTCCTTCTCTTTCATGTAGGAGGCAGCATTTGGGAAACTGGCCAACCAGAGTATACTAGGATTGAGAAGGACTCAGGTTATCAACAATGATCCTGACTTCCAAGATATTTTCACTCTAGTTGTGGTATAAAAAAATATATATGCAAAGGTTAGCAAGCCCCAGACAAACATGAACTGTGGACAGTAAAGTGTGGTTAGAAAGAAGATGAGTGAGGAATGGAATAAGGGGAGCACCAGAGTTTCCAGGAAGGGTTAGTTTCTATCTTAAAGGCTAGAGTAGGCTTTGGATAAATGCACAAGGCTATTCCGGCCCAAGGGGTGGCCCTGGTGAAATTGAGGTGAGAATCTGGAGGTGAGCATAAACACGGCAGCCCGAGAGACAGACCCAGTGAGATTAGAAGGTCTTTGGGGGCCGATATCCATTGCTGAATCACGGAGGTCTTCCAGTGTCAAGATAAAGAGATTGAATTTGATTCAAGAGGAACAAGGGAGCCATTAGTGGGTATTAAATGGTGGACTGACAGGCTGGGGGGAAAGTTCATTAAAGAGTTAGTAAGGACATTTAAGTCTGGCAGCAAAGCTCAGGGCAGATGAAAGGGGAGATTCTGACTTGGTTGCAGAACGCTTGCTTGCAAAAGGAACATTTGTGTTGCAGTGTTTGGTTAATATTCCTGGTAGAATAAGCTGCAGAGTTTGCTAAATGTCTGTAGATGACAGCTCGGAAGTCTGCTTGGTTACTAGTGTTCCTTTGCCCAGGAGGGCAGGAAGGGAAGCACACAGCAATTATGACTTTCCTTTTGGCACAAACCTGACACCATTTCCATTTTCCATTTGGATGCAAAGATTTGAGCATTTCTAAATTACAGGCTTTCCAGGCAGACCTCCTTATAGCCTTCTCCCTACAAACGAATGACCCAGCACTTAAAGTTGCCCTGGCAGGCCATCATGCTGCCGGGATGCTGTAAACATTATAGCGAAGGAGCAACTGATTGAAAGAAAAGGCCCCCTGTGAACAGCACAGATGTGTACAGACCCCACCAGAGGGAAATCTTGTCCCCTTAAATCTGACGAAAATTTTGTCCCCTGAAGTGATCCTCTCTTTTCGTATGTTTGTAACCTTTATTACATGCATTTATAATTGGATTTCTGACACCCATTCATAACTTTTGGGGAGGGTCCGAGATGTGGGTCCTCTTGCTCCTGGGGAGATGGTTACTTGATAAGCCATTTGGGGAATTCAGCCTTTTGAAACAATGCAGGTAGTTAGTACTCAATAGGCAAGAGCCAAGCCCTGTTCTAGGTGCGTTACAAATACGTATGTAGTCCTCACAGCCACCCTATGGACCAGATACTACCAGAGGAAGCCGACGCACAGGAGAGAGTAAATAACTTGCCCACCGTCACAGGGTACGTGACAGAGCTGGGATTGAAACAGAAGATCTGGGCTCCGGAGTCTGTGATCGGAACTCTACCCTCTAAGATTGGTGCTACTGGATCAAGTTCATCTCCAGAACCATTAGTTGCCAAATCTGCCTCTTCTGCCTACCGTGTGCTTCATATTCATTGCCTTATCCACAGACTCTTCTCACCACAGTATTACAGGAACCACCTAATTGCTCACTATGGTTCCTTGCCCTCCCTCCGCTCTTTCCTCTGGGATAAGTCTTGCTGTCCTCGTATACAGCTGAGTCATATCACGTACCTACCAAAGCTGAACGGGCCTCTCTATCACCTTCAAGATAAAGTCCAGAATTTTAATCAGAGCATTTAAGTCTCCCCATGTCCTTTACCAGAGTCCCTGACCAGCCTCTTCCTGCACTTCCATGAACCCCGTGCTCCAGCCATTCCCGTCTGCCCATTCTCTTGGTGACATTTATTGAGCACCTCCTGTGTGTAGTCTCGAAGGACTCAGAGGCCGTCTTTGAGCAGGTCGCAGTCCTAGGAGTGAAACACAAAACAAATCAGGTTCACAATCTTTAATCTGCAGTTTTGAAAGCCAAAAATCTCTAAACTCCCAAAGAGTTTTTTTTTAACTCCCTTTAGGGCCCGAACCTGTCCTGAACTGACTTGAAGTTGTTTATAGTCTTTTAGTGTAAATATCACTGAGTTGGATATCCAGACCCTGATAGGAATGTTACAAAATATATGGAATTTGAATTGCATTGTCTTTCTGAAATCCAAAAATATTCCGAATTCTGAAATACACCTGGCCTTGGGGGGGTCGATAAGGGAGCTTTGCCCTGTCCATACAGTCTACGGTGGGAAGTTTAGTAACAAAAGTATCACTCCAAGTGCACAGAGGAGGTAGCCCTGTGGCAGGACTGGGTTGCACATAAATGTTAAAGAGAAGCAACACATTGCTTGCCAGTGAAATAACCTATTTCCAGATCTGAGAACTTATTCAGTGTTACCCATTGCCAGAGAATAAAGTCAAAATACCTTAGCATGGTGTCCAAGGCCCTTCGTGACTTGTTTCAGTCACCTTTACAGACTCATTTCTACGTGCTTCTCCTCTCCACAGGAGACTGAGCCTCATGGAGGGATCTATTTTACTCCTTTCTGTGGCCCTAGTGCAGGAGTTGGCAAATCACAGCCTGTAGGTCAAATCCAGCCCCCTGCCTGTTTTTGTGAATAAAGATTTATTGGAACACAGCCATGTTCATCCATTTACGTATTGTTGAGGGCTGTTTTCATGCTACTGCAACAGAATTGAGAAGGTGCGACAGCCAAATATTTTTTCTCTGGCGCTTTATAGAAGAAGTGTACTGACCCCTGCTCTAATGCATACCCCCAGTGCTAACAACTTAGTAACAGTTGATTCCTGTCCCAGGTCCTCCTAAAAGCCCAGCTGAGACAAAGGCTTTTTTTGTGGGAAGTTTATTTGGGAAGTGATCCCCAGGGGCAGGGGAGAGGGACGGTAGGGAAGACATGATTCAGTCAAGTGTTATTAACTTGGCCATCAGTGTAGGCAACTGGTACTTGATCCCACCGGGACCTTTGTGAAGCCTTGTGACGCATGTCTCAGAACAGTGTGCCCAAGGATAGTGGGGAAAGCCATTATCCATTGGCTTCCATCTTCCATTGGTCAAGGTTGGCCCCACAAGCATTAACTCCCTCACACACTTCTGGGTTGCGCACATGTTAGAATTAATCAGATTCCGAACACATACTGCAGCACCAGAGAAGCTCTGGGACAGGAATCAAGAGATGTACCACGCAGACGAAGTGTGCATCCTGCAATTACAGTAGGGCAGAGCTGGTCACCGCCATGACGGTCATTGGGGTCAGAGTTGGGACAGGAGGGATGTGAAGAGGCAGGCATACACAGGTGCCCGATGCATCGATTAGTGTGCCTGACAATGTGAGTAGCTTATATCCCTCACCAAGCACTGGGTGTGCAGCGTGCCTTATCTCACTTAATTCTCCTAAAAGCCTATCTCTCTTTTCTCTGTAGGGCTTTCCCATTTTGTTGATGAGAGAGCCAAGGTTTAGAGAGTTTACATCCAGAGTAATAAAGCAGTTGGGTGATGAAGGGGGGACTTAAACCCACTTCCGTGTGACGCCAAAACGTTTGTTGTTAACTAAACACCACTGAACTACCCTGACTGAGTTGTTCACTCTCCATCTCTCCTCCGCCTTTTGCCTCAGTTGGTCTATGAGGTCTGTGAGTGCAGAGCCCCTCCTGTAAACCAGGGGGTAGAGGATTGTCTGTTGGGGGGAAGGGTGGTTTGAGGCAGGGGAAAGATGTTGTTCCCAAGGGAGGAAACTAATTGCCATTTAGAAAATGGAAACAAACCCTGAGATCTGGCAAGAGGAAGGCTTATTCGTGGGAAGAGAGGCTGGGTCTTAAGGAGGAATTAGCGAACGCTCATAATACTTTGGAACTTCACAGAGCTCACCAAACCTTTTTATCTTGGAAGGAAATAACAGAGGAAACCCACATGAGATGACTGTGTATGATTTAGAGGAAGCTGGCAGCGTTAGGAGGATCTGGGGTGCAGCTTCCCCCACAGTTTTTCTGGCATTAGGTATTGAGAAGAACCACAGGTTCCTTTGTTGTGAGTCAGGGTGGCTCTCCCATGAGGCTGTCCAGGACCTCAGCCATGCCAACCGGGGGAGGAAGCAAGGAGTGGACAGAAAGGAGCTGGGAAGCCCTGAGCCTGTTGAAGTGGCTAGTTCTGGGAGAGCACTTGGAAAGACCAAGGCCATGGCTAAAAGGGCAACATGTGCTTGGCCTAGGAAGATTTAGATGCCCTGAGATCTACCATCCGACTGGTAGAATCCAGATGCCAGGAGTTCCTGCGAGGCCAGCAGTGGCGTGGTTCCAGGGGAGCAGTGCAATGCCAGCAGAGTTTCATTCAGCAGCTGGAGTCCCAGGTGCAGGATCCAGCCCCCGGGGGAGGAACTGGCATGCAGTAAATAGGAAGTGTGGGCTGCTGAGCTCGGGTGCAAGTACTGTTCCACAGAATGTGCCTACACTATGAGGGGCCCCGGGGGGTGAGAGTCCCGTCTGCCTCTGTCATGCACCAGGGCCCAGGGCCCCACAGCAAGACCACTTCCAGTCCTTCCCCACTGATAGAGCAGCAGCTTCTGGTACGTTCCCTACCCTGGTCGTGGTGGGGTCAATGCACGATGTTTTGACCCTGTGGACATTTTTAAAAATTAAGATTAAATTCACATAACATGAAATTAACCATTTTATTTTTTTAAATTTTTTTTAACGTTTATTTATTTTGAAGGAGAGAGAGACAGAGCATGAGTGGGGGGGGGGGGAGCAGAGAGAGAGAGAGAGAGAGAGAGAGAGAGACAGAATCGGAAGTGGGTTCCAGGCTCTGAGCTGTCAGCACAGAGCCTGATGCGGGGCTCAAACTCACAAACCGTGAGATCACAACCTGAGCTGAAGTTGGACGCTTAACCGACTGAGCCACCCCGGCGCCCCAACCATTTTATTTTTTTAACGTTTATTTATTTATTTTGAGAGAGAGTGTGTGTGTATGTGTAAGCAGGGGAGGGACAGAGAGAGGGAGGGAGAGAGAGAATCCCAAGCAGGCTCCTTGCTGTGAGTGCAGAGCCAGACCTAGGGCTCCATCCCATGACCCTGGGATCATCACCTGAGCCAAAATCATGAGTCCGACAATCAACTGACTGAGCCACCCAGACACCCCTAAAAATAACCATTTTTTTAAATTAAAGTTTTGTCTTTGTTTTTTTAATTTATTTTTATTCTGAGAGACAGAGAGAGACAGAGAATGAGAGAGCACCCGCAAGAGTGGAGGAGGGGCAGAGAGAGATGGAGATAGAATCCCAAGGAGGCTCTGCACAGACAGGGACAGTACAGAGCCTGACATGGGGCTGGAACCCACGAACCATTGAGATCATGACCTGAGCTGAAATCAAGGGTCAGATGCTGAACCGACGGATCCACCCAGGCGCCCCTAAAATTAAACATCTTAAAGCCACCAGTTCAGTGGTATTTAGTACACAATGTTTGCAACCTCCACTCCTGTCTGGTTCCACAACATTTGTACTGCTCCAGAGTAAACCCCTCACCCATTAAGCAGCTTCTCCCGATTCTCCTGCCCACAGCCCCTGGCTACCACCAATCTGCCTTTGCCGATTGATATTTCGTACAGTATGTGGCCTTTTGCGTCTGGCTTTTTCCACTGAGCGAAGTGTTTTTGAGGTTCATCCATATTGCAGCATGTATTGGCAGTTCGTTCCTTTAAATATCTGTGTAATGTCCCATTAAATGTGTCTACCCCAATTTGTTTATCCCTGTGGACATTTTTGACATGAAATAATCAAAGGATAAAAATCGAAATATTTGGGCAACGGTGAAAAAGTACACTATGGTATCACACACGCATGTATTTAGTCTCTCGATGTCTTGCTCCACTGCTGAGCCTCACCCCATCCTTGGGAAGGATGGTGAGGACTCTGGGACAAGGGTAGAGAGGGACAAAGAAATGGTTGCATGCCTCCTTTGTCTTTCAGGATCATGAAGAAAGGGTGAAAAAGGTGAACATATTTCACCCTGTCGCCAACATGGCTTGCTTAGATCTTTTGCACCCAGTATGGGACTGCGGTGTAAGCAAGTCACGTGTACCTGGGTGTTCGTTACTGGAACCAGAAGAAGCAGGGGCTGGAGCCCTCTGACGACGCAGACAATGCTGAAGGACAAGCCAGTGTCCTTGGTGCCAGAGAAGAAGACAATCCTCCCCCAGAGGCCCACAGCGCCATCACCATTCACTTTCAACTGCCAGGTGGAGAATTGTCTCTGAATCCTTAGCCTCCCTGCAAGCCTGCTTGCCACAGACAACACTCAACCTAAAGCCGATGAAGAAATGAGATGATATAAGAAGAAAGAACGTCCCCTGCTCCTTCCACGATTGATTATTACAAGCTGATTTTAGCTCCATTTTTCCTTGGGCATTTCCCGAAGATTTCACATTTAACAGCCCCTGGAAGCCAGGAAAATAGGAGAAAAAGCTCCTTTATATCCGAGTTCTATGCTATTCATAAATGAAAATCTTGTTAATTTAGAGTTTGACAGCTGTGGTACATTTGTAAGTCCAGGGCAGCTGTCATCAGTGCTCCGGCTTATTTTTCAAACAGATGTTTAATTTGACTTTAGTGCTATTGCCAATTTTTTAGGGGAAAAAGAGGGGGAAGCAGAAACAGAAATAATCATTATATTCATCATTTGGTTTCCTTTCAAAACATAAATCGGCATGATTAACGATGACATCAGAATTGCTCTAATTACAGTTTTGGGTGCAGGACTGGTTAGCTCTCCTCTCCTACGTGGTCCAAGGTCCTTTTCCCCACCCCACCCCCCCCAAAGTCAGAGGCTGTTTTGTGATAATTACACCCAGACTCTGAAAAAAGTCCCAGCTACCCAAAAAAAGCCTTCCAGAATTCAGGAAAAAAGTGGGGAGTGGTGAAGGATGGGTGACGGGGCCACAACCCCAGATGAAAGCCGCGGGGCTGAGTCTTGTCTTGAGGCCGTGGAATCAGGAAACCGGCAAGAGCAAACAGAGCCCTCAGAATGGCAGCTAGGGTCTCCCACTCACTCTTTTCATATCTACCGTGCCTATGTGGCTCAGGCAGCTGGGTTCGTGCATGCTCACAGTGTGCAAATCGGTCTCAGTGTATAAAATTAAACACATCTGTGGCTCCACGTAGAAATCTGATGAGTCAGAATGTACTTGAATAGGCCCCGCTGTTCTCGTCCACGTTGCTTGGAGGAATCTTCCTTCACACCAGCTGTGTTGCTAGGTAAACCTATTTCCCGGATCTGATTTCTCTGCTGCCGCTTTTTTGTGTTTGGCTTTCAGTGGTCTCAATTTGGCTTTGACTTACTTTGTACCTATCACGGGCTCAGTCACTGCCCTCAGCCCCTCTTTGACGATGCCTCTGTAGCAGGGACACTGCACAATCACACACTGCGTATCTTTTGACATTGAGAGGGAAGACACCTTGCCTTCTTCCTCAGTCAATCACCGTGACATGTGCTATGCCAAAGAAGAATCCACCGCAAGGAAAAATTTGGCAGACGTCCTGGATCCCAGCTCTGAAGTCATGGTTTGAAAGAAGAATCATCCACAGCCTCATCCAACTAGTGCTGGAAATAACAGGACGCTCTAAACAGAACCAAGATGAGGGTTCTAAGGGCCAGTCTGCCTTCTCCAAGGGGAGCCCCACATCTTTTTAAATGGGAAGTTTTGTTTGCAGATTGTTAATCGGGAACTAATTCTTCCTTAACTACCGATTTACCAAGCTTCTGCCGTGTCAACCAACCACCCAAGAATTATGGAGAATATTTAGGGAATTGCTACATGTATCACAAACTCCTGGCTGTTGCTTGCCACCCCACCCATCTACCTAGAGCTAGACTGTGGGTCCATTCCTCAGGCAATTCTCCCCAACTTTGCTCCACACTTGGAGCCCCATGGCTTAATACTCCACATCACAGCTAAGGCCCAGCAAGAATGGTTAATAAGATGTTGTTGAAAGCTTAGAGAGTGCCAGAAAGGAACTATAACATAGAGAAATTATATAACTTGCTTCTAAATTTTGGCTGCTCTTTGGGTCCAGAAGTCCAAGTTCATCCTTGGCCGGGATAGCAGGGGGTTCCTTGCTTCTCATGGTTGGTGAACATCAAGCTCTCTGCCTATCCTTGGTGGCCAGGGAAGACTTCCCCCACAAAAGGATGTCTTTTTACAAATCCCATTTGCCCCAAATTCTAGACCCAACTCCTCTCTGGACTGGTTTGTTCAGCATTATAGATACAAAGGTGGAGTCACAGGGGCACCTGGGTGGCTCAGTAGGTTAAGTGTCTGACTCTTCGTTTCCGCTCAGGTCGTGATCTCATTGTTCCGCATTGGGCTCTGCGCTGACAGCACGGAGACTGCTTGGGATTCTCTCTCTGCCCCTCCCCCATTCATGCTTTCTCTTTCTCAAAAATAAATAAATAAACTTAAAAAAAAAAAAAGGTGGAGTCACAGCTCAGGAGACTTGAGATCGAATTCTGGTTCCACCACTTACTAATGACATTGGGCAAATCGTTTTATTTTTTTTATTTTTTTATTTTTAATTTTTTTTTTTTAATGTTTATTTATTTTTGAAACAGAGAGAGACAGAGCATGAACGGGGGAGGGTCAGAGAGAGAGGGAGACACAGAATCTGAAACAGGCTCCAGG
The DNA here is from genome assembly GCF_018350215.1 of Panthera leo. Taxonomy (NCBI): domain Eukaryota; kingdom Metazoa; phylum Chordata; class Mammalia; order Carnivora; family Felidae; genus Panthera; species Panthera leo. The sequence continues at coordinate 70,300,702 of NC_056688.1, forward strand.
CTCTGAGTGGTCAGCACAGAGCCCGATGCGGGGCTCGAACTCACAGACCCGTGAGATCATGACCTGAGCCGAAGTCGGAAGCTTAACCGACTGAGCCACCCAGGCGCCCCTAGGCAAATCGTTTTAAACTCCCAGCGCCTCAGATACCTCTGCTGTCAAGTAGGGATAATCCTAGTACCTGCCTCATAGGATTGCTGTAAGGGTTAAAGTGTTTAGAACAGCATCTGGTATAGAATAAGCTGCATAAACGGCTACACGATTAATTTTGTTGTTATTATTGTTCTACATTTGCAATAAAATGAGGAACTCACATACATGTTTCTAAGACAAAAGAAGTGGTTCCTCCCTAGAAGCGAATTCCAGTGTGGGGCACTTAGGACAAAACCTGTACAGTTTTTGAAACATGGTTTAAAGCTTTAAGCACTGTTGAGTTTCAATCTCACTGGGTCTCTCCTTTCCTTTGGTTCGTTTGCCCTTTGCCAATTCCCATACAGAATATGAAGCGGTGTTAAGGAAAACATAAAACAAAACAGTCACGTTAGATTTAAAATGTCAAGACCAGGGAAAATAAAAACTAAAATCTAACATCAGGACGAGAGGAAGACCAAGTGCAAATATACACGGGCTGTAATCATTCAACTCTTCCCCTAGAGTTGTAAGAGTAACCGATTGCAATGCATTAAATAAAATGGAAAACTAGAGGCTGTCTGATATAAACAAGTACATATGCTGCTTAAATGAATGAATGAACAAATAAATAAATTTGCAAAGTTTGATAAGGAACAGGATGTTTATATAATCTCAAAACCTCTGCCCTCAAAATACTTAATAACTGCCAAGAGAAAACAGGGGCTTCAGAGTGGAGAAGTCTGGCAGACACCAGTGATGGGACAAATCTGAATTTAAAATCATGAGCCGCCTGATGGGATGCAACGAGAAGAACACAGCATCGCTTCTATGATATTCCTGCTAAAGACGCATAACCTGAATCTAATCCTGAGGAAACATCAGACAAGTTCAATCATTTTACAGAATTACCTGACATGTAATCGTCAAAAGTTTCAAAGTCATAAAAGTCAAGGAAAGACTGAGGAACTGTTCTAGACATAAAAATCTAAGTGCAATGCTGTGATTCTAAATGAGATGTTTTGGCAATACAGGGATAACTTAAGTCAAAACTTGAACGGGGTTTGAGGATTGAATGTATTATGTTAATTTCCTGTATCTGGTGACTGTGTGTGGTTACACAGGAGAAGAGCTTTGTTTGCAAGAAATACACAATAAAGTACTCAAGGTGATTGGATATCATTCAACCACCTGCTCACAGGTGCTTCAGAGGAAAACAAGTTCTTTGTGCTGTTCTTGTAAACTTTCTTTAAGGTTGAAATTGTTTTGAATTTAACAGACCCAGCACAAAGGCAGGGGGTGGTGGGGTAGAAGGGAAAAAAGGAAAGGTGCATTTGCATTTTCCCTTTTGTATTTTTCCCTTTCCTCCCTGGTTTCCTCCTCTCAGAAGGTTAGGCTGAGATGTAGATGAGTGCACGCTGGGCTCAGTCCAGAAGATAGGCAAGGACTTGCCAGGCCTGATCGTTGGGCTGATAAATGTGTCCGATCCTAGATTTCTTCCAGTGGCACCATCAGTCTGTACCGGGCACCGTGCCCGACACAGAGGATGCAGAGAGGAGCAGGGCGTGGCCTCCTGGAAACTCGCGGTGGCAGGAACAGGCCAGTCTGTGGGTAGCAACTACATGGTGTAGAAGGGGTCACGCTGGGAAGAGCACAGAGCTGGGGTGAGTGGGCACCCAGTCTAGTCTGGGGTGATGCAGAAGGTCCAGAGAGCACAGCTTTTGAGCTGACAGACGACAAGGCAGTAGGGGAGAGAAGGGGATGAAACAGAGCGTGGGATTGTCCCCAGCCTAGAGAAAGCACGGAACGTTTGAGGACCTGCATTGTGGCTCCTGATGGTGGAGCAAGAAAGAGTACGGTTGGAGCAGAGGTGGCACTCAATAAATGTGACTTTTTTTTCCTTTACTTTTCTTCTATTTTTGATCATTTCCTTCACCAAAACATCCCTTCTTTGAACATTCAGCTGGGTATTGCTCTAATTTTCTAATAACAGAAATAATGATAGATAAAATATGTGCTAACATATCTTCTTATGATGAAGATAGTATTCTCCCATTTTACAGGGGGGAAACGGAGGCACAACCAGCCCAACGTCACCAGCAGAAGAGCTAGGATTTGAACCCCAGACAGCCCAACTCCACAGCCCAAGCTTTTGCTCTGCCACGATGAATGGGTAGATCATTCGTTAATGAGGCTGATTGCTCATGAGGATAACTTGTCTTTTATAAAGAGGCTTGTCTTTTTTTTTTTTTTTTAATTTTTAGTTAAATTCCAGTTCACATACAGTGTAATATTAGTTTCAGGTGTAGAATTTAGTGATGCGTCACTTACATACAACACCCACTTCTCATCACAAGTGCCCTCCTTAATCTGCGTCACCCATTTAACCCATTTCCCCCCACACCCCTGCCCACCTCCCCTCTAGCAACCATCAGTATGTCCTCCATAGTTAAGAGTCTGTTTCCTGGTTTACCTCTCTTTTTTTTCCCCCTATGTCCACCAGCTTTGTTTCTTTTTTTTTTTAATGTTTGTTTTTTGAGAGAGAGAGAGAGAAAACAAGCAGGGGAAGGGCAGAGAGAGGGAGACAGAGAATCCCAAACAGGCTTCCTTTTGTCAGTGCAGAGCCTGGCACTGGGCTTGATCCCAGAAACTGTGGGATCATAACCTGAGCTGAAATCAAGAGTCAGACATTTAACTGACTGAGCCACCCAGACACCCCTTATCTGTTTCATTTTCTAGATGAGGATTGTCTTTTATATCTAGGTCTCTAACTATAGGGGTGAATGGGGGAGATGCTTGGGAAGGTGGTACATCTCACCCACTCAAGTCACTCCCCTGTCCCCCTGCTCACTGCCTCCCCTGCCTGCACTGTCAGCATCATGTGAGACCTACCATGGGCGCAAGTGAGCCTGGAGCCTGGGCTGGCCTGGGTGACGGCTGAACCCTGGGTGCCTGCAAAGCCAGGACAGCTCATAGTGGAGGAAAGAAACAAAGGGTCACATCAAAGAAGAAAGGCTGAGGGTCAGGTCCAAAGGGTCCTCAGTGGGAAAGGCAGTCATAAGGGAGAAGCAGGTCACCAAGTTGGATCATGGTGGCCAGTTCAGGATGGAAACTGTAAATAAGGCAAAGATGTAAAAGGCCTCCTTTGTATGTCTTGCTGTAGGTGGCATTGGCCTTGGCGGGAAGGGAGGTCAGTGTGTCTTTCACCACCCTCTGTCTCTCACTACTCAGCAGGACTCCATTACTCATCTCGACAGACATTTAGTGAGCATTTACTATGTGCCAGACTTGTACTAGGCATGGGGAGGGAAGAAGAGAGAAGAAGCCCCAGGGACTGGCACCCGAATATTTATCTGAGAACCTGAAATGCCAGGCTGTCTTTGGAACAAGCCCTGCATTTCCAATTTTCCCTTTAGCCCCTGGAAGAAAGCCAGTGGCAAAAGGAAGTGACAGAGTTACCGCCTGGGGGCAGGGAGAGTGCTGGAGGGAAGAGCAAGCTCCCCCCTGCATCTGCTGTCATGGCCATTTCTAAAAATGGCCTAATTCCACTCTCTCTGGCCATCACTACAGGTAGATTCTATTGCTAATCACATTTTTTAAGATGGCTCGTGACTGATTGCCAACGTTGCATTAGCCCAACTTTGCAGGTGGGCTCTGGGGTCAGTCAGATCAAGGTTTGAGTCCTGGCTCTACTGGGTCTGAGCCTGTTTTCCTCCCTATAAAGTGGAGATAAGAAGCTAAGGCACAGGAAGTGTCCCTTTGTATTTTTTAAGTAGTTTACAGTTTACAGAGCACCTTCTCCATACTCTGGCAAAGTTGACATCATAAAATTAAGGCTCAGGGGGCACCTGGTTGCCTCAATCAGTTAAGCATTCAACTTCGGCTCAGGTCATGATCTCACAGTTCATGGGTTCAAGCCTGCTTCAGATTCTTTGTCTCCCTCTCTCTCTGCCCCACTCCTGCTCATGCTTTGTCTCTCTCTGCCTCTCTTTCTCTCTCTCTGTCTCTCAAAAATAAGTAAACATTAAAAAACAAATTTTAAACAAGATTAAGGCTCAGAGAGGTACTGTGATTTGAACTGGATCACACAGACCCTGAGTGTACAAGTCAGATAGGAACCTGGTCTCAACTTTTAAAACAGAAAGGATTTGCTGTGCTTTTGCACATTTTCTTTTATGAGGATCAAAATCACCGTTTCACACTGGGGACACCTATATAGACTCTCTTTGCCAGTAGTTTTAGTTCAGGGTTTTCTTATTGCATGGGAGTTGGGAGGGCCCAGTGAAGAAAGCTGTGGTTTGTGGAGTCAGCCTCATTGGGTTCCTAATCCCAGCTCACTGATTAAGAGTTATATATGGCACAGAAACAGACATTCAAATCGATGGAACAGAATAGAGAACCCATAAATGGACCCACAAATGTATGGCCAACTAATCTTTGACCAAGCAGGAAAGAATATCCAATGGAATAAAGACAGTCTCTTCAGCAAGTGGTGCTGGGAAAACTGGACAGCGACATGCAGAAGAATGAACCTGGACCACTGTCTTATACCATATAGAAAAATTAACTCAAAATGGATGTAAGACCTAAATGTAAGACAGGAAGCCATCAAAATCCTCGAGAAGAAAGCAGGCAGAAATCTCTTTGATCCTGGCCACAGCAACTTCTTACTCAACACGTCTCCAGAGGCAAGGGAAACAAAAGCAAAAATGAAATATTGGCACCTCATCAAAATAAGTTTCTGCACAGCGAAGGAAACAATCAGCAAAACTAAAAGGCAACTGAAGGAATGGGAGAAAATATTTGCAAATGACATATCAGATAAAGGGTTAGTATCCAAAATCTGTAAAGAACTTATCAAACTCAACAACCAGAAAACAAATAATCCAGTGAAGAAATGGGCAAAAGGCATGAATAGACACTTCTTCAAAGAAGACATCCAGATGACCAACCGACACATGCAAAAATAATCAACTTCACTCATCATCAGGGAATTGCAAATCAAAACCACAATGAGATACCACCTTACACCTGTCAGAATGGCTAACATTCTGTCTAACATTAACAACTCAGGCAACAACAGATGTTGGCAAGGATGAGGAGAAAGAGAGTCTCTTTTGCACTACTGGTGGGAATGAAAACTGGTGCAGCCATTCTAGAAAACAGGATGGAGTTTCCTCAAAAAATTAAAAATAGAACTACTCTATGAGCCAGAAATTGCACTACTAGGTATTTACCCAAGGGATACAGGTATGCTGTTTTGAAGGGGCACATGCACCCCAATGTTTATAGCAACACTATCAACAATAGCCAAAGTATGGAAAGAGCCCAAATGTCCATCGATGGATGAATGGATAAAGCAGATGTGGCATATATATACGGTGGAGTATTACTTGGCAATCCAAAAGAATGAAAGCTTGCCATTTGCAGCTACGTGGATGGAACTGGAGGGTATTATGCTAAGCGAACTTAGAGAAAGACAAATATCATATGACTTCACTCATATGAGGGCTTTAAGATACAAAACAGATGAACACAAGGGAAGGGAAGCAAATATAATATAAAAACAGGGAGGGGGACAAAACACAAGAGACTCTTAAATGTGGAAAACAAACAGGGTTAGTGGAGGGGTTGTGGGAGGGGGGATGGGCTAAATGGGTAAGGGGCACTGAGGAGTCTACTCCTGAAATCATTGTTGCACTATATGCTAACTAACTTGGATGCAAATTAAAAAAATAAAATAATTTAAAAAAAAAGTGTTATATAAACTTGGCCAAGATACTTGGTCCCTCTGTGCCTAGGCCTCTTTCATCTGCAGAAATCATGATGGCAGTTACCTCATAGATGGGAGAATTATGCCAGTGATTTTCAGCCTTGGCTGCACATTAGAATCACCTGAGCAGCTTTTTAAAATCACCAGGGTTCTGGCACCAGCCCTGGAAATCCTGATCTCCTTCTTCTAGGGTGGAATCAGGATGTCAGTAGTTTTTGGAAGCTCTTCCAAATGATTTTAATTTTTTTTTTTTAAGAGGGAGGGAGTGCACACGCATGTGTGCAAACAGGGAAGGGGCAGAAAGAGAGGGAGAGAGAAGCCCAAGGAGGTTCCACACTCAGTGCAGAGCCCCAACGTGGGGCTCAATCCCCTGACCTTGAGATAATGACCTGAGCCAAAGTCAGAAGTTGGACACTCAACCGACTGAGTCACCCAGGTGCCCCTCCTCCAAATGATTTTAATGAGTAGCCAAGGCTGATGTTAACCAGAAAACCACAGGCTCAAAATGGTGTCACTTAGGTTAAAGCTTCAAGTCAATAAACCAAGAGTTAATACCTAACCTAACTGCAGTTTCAACCCCCAAAGAATATAACTTTTAGCCAGGCAGTCAGGAATTTTCTGGTCAGTACCAATATGGTAATCAGTCCCATGGGTGCTTTTTATCCCCCAAAGGAAGATAAAATAATTCATCTACTAAAACCTTTTCTCCCCAAATGAAGGTGACCTCACCTGAAATAATTCTTTTTTTTTTTTCTTTTTCTGTTTATGACTTCCTTATCCTTCCCTTGAAAATATTTTTCTTTCTGTAGCTTTTTGGAGCTCCCCTCTGCTTGGAAGATGGGATACGGCCCATTTCGTGAATCAATTAGTAAAGCCAGATCTCTACATTTTACTCAGTTGAATTTTTGTTATTTAACACTGAGAGCCCTTCAAGTGTATAAAATGCTTACTACAGAGTGTCTGGCACACAGTAAGCACTCACTAGATGTTAGTTGTTACACAAGCTGATGACAAGGTCAAGGCCTGCGGGCTCACACTGGTAGGTACCAAGATGAGCAAGAGAAAGCCCCTGCTTTGTAAGGGTTAATTAACTCTCCGGTTGGGTAGAAAAGGCATAAATACGTGATAAGTTAAATAGCAACATGAGGTTTAAAGTTGACAGAAGAAAGGAAGATTTGGCCGAGGTGTTTTTCATACTGGTTTATTTCATTAATGCTCAACAAGATCCCTCACAGAGTAGATATTGACCCAAAGGTATAGGATAGGAAATTCAGACATAAACTGTAAATCATCTACTACACACCGAAGAGGTAGATCCAGGATCAAACCTGGCTAGAAAGGTCTTTCTATTACACCATGTCTTTGTCATGCTGATTTCATGCTATAAAGTAAAGTAACGAACTAGTTGGGATTAGAATTGAGAAAGTTTAAATCTCAGTCCTTATGTATGTTTGTATGTATGTGTGTATGTATGTATGTATGTATACGTCTGTCTGCTGTTCTATTTATCATTCTTTCCATTTGTCTTTCCTTCCTTCTATCCATCCATTCATTCATCCATCCAGTTTTGTAACCCAACATGGCCATAAAATAAGATTTTTAGATTAGTCAAATATTTTGGCTAATAGGCCAAACTTTTGGGTAAATTTTAATTAATTATTCATTTTCCTACATAAAGTTTAAAAAATTATCATTAAGCTTCACTCGCAGTAAATCACAGAGGAATAGGATAGCTGAGGATATGCTTTAATGATGCTAATGGTATCAGAGTGTTTAATGCAGATTAACTGCCACTCCTAAACAGGAATACAAATAGAGGAAAACAAAATTAACATGATGAAATACATTCAGAGACTATTTATTCCGTTAATTGTTAAAATTTAGGCAACAGTCAGATTGCAAGAGACTTGCAGCTGCGGCTCCAAAATAGCTGGTCCTCCCCTCAGCTGCTGCTAATTAATGCGATTTTCCTAATAACAGTTTTCTGATAGCAGGAAGACAGTAGTAAGTCAAAACAACTTCATTTTTATGCTGATGAGCCCTGACAACAACAACCAAAAGAGCGCAACAGGATCCAAATGGAGATGTTGCTCACTGGAGCCTTCCGTGCAGTATTTCTCCTGCACAGCTGACCTTCAGTGCTGGAAACTTCTCACACAGATACATGAGTGTCTGGGACAGTGTGGCAGATCACATCATCACATCAGCTATGGTTGTACTGGGTCACCATGGGATTCTGCCATGGGCTCCAGAAAGGAGTAGGAAAGTGCTCTGAACAATTGTCCATGGCCTATGTCATTGACCCATCTTCTCTTAATTTGTCTGACATTTTTTTTTTCCTCAAAAGATAATCCAAGGAGGAGGCCAGTTTGTACCATTCAATATGCAAAAGTCCTACCAGGCAGAGTTAGCAGGAAAACAGCTCTGAAGTTGCTAGCATCCCTCATGTCCAAACCATCTCTGGTTGTCTTTGGTTCATGTATGGATCCCCAATCAGTTGCAGTTAATTGATTTCCCAAAACATGTTACACAAATGATAACAATTTATTAACCAAAGAACTAGTGTGGCCTTCTTAAGGAGGGTACCAGACACATGGAAAGCCAGGATTTATTAGCTTTGTCTACTAACAATTCAGTACGATATCTTCCAAAACTGGGCCAGTGACATTAGACCTCTGGCCATGAGGGACTGCTGGTCATCTCCAGGGCAACTTGAATGGATAAGAATCCAGTCAGCAGGAAGCTGAATTATAGATATTCAGGACCAGCTATGTCAATCCAAAGAAATATGATGCATGTCAACGCATTTGGATGCAGTGGGGTTAAGTACAGTGCAAAGCATCATTACTGGAAGATCATTACCAAACATCCTTCTAGGATAAGGATTCTGCTAGTTCATTTTCTTGAACTGTATCTTCTGATATTTATATCAGAAATATCATCGATATGGAGCCATCCAGAAAAATAGGGAAATGTACATCACAACCTGATGGCACAAACTTATCCACTTGCAAACACAAAACAAAGCACTGACCATCAGGACACAGACCCTGGAACAAGTTTGATCTTTGGGTTTACCACACTGTGAGGGTTCAGCTTTAGGGACGTCCTCTGGAAGTGATGGCCATCTTGTTTTACTCCTGTTCCCTGATAGAGATGAGGAAATTGAAGCCTTCCTCTCCCTGACTCTCTTCCTCTTTGTCTCCACTGTGACTTCTGTCCCTACTTTGTGGAGGTTCTAAGCATTTCTCAGGGACATATGCTCTCAAGCTAAACTTCCTCATCTCTCTGAGATACACACTGTATAAATGTGGTTACAGTTCCACCTTTAGGACAGATATTTTTATTGATTTTGGGGGTTTTAATTGATTCTTTGCCTACTTGAGGAAAAAAAGATTTGCAGTACCTTGTTTAACATGGGTAAGAGGCTCCCTCTTAAGTCCCCCATCTCAGGAGTTAGTGAAAATTTTTTTTTAATTTACCGTGCATTTTTAAAAAAAGAATTTGTCACTTGCATTCTTCTGTGCATTAAAATGAGGTCCCATTATTTTTCTTCCACATCATTTTTCAGAAAAATAGAGCTCTTGGCTGGCTTTCTTCCTTCCTTCTCTCCGCCTTGCCTTGCCTTGCCTTGCCTTGCCTTGCCTTGCCTTCCTTCACTTATCTCTGAAAGCATTTTCAGTGAGTAAGGGTAGAAAACAGGACAAATCATGCCCAGATTTTGTGGTCTATGTGTGGTCTCATGTTGCTCTAGAGCCCTATGGGGGTCCAGTGTGACTATGTCATACTTCTGATGAGCTCATATGACGTAAGAATGAGGTCAGATGCTATGAGAGTGCTGCACAGTGTTGAAAAGGAGAAACATGGGACAAATCTGGAGTGAGTCAAAAATGTAAGGCCTCTGGGTGTCTTTTTTTGAAAAGTCGACTCAAAGGATGAACAGAGTGGAAGGCACAGTGCAATCAGCAATGGTCTTTTCCATAAAGAAAGCTCTGTCCCTGGTTTAACTTTCTCCTGGCAGACATACCATCATCCTGCTGATTCCCAACATTGTGAAGGGATTTTGAATTCAACCCAAATGGTTCCTTTGGAGAACAATGGTTGCCATCAGCCAAACTGCCTGGCTTGAACAAAGCAAAGCCGACTTAACTGGGCTTTATGCAGTGGGAAACATTTCGTGACTCAGACCAGTCACTGTTTGCCGTTCACCCAGCGCTCTGGGTGGCACTGCTAATACAAAGGACTTTATACGTCTTGCCAGATCATGGACATATGGTAGACACTCAACACTACATGTTGAATATAAAAGAGTTGACTTATGGGTAAAGTCAGTATATGAAAACAAATCACATCATCACACCTTCAGTGCTTTTTGCATGAAAGACACTGTGCTCAGTGCTAGAGGGACCCACAGGGTACAGCAAGGTCCCTTCCCTGAGAAAGCTCAGAATTCAGTCAGAGGTACAAAACATAAACACACAATAAGTTAAATGGTAATACAAGGCGTTCAAGTTTAGGCGAACATTGAGTGTCCAGTGCCCAAATTCCAAATGAACGAGGAAGATCAATGGTATTCTAGAAACCCAGAGGAGGTTGCTTCTGACAGTCCTGGTCAATGAGACTCTGAGGTGACAGTGAGATGGTGACAGATGAGGGGGGTGTGATTAGACAGAGAGGGGGTGGGAGTGCATTCTTGGCCTATCAACTAGCATGGGCAGACGCCAAGAGGAGTCGTGTGACACACATTCTGTACCCACTGAAAAGGCAGGGTTGAGTTCAAGCAGCTAGGAAGAGTCAGGGAGAGAGTAGGGGTGGCGGGGCATGGGGTGGCTCAGACGTCAAAGGCAGCTTGCGTCCTGGTGTTCAGGATTGTGGACATTTAGCCAAGAGTTTGGATTGTGATCTATAAATGAGAGAGGCGCCTTTGTTTAGAGAGGACCTGCTATGTGCCAGACCCTGTGCTGGGGTGGAGCAGGGCAGGGCGGAGGTGGGAGATGAGATCATTAGAACCATGGTGCCATGGCTGCCTAATAGTCTGTGAAAGGAGGTGATGATGTGCTGGAGGTGACAGTTAATTCCCTGGCAGAACGTAGGTAAGTTGGGTGGGTTGACAAGGAGAGGAGACCTGTTAGGTCACTGCAGTAATTGTACAGGGAGTCACTCATTTAATTGTCCATGTGTGTCCTTCCTTCCTCGGGTGGAGAGGGAGGTAGGACTCAGGTGGGTACTAACAGGCATGAAAATCATGACTCCGAAATTTAGAGCAGTGCTTCATGTAGAATCTCTCCCCCAGAAACAAGGCAGATACTTACAATTTTGCATAGTTTTTTCAGGGATTTAGGAATCTTCTGAAACCCATTCATGGACGATGAATCCCTAGCAAGGAAGCATAACCACCCTCCCCACAATCCCTAGCCCAGCCTAGAGGAAGGAGAATCTCCCAACCCACAGGTCTGGTGCTATACACGCAGCTCCCATTTCCACAGCAGAAAATCCGGTGTGACAAGGGAGGCCCTCTGAGGAACACAAAGGATGGCAGGCTGCCTGTGCGTGAGGCCCTTGCTCTGTCACCTGAATTGTTTCCTTACATTTGAGAGGACAGTGCTGCCAGTCCTGGCTTACAGGAATCCACAGAAAGGGGAGGCGGCTGAGGCCATGGCAGAGAAGGACCAACTCTAGGAGGCACTGACTTGTGTCAACAGGCCGAGCGGGAGTCTGTGATGCGGCAGCATAGCTCCTCTAGCTTAGAGGCTGGGATGGCTGTGGGATTACATCCGTGCCCTGTACCGAGTGGCAAGGACTGCAGGGAACACCAGAGAACCCCAGGAGCAGTGCTGCCCTTCTGTTTCTTGTTTTCCAGCCGCGACAGGTTCTATTTTGGATCAGAGCATAGTCTGGAGAGAGAGCAGTTGAAGCCTTGGGTGCTTGGAATAAAAATTTAACCTTCATCTTTAGAGAGAGGAAAAAAAAAGAAAGCAAAGAGCATATATCTTAGTTGGAGATTTTATTAAATGGAATGACATTTTGTATGTGCAGTTTTCACATATCTGCTATCATTCATTTCAGACCTAATAGTGGTTCTGAAGCTTTTCAAGGTCAGGGACCTCTTTGAGAAGCAGAAGAAAACTGTGAACTCTTCCCCGGAAATATGCACTTGTGCACATCACACAAAATTTCATCATCCTGAAACCTGTCTGTAGACCCCCAGATTAAAAACCCCAAGTTCAAAAAGCCTTGGTAAGATCCTCTGCTAGTTTCCAGGCACAAACTGATGAGTAAGGCATGGTCCCAGGGCTAGAGGGGCTCACAGTCCTCTGAAGGTTTATAGATGTGAAGAAGTTGGAGGGGAAAGTCAGGTAGGCACGGACCATTAGCTTGGCCATATGAGATATTATCCAGCAGAATCATGGGCTCAACAGTATTATAGAAAGATGACCCCAACTGTCAGTTGTCCCTTGACTGGTAACACCCCAAGAACTGATAATCATGTTGTGAACAATATACTAAGGCTGATTGCAAAAAAAAAAAAAAAAAAAAAAGGAATTTTCAGGAACATGAAACCCCATGTCACTGTATTCTTAAGATAAAAAGATTTTTAGCCTAAAGACGTATTGTGAGATAGTATCTCCACCCCAGGCTCAGTAATTAGATGTATATCTCTTTGCACGGTTAAGAAATGCCGTAAATTAAGCCAGAGGGAGGATTCCACAAAGGGTCAAAATATGCTGGAAAAAAAAAAATGTCCAGTTTAAAACAATTCTAGGAAATAAGAAATGGTCCTGTTCACTACTCAGAATGGCCTACCTGTCAGAGCCCCCACAACTGGGAATACATCCTGCAGCCTATTTATTTTGTCCATGTGAGTTTATTGAAGATTTTTCCAACAGATGACAAATTTCCAGCCAGTGATCTAGCACATTCCCCTAAGGGTTTCCACTGTTTCCTCAGCCCCAGCTTACAGGCATGTACAAGCCTCCTCCAGAGGAAAAAGAAAGAACATTTCACTCTCCTGTGTTTTCCTATCAAACTCCCACCCACCCTGCTTCCTTTACAGCCATGTCTGTCTCCAGCCTGGGCCATACTTGTCGGCCTGCCTGCTCTCTCTCTAGACAATGTGAACAGGTGCCTGGCCCCGGCATCTCAGGAGGGTCCCAGCAAAGAGCAGAATGTTCTCCCACCCGCCAAATCCAGAATGTCTTTCTCAAAGACTTTTCTGATCAAAACAGCCCTGTCCCCACTCCCCCCAGAGTCCTCCAGTGGCTCCCCAGTGCCATCTCCTGGCCAGGTACGTAGGGTCGGCAGAACTTGCTGTGACTCACCTTTTGAGCGACCCTCTGTGGTGTCCATACCACTTCCCATCAGTCAGGCATGCTTTTGAGAGCATCGTTCGCTAGGAAACTTGACTGATGATAACGTCAACAGATGGAGCGATTTTTTTTTTTTTTAAATAACAAGAAGGCCAGAGGTAGGTGACTACTGGTATTGTTTCAATAGCTAAACAATGTCGGGACCAGTGTCTCTGATTTTTCTTGGCCTTTTCCTCATGGTCACAAAACGGCTGCTTTATTTAACACATTGTGTTTGTAATCAAGGCTGAAAAAAGAGGGACAGGGGCGCCTGGGTGGCTCAGTCCGTTAAGCATCTGACTAGATTTCGGCACAGGTCATGATCTCAGGGTTTGTGGGTTCTAGCCCCACATCCGGCTCCATGCTGACTGTGAAGACCCTGCTTGGGATTCTCTCTCTCTCTCTCTCTCTCTCTCAATAAATAAAAAAATAAATAAATAAATAAATAAATAAATAAATAAATAAACTTAAAATAAAAAGAGGGACAGGCCAGGGTAAGTCATTAATTTTTTTCATCTGGAAAGCACAACTTTCTCAAATAGTCTCCCCTCTATCCTGTAAACCTCCGCTTCTAAAAATGAGGTCACATGTGGGTCACATGCACCAATTCCCCAGCTGCAAGGAAGGCTGGGAAAGTGGGAACAAGACAGTCATGATTGGCTTGCCTGGTATCACCCCCCCAAAAAAAATCTGGGTTATGAAATCATGGGGGATGGAAGACATGGGTATTGAGTAGATTCTAGTACTTGTTAGGCAGTATTCTGACTCATCAGACGATGTGTCTCTCTCCCTCTCTCATCAGGCTGGTAACTGTTTCATATCACACTAGGCCTTATTTATCTTTGTATCTCCAACTCCTCACACAGCTTTGTGGTACCTACTCTGATAAACAAAACGCCAGTGAATGAATGTCTGTCTGGTTTTAAGGCCTCTTGTATCTAAATTAGCTCTTTTGAAACATAATCCCGTTTTATCTTTTCACATCTCTCTTATGAAAATCAATTCCTCATTGTTAATTTCCCATTGGATTTGGGGAAGGTAAAATTTGCAGTACTAGGGTAATAGTATCGACAAGACATATGATAAAGATTAGGTCTGAAATTGGACAGTACTAAGAGAAAAATGGAATCGTGATAAGCTTGTTATCCCCAGGGTCATGGGGTCATTCTGAGAAGAAATAAACTGAGTGTTTAAAAATAGTTTTCTCCAGTTTTTGTTAAAATTGAAACTGTGGCTTTGTAGACATAACTTTGCTCGACGATGTGAATCAAGAACTTGAGAAATCCAAGGATCATGATACGAGGTTGGGAACGGATCATAGTCTTGTTAAGACCTGAACTGACCTCTCAGCCAGATTCTGATCATAGCATCAGCTACGTGTGCACGTGCAGCCGTGTGGAGCTGATACCCCGGGTTAGGTATAGAAGGACCATGGATGATGGACCTGCCAAGGATTCTTTCTTGGTGTGCGTTTTAACTGCTGCGAAGTGCCCGTCCCTGGGTACAGGCTCAGCTTCTGTGCTATCTTTCCAAGAAATTATTCTGATGGACCTCATTCCTAAGCGATAATTCCTCCAACTCCACCTCTGCTCCCACCTCATCTGAGCCAGAAATGGCCTGCTACCCCAGAGTCCCCATAGCACTTGTAGGCGATTCTCCACTTGGGATTCTAACCTACTGTGTTTTCGAAGAGTCATTTGAGAGTGTTCTCTCTCAGAGTGTGGCAGCTTGTCATAGGCACCCAATGACATGTTCGGGCCCTTAATTAACCCTACTATGCCATTTTGTTACCAGACCCAAGCCTGGTGGATTGTCCCAATGTCAGCGTCCTCGTTGTAACATTGTACATACTGCGCTTTTACAAAACGTTACCTTTGGGGAAAATTGTACAAGTGTACAATTTCTCTGTATTATTTCTTATAACTGAATGTGGATGTGCAGTTATCTCAATACAAATTCCAAAAATTACCCAAAAAAAATTCCTCCTTGCCCCGTCTGTCTTTCGTTTCAGTCATTGGCACCAATGTCCCTCCCTCTAGTCCCTGGGGTTTGTATATGGGGTGTCACAAACTCCCTCTGTCAGTTTTCTCGTCTGTAAAACAGGGATAATGCTAGCGCCTACGTCATGGGGTTGTTGGGAGGATTGGGTGAGTTAATACTTATGGAGGACTTGGGTGTTCAATTGTTACATAAACAAAAAGTAAATAAAATATCTTGTACTCAGCCTCCTCTTTCTGCCCCCGATCCAGTAAGTTAGCCAGTAAGTTACCTAATTTTCCTACAACGTATCTCTTAGATTGTCTATTTCCACTGCCCAGATCTTAATTCAGACCTGCAGTGCCGCCATTGTCGCCTCCTGTTGGAGCTTTGCCAAGGAGAAGTTAGTCACTGCTCTTCAGCTTCCCATGGCTCCTCCATCGTCCCGCTCAACATTGATTTCCCGTTTCCTTTTTTTGTCTCTCTCTTCTCCCACTGGACTAGGATCTCTTTACTGGAAGGCACTGTCTCTTATTCTCTTTGAATTTTCAGCTCCTAGCAAAGTGTCTGACACAAAATAAGTCCTCAGTAAATGTTTTATGAGTGATTGATAATTAAGCAGGAATAATCTCATGGCAACTACTAGCATTGCTTGGTTGCAGTAATGGTAGATGACTACAAGCCTCTGAGTCTGTAGTTTTATGACCCAAACACAGTTTGTGACTTTACGGTTGGGTGGCATTGGAGTTCTCTTGTGTGTTGTAGCCAGAGCCCTCCAGATAAGCTTTCACTTTTCTTCTCCCATGGGCACATTATGATGGGCTGCCAGGATGCCTGTTAAGTCTTGGACACAGCGCCATGTCCTGACATCCACCTAAAGCCATATAAAAAATTGGAAAGAGTCTGGATCATGGAATGCATCCCGCCTCCGTAAGCATTTGTTGATTAACATGAGACCATGATCAGGTTAGTAGTTAGCATTCCTGTGAAGTAAAATAAGGCAGATAGCCTCAGTTCCTGATGGCATTACCATCACTATGACTCTAATATTTTATTTCTGGGTACTCCCAGAGAGTTGTCCTTTCTTTGGTAGAAGGAAGTGGTGTTACTGGTTATACACTGGATCACTTCCATGAAAAAACATCCCTGCCATCATAGACAAAGTTTTTAAGCACCCCAAGAAATGTTCAGTAAGAGGGATTTTCCTAGAATTGGGAAAAGAATGGGCAAAATTAGTCTGGAGACCACAAACCTGAGTTTCATTTTGGCCATTCATTATCTCTGCCTGAAGCAGCTGACCAAGCTAACACCCTCACCCCTCCCTCCACAAGCCAAGGAGACAGACCCAATGTTAATCATAATCATAGCTCCTGTTTATTAAGCACTTTTATGCGCCAGGCACCTTGTTAGGAGATGGTGATTTAACAACAGGAAAGATAATGGCTACCACATTGTGAATATTTACTTCATGTAATACGCATGTATTAAGGACCTTACATGAATTATCTCTATATGGCAGCCATCTGGCCACTGATGATCCATGTGAATGATTTTCTGGCCTGATTTCTCCCAAGTCCTTCAGTTTCTGGTGTCTCCCTGTCTCTTTTTGGTGAGAGCAGGGAGCATACTCACAATTTAGCAAGCTCTAACTTTATCCCAATAGGAAAATTCCCCAAGGAGAAAGAAAAGCAAATGAATAAAACCTGCAGACAGAAAAGGGTCAAGCATCCAAGAGATCCAGGATGGTTCCACCACTTGAGGTTTAAAAGAAAACGTTTGAAATGATTAGTAACTTGTTTAGAACCTCAATATCCCAAAGTTTGAGAAGCTAACATGCTGAGAAATTTCATTTAGATTTCCTTAACACGCTCTCTCATGATAAGAGAGCATTCAGTGTATCAGTGTATAAATGCTATGCAACGGGACTGCCAAATTGTAACACAGGATGGGAGAAATTTGTCATTTTGAAATGCTAAGGGAATTCTTACTAACAGCTTTCTCATCTTGTAAAGCTATTATTTTTCTGAATCATAATATGATTTATAAATCTCAGCTGAGTTTTATACTTTTGATGGGAACAGACTCAAAATGAAATGCATTTTCTCAGAATATAAATTCTCTCAGGAGTTGACCAAATGAGGAATAAAAAGAAACATCTT
Source organism: Panthera leo (assembly GCF_018350215.1). Lineage (NCBI taxonomy): Eukaryota > Metazoa > Chordata > Mammalia > Carnivora > Felidae > Panthera > Panthera leo. The sequence goes on from NC_056688.1 coordinate 70,318,083, forward strand.
CTGCAACCAAGCGTACCAGATCCTGGTCTCTGTTGGTATACCTATAGGTGAATATTTGTCTTCTCCAGAGTTCTGGGCTCAGCCTGCCTCTCCTCACTCTGCACACTTTCCCTGGGTGACACCTGCCGCTTCAAAAGCTTCACCTCTTACTTCTGCCCCAGTGACTCACATGCCCCTACTCCCCACCCCTCACATCTCTCCTGAGTCACAGGTCCCTATGTCTAATTACCCACTAGACAGACCACCATCATGCCCTACAGATCACTCAATCTCAAATTCTCTTCTTTTCCCCAAACTCCGTTCCTTCTTGAATTCCAGTACAACAACAATACTAACATCAATGGAAGTAAGATACAGTTCCTGCTCTCAAGAAGCTTATAAACTAGCACAGGAGATAGAAAAGTAAATAGGCAGTTATAGTATAAGTTAATAATAAATGCTGTGGTAGCAGAACCTCAAGAGGCTATGGCTCTCATAGAAGAGCACCCAACCAAGCAGCCAGTCAAGAAACCAATCTTAGTAGGGTATGAGTTCTGGGTAACTGAAGTGTGTGTGTGTGTGTGTGTGTGTGTGTGTGTTGTGCTCACATGTGTCTTGAGGAGTCCCATAGACAGAGGCTCAGGGGCATGAGATTTTTAAGACAAATATAGGATATGGCTTGGACAGAGTGCTCAGGAGGGATTAGATAAAGATGAGGCCAGATCAGAATAAGCCTTGTATCCCACATTTGATCTGCACAGAGTTTGAAATCCAAAGGCAGGATACAGAGGTTTGGCCATGTATAGGCATGAAAATGTATGCTCAGTCTTCATGGAGAACTTCAGCTGATCATGACCCAGGCTCCAGGGAGGCCATCAAAGTCTCAGTTCTTCATGGTATGTTCCATGAGATGCTAAAATGGATGAAACAGGCCTCATTTCATAATACATTTCAACTCACACGCCAAGTGTACTTTTTATATGTAATTATCTTTAATCCCTTAAAACCATGCTGGGTATAGCACAGGCCATTAGCTTTGGAGGTAGACAGGGGAAACTTCAAGACTGTGGACATGTTACTTAACCCCCCCTCTCTCAGCCATCCTCACCTGTGAAGGAGAAAATGGCTACAAATTTTCAACTGAATTGTTCTAAAAATAAGAGTATTTTGATACGTTTGCTAAACTTGACCAAAACTGACATGAAGCTATATAAAGTTTTTATTTTCTCTCTTACTATGAATTTTCTTACATTTTGTTTCAGAAAAGTTGATGTGTTTGATTATGGGGATGTTAATGGTATATTATCATCTTAACTTTCTAATAATACCTGAAAAACTCTGAATTCAGAAATGCATCCAACCCAGGGTTTTGGATAAGGAAGGAATTTGAAGAGCTATAATATATGCAAAACATAAGATGTATAAGGTAATGTACATAAAAGGCCTCCCTAGCACAGTGACTGGCACATAGGAAGGACTCAGAAATTATAACTATTATCAAAAAGAGTGGGTAAGCTGTTGTAGACTTCATAAAACAAGGCATGAAGGAAATGAAAACATCTTGTAGGAAATACATATTTTCTCTTTCTGGCCCCCAACACTTTTACAATGATACTTTTGAAAATTTGGGGTGATTTAATTTTTCTAAGCATGATCATAGGCTTTTGCCTATGAGAAGATTCCAAGGATTTGTTACAGATGCTAGCTAGCAAAGGCATGTTTGGGGAGATTCTGGGAAAGGAAACAGCATCAGCAAGGGCCCAGTAGAGTAGAAGAGGTATTCAGGCAAGGGGAATAAACTTCTCAAACTCTGAAACCCAGGGACCATGACACAAAATGGCAACAAACAAAGCCAGAGGGGTGTTTGGGGGAAATTTTGTAAAAAGCCTTGAATACAATGGTAATTTTGTATTTTATCCTATATATCAAGGGTTTTCAAACCACTTTAGCAAGAGAATTTTATTGAACTAAAATTTAATTTGCTTGGGAACTCTACACTGCAATCACATACCAACTCATTTTTACTCTATGGCCCAAGTGCTCTTTTTAAAAGAGCACATCTGATTATCTCATTCCTCTTATCAAAAACACTTATCAAAGACATCTCATCAAGCTTGGTGTAAAATGCCATCCCCCTGCATGGGGTGATGTGGCCCTGTGCACCTCCCCGGCTCATCTCACGCTACCTCCCTGACCTACCACTGGTCATGAGCCATGACCCTCCCACCTCAAGGATCTTTAAAGGATGTCCTCTCCTTTATTTCTTCCTCCCACTTGCCCTATTGACCTCCTACTCTTTCCTATCTAAGCCTTCTTTTCTGCAGAGAATCTTTCCTGGCTTGGTGGGGATCCCCTGTATTACACTCTCCCACACCCTGGAGACTTCTCCGTTCAGCACTCAATCGCGGTCATGTTAAATGCGTAGCTGCAGATTTAGCTGTCTCGTGCTTTCTCTCCACTCTGCTGTCAACTTTGAGAATGGGAAGCCACCCCACCTGTCTTGTTCATGACAGTGTCCCTGGCCAGTGTCTGGCTACCATGCAGGCCTCCAACGACTATCTGTTGAAAATATACCAATAAATACAACAGGAAGACAAATGGGGGAGGAGGCTGCTTTGGTAGGAAAGAGGATGAAGCCTTTAGCTGAAGCAAGAATGCCAGGCCTGGGCTACTTCCCTTGCCCTTTACAGTGTTCTCTGAGGTACTTCCTGGTGGAAAGTACACTCTAAAGTGGTAGATAATGGGATGCTCTGACTAACAAAAGACTTTGTTATTTGGCTTTGGGATGAGTATTCTCAAGAGAGTTTTCTTGGTCTGAGGAAACTTGCTGCTTGATGGTCAACAGAATGGATAAATGATCAAAGTAGCTTTGTGGAGACGGGAGGCAGATTTCATTCATTTATTTCAACATCTCGTCTCTCTTGGGTAAGGAAAGGCTATAAAAGACATATGTAGGCTGCTCTGAATTTTATTCTTTTGTGCAAGACTGGGTGTAGAGTAGATGTTTCTTTGGAAAGTAATCTTGGCCTAGGCCCATGCCGTCAAGAAAACCGCCTCCCTACTCTGCAGAGCCGTGCATACAGGGGCCCATGCCTGGCTCTGCGATCACGTGACACAGGCAGATCATGTGACTGTATCACTCCCTCAGTGTGCCTTGCTGTAGTGGAGCTGATGATCCCTTTCTCTGTTAAATAGGGCAAATCAAAGTAAAAAAATTATGTTTTGATTGAGTAGCGTTTTTGAAGAAAATCAGTACAAAGGGCCAAGACCCACTGGCACTGTTTCATCGTTAAGTATTGTAGACTTCACGTTACAGGGACGCTGGGTTTCAGGATTCGACGTCTGCACGGCCAGCTGAAAATATACAGCAGAGTGGGTTAAAGGAGAAGTAGTATGTCTGTGCAGTCCTAGGTTAAGGAGAAAATACGTACTGGCCAAAAGTAATTTTTCAACCTCCAGATATTCTTTCCAAATTCTAAGATCCTGTGTTTGACATGTTTAAGAGAGAAATGTAACAGCTGAAATTGTCTTTGTTCAGAATGTAGGAGACAGTGTCGTCTAGACTTTCAGGAAAGATAGAGAATGACATTTTCGGAACACATCAAAATATATTTTTAAATTCTTTTTTTTCCCCTTCAGGAAAGGGATTTGACATGCTTTTCTGATTTGAATTTGGTTGATCTATAAATGGCTTCCATCATTTGATACAAAACTAGAATCAAATGAGCCATTGAGAAAAGTTACTGAAAATGCCATTAGTTCTTTCTTACCTTAACATTAATATTAGCACCACCACTGACAACACAATAACTAACATTTATGGAGTGGCTTCTAAGTATGTTCTGTGCTCCTGACATGCATTTTTTGGATTTAATTCTCAGAGCAACCCCACGAGGTATGCATTATTATTAATGACAATTTTTCAATGGAGACACTGAGGCACAGAGAGTTGGGGAGACTCACCCAAAGCCACACAGCCATAGGTGGCCGGGCAAGGATCTGACATGCCTCAAACCTGCTCTCCTCACCATTGTGCTTTTTTCTAACAGGGCCAGCATTGTGCAGAAACGCATCATTTATTTTCAAGATGAGGGCTCTCTGACCAAGAAACTCTGTGAACAAGGTAAGAACTGCAAGTGGAGGAGGGTCAGGTAAACGGAAGGTGGCTCTTTCAGTGCAACCGTCCAGTGGCAGGAATTAGCTGATTGTGCTTTCTGAGTTTCTCCAGGTTCAGCTTCCTCACGTAGCGCTAATTTTTAATCTGGCTGTGTTCTGTAGATAATTGGATCTGCCTTAAGTTCTAATTACTCAGCTTGATTCCCTGGGTAGGAGATGATGTACCTTATATTGGTGTCGTCTTCTTATTTTTGTGAAACAGTGATTATTCTAAAGAGGTTCCTTGGAATAATTCACAGGATTTAATTAAGAAATGCACAATTGTGTACCTTTAAGATGCCTGTAATGATTCTCTGGAATAATCTCTAGAAGAACTTGTGTGGCACCTGGGCAGTATGGGGGCGGGGGATTTTCTGCAAGAAAGACAAGCAGGAGATGGGGTTGCCAAGGGAGCATTGACCTTATGATTCTACCACAGTCAAGGATATGGTCCATTGATTTGCAAGCTTATTGATGCCCTCTCCTTGGGTTGAAGGCATTCTAACAAAGCTCATAGAGATCAAGTAGATGGGGAGGTCAGAGGAGAGGCCTGGATTCCTATCCAGCCTGGGTTTGAATCCTGCCTCTGCCCTTCCTAGTTATCTGACTTTATATATGTATATAAGCACAGCATCTCTTTGGCACATAGTAAGTGCTGTATATGTAAGTGTTAGCTATTGTTATCTGTATCCGATGCTTGTTTATTAATCTGTCATAAAAAATTAAGACCTTAAATATCTGAATGTGTTTAGAAGTCATTAGATAACTAAATAAAAATAGAAAATGTTCTATGATTATACAGCTTGACTGTCTCATTTCTATTAATTTTTGCAGAATTTTTATTTGCATCTAGAGCAATTGGCATTTTGCGAAGAAATAATTTTCTCAAATTCTGGCAAATCATAAGCTACTAAGAAAAAGAAAGGTTGATAAAGGTCTTCTGGGAAAATAATAATAATAGCTAATATTTTTCAAGCGCTTGCTATATGCCGGGCACTATTCTAAGCATTTCACATGCCTTGCTCATGTGATCTGCACAAATATATCATCCCCATTTTATAGATGAGAAGCTTGAGACACAGAAAGTTTTAAAAGCTCACTTAGAATCACAGCTAGTGGTCAAGGGCAGAGTTTGGACCTTAAAGCCACTGCCTTTCCATTGAAGGGACTGTGTCTCAATTCATTATTGCCTTTGGTAGATCAAAGTGTACCAAAGCATAGCTCCCTATGGATGAGCTGGAGCAGAAACTAGGTCCTATGTGGAAGATGGTTCAGAAAGCATGAAAAAAGCAAAGGGAGAGAATTGGATGCTTTGCAGTGGAGACATACCTGTCATAGGGGCCAGAGAACTGGAACCCGAGGTCCCTGGTCAGCTTCCAGGTGGACATTTCCACACACGGCTTTGGGGACTTTCCTTTTCATATTTAATTGTCCATAGGGTCACTCAGCCTTTTTCCGAACAGAGGACACCTTGACTGTCAAGTCCCTTGGTTCATAAAGGACCAATCCCATTCCTGCCCTGTCTCTATGAGATGACACCAAGGTCCTGTGGGTTAGAGTTAGGGTGTTCTGGAGCACACATTTACAAGCCACCTCTTGGTCTACACCCACAGATGGCTAATCACAGCCACTGTGGTATGATTTTGTTAGTTTGACATTCAGAGGACAGACTTATTTCTCAGAATTGAGGGTTCTTAGGAAACACTTCTCTGTCACCCTTGCATACTGACAGCAATCATTAACTACCGTGCACTTGCCAAAGCCTCAGCCCTGATGTTGTGTGAAGCCATACAAATATGCTAAGTTCTGCAGTTACAGTGTCAATCCAATGGTGTGCAAGTCTCTATTGGTTATCACTTCCGAAGCAGAGATCCTATCAAAATGACGAAACATGCATATGTATAAAGAAACCGTTTTCCATCAGCAACTTGGTGGACAAAAAATAAAGGTCCCGCAGGCCCTGGGCTGAAGGATCATTACATGCAGTTGTGGATAATCCCCCCCCCCCCCCCGCCCCCGACCCCACCTGAGGCAGCAGACCTATGAGGAAATCCAACAGTTAACAAAGCAGATCACATTAAGAAAGTCTTTAATTGATAAGCAGAGAGCAAAGGGATTTCTCTTAACTGTGTATGCCTACTTAATTATCTCCAGCTCTTTCATTAAGGTCTTTACATTCTTTCTTGCTTGGTAAGTCAAATCAAATCCATCAAGGAAGGGGGGGGAAAGAAACTAGTGTCTTATTTTTTCTCAGTTGAAGCTGTTCATCCATGGGGGAAAAATTAACAACAGCGAAGATAAAGGCACTGGCAATCATTATTTTTTAAAAGAAACATAAAACATTAAGTTACTTACAATTAGGAACAGAGAAACATAAAATATTCAAAAAGGTGACCTATAATAACCACATGCGTGCACATGCTCACTTTAATACCATGTCACAAACGATGGAGAGAGACAGGGAGGGAACTCACAGAAGGGAGGAAACTGTGGGAGAAAAGGGATAAGGAGAAAAGACAGACTAAGGGGAGAGCTAAAAAGGACGCTGATGGATGGAGGGTAGAAATGGGAGAGGGGGCAGCTCAGGAGATCAACATGGCAGGAAGTCATCGATATTGGGTGAGGCTGGCTGTGGTTAGCAGAAGAGGGGTGAGTTGACGCTTGTTCTCACTGCCCTTTGAAAACCCGGTTCATTTTCAATTGGCTTTTCCTCATAGGAAACAGTATGTCTGTTTTTAGTTTCAAACTTAGAAATTTATTTTTTTTAATTGTTTAATGTTTATTTTTGAGAGGCAGAGAGAGAGAAAGGCAGAGACAGAGACAGAGCGTGAGCAGGGGAGAGGCAGAGAGAGAGGAGACACAGAATCCAAAGCAGGCTCCAGGCTCTGAGCTGTCAGCACGGAGCCCAACGGGGGCTCGAACCCATGAGCTGCGAGATCACAACCTGAACCAAAGTCAGATGCCCAACCAACTGAGCCACCCAGGCACCCCAAACTTTATTTTTTTTAATGGAAGCTAATTTTCCTTTGGAACTCTAAGAGGTTTATTATGAGTGTATTCCCCTGAACTCTTGGATATATCTTTAAGTTTACCGTCTATATCTGAAAGCCCTTTTGATCAGGTAAAGCTACCCATTGGCCTTATTTTGGTCTTTTGAGAGATTGCTCCCTCATTTAACAGTGCCTGGTAGCTACAATTATAACCCCAGCATCTATCTCTTAGCTTGGAATCCTTTTTCAAAACTAAATTTAGTTTTTTTACAACATAGTTGGTCATAATAATGGAAATGTAAAAAGAAAAAGTCTTTAGGAGTTACTAACTTATGCTACCTTTCTGAAAATGTATGCAATAAGAATTGTCCCTTAACTATCAAACTGGCTCACCTAGGAATCGTACCTAGGTTTCATGTGCATTAAGCAATGGAGAGTCTGCTCCTAAGCACAGACAATGCGCTGCCCTCTTCCAAACAAAAATAGCCAAACAGTGATTTCTATTTTGGGTGGTTTCAGACCTCTTCTTTGGTGCTGTTTAGAAATCCTGAAGCCATAAAGGCAGGTCATTTTTTAAATGCACCCTTCTTTACTTGAAAAAGCATAAAGAGAAACACATACACACACACACACACACACACACACACACACACACACACACACAAATTACTCTCATTGATAACTTATGCAGACATGTCCAGCAGAAGGTCCTCTTCCGGGAGTGATACAGTACAAAGATTAAGAGCATGGGTTCTGGACTCCAAAAGACCTGAGCTCCGGTTCTGCCTGAAACACCTCCTATCCCTGTGACCGTGGGCTGGTTACCTAACAGTTTACTGATCTGCAAAAGGGTGTTAACTGGAGTACTTACCTCCTAGGGTTGCTAGGATGAAATAAGACAATGTACGGACATACAAGGACTCTCTACAACGTAGTGATTATTATAATATTTCATGCTTTCATCTCCATCCTAGAACCCAGAGTTCACTTCTTCTACCCATCACTGATTTTCTGTGTTCGAACCAAATGAACCCAGTGAATTCCACAAGGAAGACTTGTACAATGCTCTTCCTGGCGCTCAAAAAGATTTTTATACTGTCATTGCTCTTTATATAATATTGACGAAAAAATGTCCAACTTGCCAAAGGAACCTTTATGTTAATATCACTAGAGAAACTGAAGAAAAAGCAGTTGAAGCAAGCTGCATCTGTAGTCATTGTTTTCATCTTGCAAGAAGCTGAACAGACTAAAAGCAACAATGCACGGTTAGGGATGTGGGCTTGACTATCAGAAACACTGAATTTATTCACGTAATCTCTCTTTCCCCACTTATCAGCTATTCACAGATAAAAATGGAGGCAGAGAGGGAATCTTGTTAAGTTTTTCCTGGCTGCCTCTATGCTCAGAAGTAAACCTGAACTTACGAACATTTTCCTAAGTCTCTGAAAGCTTGGTAAGAAGGGATGTGACTATATATGCATTTTAAAAAATAATTTCCAGCAATCTTTTATGTCTCTCTACTTGTTCTCACTGCTCTTCTGCAAAGCTGCTCCTTCTGGTCCTGGCAATTTGACCCCAGCAAACATTTCTTAGAGAAAACACACACGTGCATATTCCTCTTAAAATTTAGTGGAAAAATTGTATTGTGGAAAGAAAGGATAACTGAGAAAGTTTCATCCCTGGTTTCCCAAATATTCTGCCTTATTGGTCCCACAGGTCTCCTCACATTGTTAGAGCAAAAGTTCTGAGTCTTTTTTATTTGTAAAATACAATTACTATCCTTAGAGGTATATAAAAATCCTTTATAAACCCAAGCACTGGCCTGGTTCAGAGTGTTATTAATCAGTGAAAACTGCACCTTATCTTCTTTTCCCAAGTATGAAGGACAGGACAAGACAAGATGGCGCTGCCTTATAAGTGACCCATATTTGCTTCCTAACTTAGTGACTCTCCTAACTGTTTCAGATTCCATGTTTGATGGGGTGACGGACAAACCAATTCTAGACTGCTGCGCCTGTGGAACCGCCAAGTACAGACTCACATTTTATGGGAACTGGTCCGAGAAGACGCACCCCAAGGATTACCCTCGTGAGTAGAGTAGCTACTTCATGGATTGGGGGAAGGTGTGTGGTGAAGTTCTGTCTGGCTGTGGGATACACCAGCCAAAGTGTCTCAGGTCTGCTTGCTTTTACCAACTGACTCATGAAATGCACATTCCCACAAAGTGAATTCATTGAGGCTAGCCGATAATACTGTTTTGCTTTTTGCTTCTTTGCATAACGTTGTTCTGATCTGTGATTTAAAAAAAATATTCCTAAGGTCATGCTGCTTATCTTCAGGTCAAATATTTGGTAACATCAGTCCCCGCAAAGTGGCTTTCTCCACGAATTATACAATAGATCTATATGTGCTGGGAATAGCTGGCAAAAGGGGCCTGCTCTTGACTCCACAGATCAAGGTCAACAAACGTTCGGCATCCTCAAACGTAATGGTGGTCTATCTGCACACCCTTTCTCTACTGATTCCAGATACCACCCTAGAATCCCTCATGACACCATGCTCCAGAGAGCCAAAAGCAATCCATGAGAGTTGTCAGGAGGCCCCAAACTTGCCATTTTGGAGTAGATCCTTAAGCAGGACCCTACCAACTCCCTTTTCTCTTGTCATTGTCTCAACAAACGCCTAGCATGTGCCAGGCACTGTGCTAAGCTCTAGCGATATTCTGGTGAACTAAAAGAGACATGACCCACATTCTCGTGCAACTCAGAGATTAGTGGGGAGACAGACACTAATCAAATAATCACACACAAAACTGTGAAAATTCTAACAATGAATAGTGGACCTACTGGGTGCCGAGCATTGTTACATATGTCACGTCATTTAACCCTCAGAATAACCTGTTTTTGTGGATGAGCTCACTGGGTATCAGAGAGATGTCATGACTTGCCCACAATCAGATGTAAGTTAGTAGCGGACCCAAAATTCGAAAAGGGGTTGTTGGCCTCCTTGTCCTGCCTCTCAATTGGACTCTGCCTTTAAGACCCAGTGACGCTCATTCTCGCCAACTGTGGGTGGCAGGATGTTGGTGTGGCTCAGTGGGTGGCACTGAGCATGATTTTTCTGTTCATTGTCTGTTTTATTGTTCATTTCGCTCTGGAGTCACCACAGCTGGGCAAAATGAGTGAGACTGGAAGAAAGGGATTCAAAGGAGGGACTGAAGTCCGCCACTAAAGACGGGGAGCAAAGGGTCCGTGGTTGGGACTTAAGTAGACCTGCTCCAGACCAGAGCCTCCGTGCTCCCCAAGCAGCCCACCCAGCGGGTACTTGGCAGATCTAAAGACCTATTGTTTAGCTTTACCCGCATGTAATCAGGACTTGGGATCTTAGAAGCTCCTTACTAGTTTCTTCTTCTCACTCTGGGATGCAGCTTGATCTGCTTCAGCTGGTGTGGGAGACCTGCGTGAACAAAGTTGGAATCTGCCTGGCGGGGAAGAAACCACTTGGAACAAATATGAAGGATAAAAATTTCCTCCAGTGCCAGCCCAGAGGAAATAAAATGTTAAGGGCCCATCACTTAACTTTCGTAATCCTAAGGAGCTTCTTGCTCTTTTCTAGTCTGACGCTGTTATTTCCCAGAATTCAAACAAACAAAAACAAATACAAAAAAAAAAAAAAAAAAAAGGCACAGACCATTATTTCTGGGTCTTCGGGCCAAATCAAGTACAAATCTATATCAGGTTTCAGTGAAGTTGTTGGGAGTTTCTTAATAAATAAAGCAGACGTGTTCTAGATCCCTCAGGATTGTTCCAGTGTCACATGTCAGCGTGTCTTAATTTTTGGTTGGAAAAATTTTGTCACTATGTACAGAGGAGCGTGATCACATCAGACTGTGATTGTTTCTTCAGGAGTCTTCTCCATCACAGAGAGAAGTCCTTCAGGACTAAAACCATGACATTCTCGTCTTCCATTTAGTGCCTTGGGAGTGGCTTCCCAAGTACTGTGTGCTGATTGCTGAACTCAGTAGCATCCACTATGACCTGGGAGGCAGGTTTCTAGACCACATCTAGTCACTATGGCCAACACTGATGAGGAATTGTAGGCCAGACCTTCCTTGGAGGGACAGGATGGACTTGTATACTCAGAGGATTGGAGCCAATCGAAAGGGCACAGAGAGGGTCTAATAAGGACTTTGAAAATTCAATGCTGGCAAAAGTGATTTCTACTAATCTTAGGTAACAGATGATTTCCCTTTGGCAGCTCCAGGGATGACTTTGTCTTGATTAATCCACCCTTGCCATTAAGCCCAATTAAACCATGATGCTTCCCAACAATAGTAGAAACTGATAGTTATCAAGTCTCCCTTCTCTTTATTAATTACTCATCCAAAATACCCCTTTCTCCACAATGATCTCAGAGCAGCAATTCCCAAGCTTTTTCATTTCAAGATGCTTTTTACATGCTTAAAAATTATTGAGAACTTCAATATCCTTTTGCTTATATGGGTATTTTGCAATATTCGCCAAATCAAAAATTAAAACAAGTTTAAAAATATTACTTATTAATTAATTTAAAACATAACATATAATGAATTACCAGTAATAAACTCATTACATGTTAACATATTTTATGTAAATAGCTATATTATCTAAAACAAAAGAAATTTAGTAAGAGAGCGTCATTGTTTCACATTTTTGCAAATCTCTTTAATATCTTGCTTAATTCAAAGACACCTAGAGTGTCATATCTGCCTCTGCATTCTCCCTGTTGTGGTATGTTTCTTGGTTGAAGTATATGAGGAAAATTCTATCTCACCCAAATATGTAATTGGAAAAGGGAAGAATATTTTAATAACTTTTCCATTAATTACAGATAATCTTCGTTGATACTACACCAAAACTCTACAAATGGTATTTTCTTTTTTTTTTTTTTTTAAATCTTTATTTATTTTTCAAAGAGAGAGAGAACACAAGCAGGGAGGGGCAGAGAGAGAGGGGGACAGAAGATCCGGAAGCGGGTTCCATGTTGACAGCATAGAGTCCAACGCGGGGCTGAAACTCATGAACCACAAGATCATGTCCTGAGCTGAAGTCTGACACTTAACTGACTGAGCCCCACAGGCCTCCAACACTCCTCCTTTCTTAAGGGATAATTACAGTGTAGAATATGAAAAACTATCAGTGAACTTGTACTCTGTTATATTAAAATACATTGCTTTGCACTTTGGAAGGATCTTTTACAAGCGAATGATTTTGTAACATCATACGTTGGTCATTTAAAAAACCTTGGCTTACTGAGTTATGCCGATGGTCCAGATGTTGAGACATTGCATTGTACAATCTCAGAAATCGCATTCATTAATATCACTTTCAGAAAAGTGCTGAAGTACTGGAAAGCTATCAAATTCATAGTAACAGACACAAGTTTTCCAAAATTCTAAGGTTTGCTTGAAAGTTCAAATTTTATCATTGGCAACAGATACTGTCAGTTGTTTTCCTTGAAATGACAGGCTCTCTTCATTTTTGAGAACACGTCTGCCACATTCTCCAGTCTGAATAACCATAATTTGTCTGTCACTTGTTCTTTCTTTTTTTTTATTAAAATTTTTTTTAATGTTTATTTATTCTTGAGAGAGAGAGAGAGAGAGAGACAGAGTGTGAGCAAAGGAAGGGCAGAGAGAGAGGGAGACACACAATCTGAAGCAGGCTCCAGGCTCTGAGCTGTCAGCACAGAGCCCGATGCGGGGTTCGAACTCACGGACCGCGAGATCATGACCTGGGCCGAAGTCAGACGCCTAACCGACTGAGCCACCCAGGCACCCCTGTCATTTGTTCTTTCAAGTAAAAGTGATGTTTAGGAAAATAAACGTGTCCAGTGACCTCCAGAAATGCAGAAGAGCATTTATTTACACACGACAATCACAGCACCTGGGTATCTATGCAAGTGCTTTATGCACTGTTTCTCATTTAGTCACATGGAATAGGAAAACAATGTGTACTCAGAAGGTACAGAGGTTTCATAAAATTAACACTTTGTAGTGTTTCATCTAAAACATTCTTCAGTGAAGCTGGCTCTTTAAACGGTTTGCTGCGGGTCCTTGCATTGAGGAGCACACTGCTGACAGGTCGAGGCCACTGCTTTGATTGGCACTAAGTGACAGCAGTTTCCTTCAGCACCACTTTTGCACCATCAGGGTGAATGTCAACATGTTGCAAGAGGCAAATGTCTTCGTATTCCTATGAAAAGAGTTTGCACCTCACAGGTCCCCTGCAGGGGCCTCAGGGTGCCCAGAGGCCTGGAGGCCACACTTTGAGAGCCTCCGCAATAGGGTAACAGAGCAACCTAGGGTGTCTGACCTTCAGTTTGGGGTAACTTGCCCTTGAGAATTCGCATCAGGCTCTACAAGAGGATTGGGCAATGCCCTTGTGTTTTGTACCATCTTCTCAACCACTATACAAGATGGTTTGTTCCAAATGCTGTTTCTGGGGTTCCACTTCTTAGAGAACCAAGTACTCTGCATTCATGACACCCCCACCCCACCCCGGGAGAGGCTAGGTGAGGTGAAATAAGGAAGGGCAAGGGGATGGACGGCCCCAGTGACTTCTGACATTCCCTCTCTATTGTGATGCCATAAATCTCTGCTGGCCATCTGGAAATGGCAAAATCCTTTTAAAATACCCCCAACTGGGTACTACCTAGAAATCCATTTTAAGGCTGAATCATGCAAGTTATACCTCCTAATTTTATAAGTGGAAGAAAAAAAAAAAAAACCACCTGAAGCACAAAGTTAAGGGCTCAGATCACATAGCCAGAGAGTTTCAGAAACAAAATCAAAGCTCGGATCTCCTGATTCCCTTTTGCCTCTTCTGGGGGCTGTTGCAAGTCTGTCTTCTCTCTTCTGCAGTGAAATTAAATGCCTTATACACAAAGCATCTTTTAAGCGTCTGCTGTACCAACGTGGACTCAACGGATACCAAATTCCAAACAGCTTTGCCCTACTGTACAAAGACCTACTCTGGAGAGATCCTAACTGAGAAGTCAGAAAGAGAAGGTCTGGATTCACTGACCCTGGACAGAGTTCCAGAACGCTGGAGTGTTGGGAGAAGTGCAAGCCCCACCCACCCCCCAGCCTACCAGTGTCTGTCTTCAACAGTGCCCAGAAGCTTTCCAGGAGGTTGTGTCTTTTATAGGAACATGGTGACCGGACAGGGTAACCTCAGAGATGTCCAAAGGGGTTGGAGCCGTGTTCATTCTTGGCCAGGGGATCGAGAGTCGCCTAACAGATGCTGATTCTCTTTGCTCCCTTGCTCTAAACACAGCTCCTAGGTTCTTTGACAAGTGCCTCCACCCTGTAGAGACTCTGTAATGTCCCTTGACAATGTGAACAGCATAACTTCCCCCATTTTTGATATGGTATCGGTTTTAACACTGCTTAACAAATACATATTGATGAAAAGAACATTTTTTCCAGGAGCCAATTATTTTTTTTTTCATTTAACGACACATTGCCTAAAATATGAACTTGGCCACTGGGAAATATACTCTACAGAATCAAAGTTAATTTCACAATGAAACTCAGCCATATTTTCCATTGGGTCATGTTACTTAAAAATTCTTAGTTATTAAATCTAATCACATCAAAGAACACCACTCCAACCTTTGGCAACTACTCTCATTTCTTCCTATGTACATCCACATACAGGGTTTCACATTTGGAAACATTGCATCCTACTTTGTGCATTTGGCTTGGTTTCCATAGTTCTAATTTGTTATATCAGCTTGGTCTAAACCACTTATCTAACTGTCATTTTACTGAACATCTAGGTGATGTCAGGATTTTTTTGCTAACATAGAAAGCACTACAATAAAAAAGAAAGAAAGAAAAAAAGAAAAAATGTAATAAAGTCTTCTTCCACCCTTCCTCCTTTTTTTGAATCATTTCCTTGAAATAATTTCCCAAGAGTAAGACTACCAGATCAAAGGATATGGACTTTTTTTGACTCTTGAGACATTTTGCTAGATTCTTCTCCAAAACATTTGTATCAGTTCACCATGTAACCAATAGTGAGTAAATATATCTCTTTCTCCCCGGCCTCCTCGGCATTTAACTAAACATTTTCCGTTTGGGTTTTGCCAATTTATGGTTATAACAAATTAATATTATCTTAAATTGGCATTGGTTTAATTAATAACATACTGGAATCTTGCTTCATGCCTATTGTATTTGCCTTTAAAACCACTAGGGCATTGACAGGAATCAAGTCTGATTTTGCCCATTATCTCTCCAGGACCTAGCTCATTGTCTGGCACACTGAAAGCCTCTAAAGAAGAAAGAAAGAAGGAAGGAAGGAAGGAAGGAAGGAAGGAAGGAAGGAAGGAAGGAAGGAGAAAAGGAAGGGGAGGCAGTTATGAGCAAGGAAGAGAGTGGAGGGAGATGAACAATGAGAAGGCACTGAAGAGGCTGGGGCAGGAGAGAGAGGACCCTATGTGGCTGCTAAGTGGGGAGCAGATTAAATGGTGCTGGTGGCTATTGGGAAGGTGGATTAGGAGGATATTACAGTGATGGTGCTAGCTCAGACTAAGGCAGCAGACATGTGATAGAATGAATGAATGGACTTGAGATATCTTTTAGAGGTAGATTCTGTCATGGATTCAATGTGGAGGAGTGACAGAGGAAAACATCAAAACTGATGAGCCAGGTTTCTGGCTTGGAAGAAGAAGTACTCTTTCTTCTTAAAATATTCTTCAGTGTTATTGTCTATTTTTATAAGTGATTGTGAAATCATTTTATCAAATTCTGTAAAGGATTCTGTCAGAATTTTAAATGGGATTGCATTGAATCCCTAAATTACTTTTGGAAGAATTGTTAGCTTTATAATATTTAGCTTGCTCACTTTCTTCCCATTTATGAATAAGATGATTTGTGGGTTTCCACGGCTCAGTGTCTAGAACGGTGATGAGTCATAGGTGGACCATAGGTCTCCTCTAGATCTAACTTCAGAAGCAAAATGAAACATTTAACAAAAAATCCCACTCCTTCCTACCATCACAGGGAAATTCCTCTCTAAGCCCATCAGCGCCCCCCAGTGGAGCGACCACCAGGCTGAGTATGAATAGAGTACATCACCCGGTATTAGAATTTGGTACCAAGTACAAGTGTAATGATACACAGTTTCAGTGAACGATGGGGCAAAAGAGAAAGGAATAAATAACTTCTTTCCCGCTTTTTCTCCTCTCTTCCCTCCATCTGTCTGGGAAGTCTTACTGCAACAACTCGCTGTTTTCTGCACTGGGAATAGGGAAGGAAAGTCAGTTAGTCTGGTCTTCCAGCTAAACATGGCAGGTTGAATGCAAACATTAATTTATGATCTTTCCTTAGATTCCATAAAGATAGCACTAGGTGAATAAAAAATAAATAAACTCACAAAACAAGAAAAGAGGAAAGAATACATACACCATACAAGAGATACTGCCAAAATCTGGGAAGCTGGACTAGTGGCAACCGTCAGCAGAGCAAAGAAAGATGGAGCCAGTACCCCCAGAGAGGGCGACACATAAGAACCAAGACAACTAATTGCACGGAACACAGGAATAGCCTCAGGAGCCAAGTGTTCAGCACAATGAATGGAAAGCATAACATCGTAAAATATTAGAATAATGGGAATAGGAACAACCCTAAAAGCATCCAGAGAAACAGACAACAAGCAAAGAATCGGGCCTCTTTAGAACAACACAAAAGCTATAAAACGATGGGGTGATGCCACATTTCAGACTTAATGGTTATAAATTCTGAGGCGGGGGGGACCCTTTTTGCTCAGCCTGGAGACCAGGCTAAGATAGAGCAGCTTCTATCTCCATGTGCTGGTTGGGTTTCTTTCTGGGTCATTTTTTCATTGAAGTTTATTTTGTTTTGGTAAGAAAGTAGGTAATAGAATATTTCTACTTTTGTATTTACAGAATTTGTTCTGTTTGTTTTTTTCATGGCCTTATATATGTTTACTTGAGAAAGACTTTTTTCTTATTCCATCTTATTCCATCTTATTCCATCTTATGGCATCTTATTCCAACGTGCCGAAGGATACGTTATTTATTTCATGGCACGTGAGTGTCCTTGGTCCATTCAAGGCCCCTCTGGCTTTATTTGTTTTTATTACATTCCATTTACCCCACATATGATTACTGTCATAATAGAATCTTTCTGCCATCTTATTTTATATTTCCTGATTATAATTTCTTTTTGTTTCTTCATTTAACCACTTCTTTTCTTTCCATTGCCTGCATTAGGTTTTCTTCTGCTGGTTTAAACATTATTTGATTCATTTTGTTTTTGTTGTGCTTGTGGTGGTCGCCTTTAATTTAAAACACATACTTATGCTGATTTATCTGCATTGATTTCATAAACATTTCAATATTTGTCTTCCCCTGAACAAAACAAGAATGCTGGCATGCTCTCAGATTCCTTTGGTCTCTACCATCCCTCTCTACCCAAGCACACATTCATATCGATTATTTTCTAGGATGGCTGTTGATCTCTCCTTTATTTCCATGTCTCTGGTAGTCCCAGTCTCTGTGTTTCTGAAGTTTCCCAGTGTTGAGCTCAGAGGAGTGTGGAGTGGGTACTTAGTTCACCATCTCATCAGGAAACAGCAAGAAACTTGCAGGGGTTTTTGTTTACAGTTTTCCATCCATTTAATTCTTGGCAATATCTATGCTTCCTGCTATATTATGGTAAGTTTAATTATGTTTTTTCAGGCTGTACTACTTTATCATTTCTTCTTAATTGTTCATATTCTGATAATGGGGTCTTAACACCTTGATCTAAAATTGTATACTTATCATTTCTCCTTGATTTTTAACAGATTGTTTTCTATTTTTGCTGTGTCTTTGGAACCTGTAGACATAATAGTCATTATACCCTCATTATTAGCTTTGACTTTCAACATTGCATAATTAATGTAATTAGCTGGCTTTAATAACTTTTGCCTTAAATTCAGTCGTGGCTGAAACCCCACCTGCTTTTCTTTCACTTTAATTAATTTATCTTTTCAGTGTTTTTTAAATGTGTTTTTTTCTTATTTTTAGACTTTCTAAGCCTTTTAAGGATTTTCCAGTAAATTATTGTATTTATCCAAAAATGCTTTCGCATTTTTTTTTTTTTTTTTTTTTTTTTTTTTTGGTTTTGGGATTTTTTTGGGTTTTTGTTTTTGTTTTGGCCAGGGTGCTCCATTCCTCAGATCTGTCTTCTCTTGCATCTTTTCCTGTCTCTGCTCTGAATGTTTCCTCCTAGTGCATTTTTCTGTTTAGTTCCCTATAGCATCCCGTTGCACGCTGTACCTGTGTTATCATTGTTTGCTCCCTCACACTCCTTCCTCCCATAATGAGCTCTCCTGAAATAGGTGTATTTAAAAAACAGATTGCAACTATTCTCTGACTTCTGCGTTTATTCTCATTTCATTCCACAGTTTACTGCTTCCACGGCCCCACCCCCACCTCACCCTGCACCCAGGTTCTTAATTCAGAGTTCTGCTCTCATACAGCCAAACATTTTTAATAGTTTAAAATCATTTCTCCCCCTTTTACTCCTCTTTCCTTGAGTGATGATTATGACTGCTATTTCTGAAACCTTTGCCTCAGACTATTTTATTGGCATTTAAATGGGACTTGAAATTGGAAGGTTCCGGCCTCTCGCGCTGTCTCCCTCCTGGAAGTCCACAGACGATTTCTTGGGCATACCCTTTGCTAAATAAGACATGCCTGCACTGGATTGACCATAGACTATTATATATTATATAAAGTATTACTGTCCTTGTGTCTATCAAGGTAAAGTCTCATTACCAACGATAGAGGTAAATTAATTTATTGATAACTTATTTGCCATTTACTCCTGCTGGTTGGCGGTTCAAAGAGCATATGGCTCCTGCGTCTCATTCATGAAGCTTAAATGGCCACCTGTTTGGAACTGATTTGAGGAGGAAGAAAGATTGGATTCATTGGCAAGTCATGGATCAGTTACTATGTAAGCTCTAATGCCGCCAGTTCCCCTGGCAAAATGGATGTGATTAACATTTAAGTATGACACCAACCCATGCATTTTTCATGTAGGATTTCCTTCAGACCTCTTTGCTGATACCTCTTTGGTGATTCCAAGAAACGCATACTTTAACAATAAAGACTTCATTTTCCCTTTGCATGAAGATACTCTAAACTCTGAAAAGCTTTATGAAATTATAGGAGAGGGAATATACAAAGTCCATTAACCAACAGCATTGTGTGTGGTTACCCAGGAATTTGCACACAAAACTCTGCTACAGCTAATGGCGTTTATGTGCCTAAGTTTTCCAAACAACAGAGCTGAAAAATAGACCCTCAAGAATTGCTTTATGCCAAGAAAGGGCAACTATTTATAATCACGAGTGGGGCTTTTTGCAAAGGTCTGTGCCAGGCACTACAGTCCTGGCAAACCTCCCTCCCAATTTGCAAGAACTCTGCTGTTTGGGGCTGGAAGTAAAGCATGAGTACAAAGAAATCCTTGCAGCTTTTTTCTAGCCTTGGTGAAATTCAGAGCGAAAGAACAAACATATAACAGGACAAAGGATATAGGAAATCACAGCACAAGCAGCCTGGCCTTATTTTTAGTAAAAAGGATTAGTAAGGGCCACCCTGCAGTAAAGCGGATTGCCTATGATCAGGGAGTAGGATGGTTGTAATCTCTTTACTGTACCGCTGAGTTGATTGATTAAATTAAAAGTTGTGAGTCAAATGCCCCCAGAACCTCTTGGAGTCCTTCGGTCTCTGTATATTCATGTGATCCTAATGACCTTCCATTGGAAGGGAAAAGTGTGCGCTACCTGTAGGGAACACATGAAGAAAGGCTGGAGAGGAAGCTAACCCTTTTCACCACCGCCAGCAAGAGTTTAATTAAACTCTCTCGAACATAATAAGCTTGGTTCAATTTAAGAGCAACATGTGCCATGTTTGCCTGCACATGGAGCTTCCCAGGGTCTTGCAGCTCAAGTGGAAAGAACAATGCGAAGCAGAAGGCTTTCTCTTCACATCTGGCTCCTCAAAATGGGGCTAAGAGGCTTTCTGGAGGCTTTTGCTGACTGGGACAGTTAGTGTTTACAGATGTGAGTAGCTTTCCGTCATTGAATGCAAATTGCATTTGCTTTGTTGCGCACACCCTGGGAAAACCAAGAGGAAGAAGAGGAATAATGTTCCTTTATCCGCCCACCCACATTGAGATTCAGGGCACAGTCTTTTCAGGTTTATTGGGTCCCTAAGCAACCTTTGAAGAGAGCTGTACATCTGTCCGCTTGTCCCTACTGCAGCGGACATGGATTCATTTGGCTTTGCTTTTCAAGCCTCTGGTTCCATCTTTGGTCCATTGACTGAACTTTTAGGTAAACATTTCTTGCTTGCAGACCTGAGTGGTTGGTTACCCAGCTCCTGGGCTAATTCTGCCTTCCTCTTACACTTTGTATTCTGAAGGTGAGCTCATCAGAAAAAAAAAAACAAACAAACAGTGAAAGAGGGCTAGTTTTCCACGTGAAGGCTAAAAGCCAGAAAAATAAGCTAACGCAGGAGGTGAGAGAGAGCAGTTTCCTCCTGCAACAGGGAAT
The DNA here is from genome assembly GCF_018350215.1 of Panthera leo. Taxonomy (NCBI): domain Eukaryota; kingdom Metazoa; phylum Chordata; class Mammalia; order Carnivora; family Felidae; genus Panthera; species Panthera leo. The sequence continues at coordinate 70,338,823 of NC_056688.1, forward strand.
CTCAGCACCAAATATCAGAACACTGTGAGAGCCGAAAGAGCATTTCTGTGGTGAGAAACACTGTTAAGTCAGGTTTCTCTTGCCCCAAAGACTGGCCAGTGGTCGGTGCTCTGCTAAAAAGCAACGTATACCATGTACAGTGTGAACCATCATGGACCTGAAAGTCAGATCCCACTAGGGGTCTTGAATCTGACATTCACTTACAGGACAGTATGAAAATTGCTTAACCTCTCTGTGCCTCAGTTTGCTCGTTTGTAAAGCAGGGATGATCAAAGCACCTACCTCATGAAGCTGTTTTGAAAATGGGCCAGGATTCAAAGCTAAGTTCCTCTCTATTCATATGGAATAAATTCACCTAGGACCTTGGAAAAGACACCAACTAACCTTTTGAGCTCCCATTTTATGTAATAAAACCAAAATCGACATCACTGGATTCTTGTAGGGGTAGATGAGTTAATATTCTAAAAACCCTTTAAAAAGGCTTGGCATCTAGTGAAAGCTCACAAAGTATTAGTCATGATTATTTTTAAATGAGATAACTCATAGATGGGTTTTTTGCTTAGTACCAGATACACAGCAAGTTCTGTGTTAACCTGGCCAAAATGTGCTTATTTCTGAACTTGTCATTATTCTCACCCACATTTCTGAACCTTAAAATAAGGACTTAGCTCTGATCTCATCTTGAAATCTTGGACATATCCTCTCATCTGATTGGCTACCCTCACCTGGTGAGAACTTCCTGAAGTTTCCACCTGGCCTCTAAATTCTCTCCATGTCTTAGATGGAGAGAGGGCTGGGTTCAAGGTTCATTTTATCCCTAACTTAAATACTGACAAAGATGAATAGCCCCAAGTTTAAAATTCAAAGATACTTGGAGCACCTGGGTGGCTCAGTCGGTTAAGTGTCCGACTTTGGCTCAGGTCATGATCTGGTGGTTTGTGAGTTCAAGCCCCACATCTGGTTCTGTGCTGACGGCTCGGAGCCTGGAGCCTGTTTTGGATTCAGTGTCTCCCTCTCTCTCTCTGCTCCTTCCCCGCTCACACTCTGTCTCTCTCAAAAATAAATAAACATTAAAATTCAAAGATACTTTACAAAAGACCTCCTACTGCAGATAGCCCAACCAACAGTGAGGAAATAGAGTTTGCATTTGTGACACTTTTCCCTCTCAGCAGGGAACTTAATAACAAATACAACATACATTTCACAATCAGCCAGGCAAACACATGGAACTAGTCAGCTAATCTTGATTACAAGTTAGTATTTACTGACTTGTGTTTTTGTAAATAAGCTAAGGGAAGTAAACAGAGTTTGAGATTTATGTGTTCTGTAATTTCTGTTGATCAAGATCAGTTTTACTTGGTTTCTCTCCCCTCTCCCCATCTCCCCCTACAAGCCCACACAAAAAAATTCTTAGGTGGGATTTGCCTCAGAGTATACAAGGCCTGAGCAGCACCTACCTAGACAAGAAGCAAAGCTGGGATGAGATAAGGAAACCACCTAGCTGTTAAGCTCAAAGACTCCTGGGGTCCACAGCATCCCTTGTAATGACATCAAGGAAATGTCACATAGGACACACTCTAAACCCTCTCTAAAGTCTACCTCAGTTCAGTGCATCTTACTTCCTTTAATCCATAAAAGATGGAAAAATCTCTCATATTCTCCTCAATTTGGGGGCATGCAATGATAATTAGCATCTTCAGCGTACTGTGTATATTAGAAATAACATTGGCCAAACTTCCTATATGATCCTTTCCCTTACCTCCTCTTTCCTGTGTTCTCTTTGCTTTTCCTCACCTTCTACCATAGTTTCATGCTAGACCCCTGGAGAAGAGCATTGGAGTTGGTTGGGACCATCACTGTGTCCCCAGCTCCACCACAGTGTCTGATATAGAGCTAGCGTTCAATATGTGTTATTCAATGGGCTTGCTACAAACATCTTCTCCATTAAAAAAAATAATCGTAACTACTTAAAACAATCACAAGAAGGGGAAACGCGTCTGTGCTAAAAATCTTATTAAGGTTACTCAGAATTCATATACACAAAACTCTGCTGGAGCCAACAGCATTTATGTGCTTAAAGTTTTCCAAACAATGAGTGGAAAATATACCCTGAAGAATTGTTTATGCCAAATAAGGCTGACTATTCATGGTCATGACTGAAATTGCTGCGTGTTTTCTGCCAGCCACTGCATTCCTGCCAAATATCCTCCCAATTTGCAAGGATTCTTGGGCTTCACGTTGGAAATCAACCAGTAAAATGCCTCTCCAACCCAACTTACATGGGTCTTATTCTTCATCAGTACTTGCTGAGGCACCCTGCGTAGAGCAACACCCTAACTCTTTGCAATGCTTATTTAGGTTGACACAGTAACGTGGAATTTCATGGGACCACAGATCATGGAAGCAAGTTAACAGAGTTGTGATGTCAGTTTGGGTTCTGAACGCACAACAGTTGGAAATCGGCTCACGCCACTTCCGTGTCAGGAGCACCAGTTGAGAGGTTGCCTCCATCTGAGGTCAGTCAGATGCTTCCATCAGCCAGAGCAAGAGATCAGCTCCGCATCTTGGTAGCTGGTGGGCCAAAACTTGCAGAAAAAAAAGGAAAAAAAAAAAAAAGCAAAAAACTGGCAGACCAAGTCTTAGATTTGCTAATCGTAGCTACTAGGGGGTACACGCTTGAAGAATAACCCACGACGAAGAGCGCTTTCGGGCAAACGTGTTCCTCAAAGGTGAGCCTGCGGAAGTCCTGTGTTCAAATTCAGTTGCAGCGCCCCCAGCATTCTGGCACCAGTGATTTTCCTTGTTTGGAAGAATTTTGCAGGAGTTAAGCAACCCATCATTGTCCCACTTCTAACAAGGCCGGCACGCCTAATGATAAAGAGTGGTCTCTGGAACCAGACTAAATCCCTGACACCACCATTTACAGTTCATGAGATGTTAGGCACACCACTTAATTAAGCCCTCTGTGTCTCAGTTTTCTTTTCCATAAAGTGGGAATGATAACAATACGAACTTCACAGGATTCTTGTGAGGAGGAAATGGATTAATATGTGTGAAGAGCTTAGAAGAGTTTGGCATATATTAAGTGTTATATATTTGTTGGCTACTATTGTAAATCATTTCGTGTGATCCAGTCCTTGCCTTGAACTCCAGTTCTAATAAATGGGTCTCAATCTTTAGGCATTCATTGATTCCATAGATATTTAGGGACTGCCTTCCATCTGGCTGACCTTGCCCTTAAGGTGGCCTTGTTCCCCAGTGAGACTCATGTAGGAGCCCTGGTTGCCCCCAGGCCCCCCCACTGGGATGAGGTTCCTCCCTTGCTCCTATCAATCCTTCCAAGCCCTGGAATTCTGCCTCTTAAGCCAGACCTGCTTGCTGCCCAGTGTCTCTGTTCTCTTCAAATAGTGGGAGCTCCCTGGCCTGCCTGCTCACCTCCACTACCAGTCTCTCTGTCTCATCTTTCAGCTCACTGCCTGGTCTGGTCTTGATGCTGGCAGCACCCTGGAAATGTGTTCAAGCAATGAATAAATTTTTCAATGCTTTATTTCCCTCCAGGGAAGAACTAGGAAGCCAGACCTTATTGAGTCAAAAGAATTCCTGCTGCCCCTTTACTGCAATAATTTAATCTCTAAGAAGTTCAGGAAAAACAAAAGCAAAAAACAAAAAAACAAAAACCTAAGGAAATACCCCTCTAACCATAAACTATCCCTCTTCATCGAGAGAAAACAGACTTTTCCTGCTCAGAATGGCACAAACAGAACTCTTCCATTTCACCAGAGCTCCAGGGAATAATAGGCCACCAGCTGCCACCTTGGGCTGCAGGTTTTGGGAACTTGGAAAGAGGAATTTTCCATCCTGATTATTGCCTTTGCAGTGTTCTCAGCTGCCAGCACATGGTGGTGGGCGTGGGTATGAGCCAACTTTTGTGTTCCTAAATAATAAGGCTGAGATGCTGTCCTCCTTTGCTACAGAATCCTGGACACCCATCTATCAACCAACCCTGGCCACCCATCTATCAACCACCTTGCCTACACGCACCTACTATGTGCAGGCCCTTAAAAAAAATAAGTCACCTCTTCATGTATTTTTTAAAGCATTGGAAGGAAAGCTGATACTCAAGGCAAAACTAAGAAAATTCTCATACTACCAAAGCGGAAGAGACTTGACCGAGGTCATACACCCCAGGAAGGGTAGATCCAGGATTTAATTATGTGAGCCTGGGTTAAAAGACTAATTCTTCAATAGCGCTAAATTTACTGAGACCTGACCAGCCTAATCTCTTGCCTCTCTGTAGCTTTTTTTTTTTTTTTGACTCCACACCCATCTTATATTCTCAGATAGCACCCTGCTCATTGTGACCTCTGGGCCTTTGCACAGGCTGTTTGATGGGTTTGCAACATTCTGGTTCACCCCCACCACCTTCATCTGGGTGACTGCTGCCCACCCCACACTTTTGTTCTCAGCTTAATCCCCATTGCCTTGGAAACACTTTTCTATTTCCCTACTCTGGATTAGCAGCCCTCTTTTTTGCTCCAGCCTTTTGGTTATCCTATCATGCCATCTTCCATGCTGCATTGCAGTTGCCTGTTCACATGTTTCATTGCCCTAATATCCTAAGACAGGGCAAAGCCCTTGTCTGGTTTGGCTCAGAACCCCCAGGACCCAGGATTTAGAGCATAACATGTGACCAGTGAGTATTTGTTGAATTAAGAGGAAGCAAGCTCTCTCTCTACCAAGCTGCCTCCCTGACAGGTCAAATCTGAAAATAAAGACACCAGCTTTGCAGTTCCTGGCTAATGGTTCCATGCAGGCTGAGCACCTGACCTGTGATCTTTAAAATATTCTGGGGTAAGCCTTGAGCTCTCACCAATAACTCTTACAAGTTCACAGCTCACCCTTGTCATTGCCCTGTCACCACCCCCATTACATGGGAATTAAATTTTTGATTCCAATACAACGCAGCTCAAGCCTAGGAAAGGCCAGGGTGAGCCTTGAGAGACGGTGAAAGAAAGCTAACATTGCTTCTACCTTCACATCTTCCTTTTTAAAAGTGAACTTTCTTAAAAAATGTTTTTTTAAAGTTTATTTATTTATTTTGAGAGAGGCAGAGACAACGTGAGCAGGAGAGGGGCAGAGAGAGAGGGAGAGAGAGAATCCTAAGCAGTCTCTGTACAGCCAGCATAGAGTCCAATGCGGGGCTTGAACCCTCGAAACTGCAAGATCATGACCTGAGCCAAAACCGAGAGTCAGACACTCAACCGACTGAGCCACCCAGACAGCCAATGTGGGGTCCAATGTGGGGCTTGAACCCCCGAAACTTCAAGATCATGACCTGAGCCAAAACCGAGAGTCAGACACTCAACCGACTGAGCCACCCAGGCAGCCCTAAAAGCAAACTTTTAATTGAAGCACACATACATACATACATACATACATACATACATACAGAAAAGTGGCTACATCATAAATGTACAGCTCACAGTTTCCCATTCACTTTAACACATGCATGTTAGCAGCACAAAAATCAGAAAATTACTGGCACTCCAGAAGCCTCCTTTTGTCCAGACAGTGCTCCCCTACAAAGGGCAGCCACCATCTTAACTTCTAATACATAGAATTTTACAGCAGGTACTCTTTTGTGTTTGGGTTCTTTTGTTTAACTTTGTAGTTTTGTTCAACTTTATAGTTTATCCATGTAGTTGTGCATAATTTTCGTTTGCTCTTTCTCATAACTGTATAATATTTCATTGCATGAATATACCACATTTCATTTTACCATCCTATTACGGATGAACATTTGGGTAGTTTTCAACATGGGACTATTATGAATAGTGCCATATAAACATTCATGTGCATGTATTCTAGTAAATATATGTATGCATTTCTGTTCTTTACATACTAGGAATGGAATTACTGGGTCATAAGATATATATAGCCCAGCTTTAGTAGTGATTATTAAACAGTTTTCCACAGCAAGAGAAATCTGGTAATCTACATCCTTGCCAACACTTGATATTGTTGGTCCTTTTCCTGGTATGTGTAGTGATATCACATTGTGATTTTAGTTTGAATTTCTTTGGTTTTTGCTATTGTGTTGTTATTGGTCATTTGGATAAATCTGAAGTGCCTGTTCAGTCTTTTGACCATTTTTTTCTCTTGAGTTGTCTGCCTTTTTCTTATTGATATATAGCAGTTATTTTTACATTCTAGATAAGAGTCCTTAGTCAATTATGTGTATTCCAAATATCTTCTGTTCTATGATTTGCCTTTTCACTCTTTTAATCTTTTGATGAACAGAGGTTTTAATTTTAACATAATTCAAATGATCTTTTTTTTCTTCATGGTTAGCACTGTTTGTATCTTACTTAAGAAATCTTTGCCTGCCCCAAAGCTATAAAGACTTTGTTCTTTATTCTTTTCTAAAAGTTTTATTGTTTTGCTGAATTGATCTGTAATTGAAATTGTATATGGTATGAGGTAAGAGTCAAGATAGATTTTAAAATTTTTTTCCAGAATCCTTTATTGGAATGCCCATCCTTTCCCTTCTGCATTAGTGTGACCTTTGTCATATATCAAGTGACTATATATCTGTGGGTCTATTTCCGGACTCTGTATTCTGTCATTCTGTTTCATTATTTATTTGTCTATCCTTCACATCTAGAAGCATTAGTTCTCTAACTTTATTCTTCTTCAGACTATTTTGACTATTCTTAGTCCTTTATATTTCTGCATAAATTTTAAAATCATGATGTCAACTTTTATTTTTAAAAAAAACTCCACTAGTATTTTGATTGAGATTATGTTGAATTTATGAACAAATTAGGGGATATCTGACAACTTTACATTATTGACTCTTCTAATCAACAAATATGTTCTATCACTTCATTTATTTAGATTTGCTCTCCGTTCACTCAGTAATTTTTTTAAGTTTATTTTGAGAGGGAGAGAGAGAGAGAGCACAAGCAGTGGAGGGGCAGAAAGAGAGGAAGAGAGAGAGACTCCCAGAAGCAGAGCCCAATGCAGGGCTCAGTCTCACAAACCATGAGATCATGACCTGAGCCAAAGTCAAGGGTCCAGTGTTCAACTGACTTAGCCACCCAGGTGCCCCACTCAATAATGTTTTATAGATTTCTTTTTTTTTTTTGTCTTTTAAAATTCTTTTATTTTTCTAATTTACAATAGTTAACATTATTTTTAGAAATTTCAAATGATATACAAGTGTCTGAAATAAAATATAAGTGTCTCTTTGTCCCCTGCTCTAGTAACTCCTCAAGGGTTGTTATTGTTTGTTTTTATTTTTTAATTAATTAATATATTTATTGTTTAATTTACATCCACGTTAGTTAGCATAAGTGTAACAATGATTTCAGGAGTAGATTCCTTAATGCCCCTTACCCATTTAGCCCACTCCCCCTCCTACAACCCCTCCAGCAACCCTCTGTTTGTTCTCTATATTTAAGAGTCTCTTATGTTTTGTCCCCTTCCCTGTTTTTATATTATTTTTGCTTCCCTTCCCTTATGTTCATCTGTTTAGTATTTTAAATTCCTCATATGAGTGAAGTCATATGATATTTGTCTTTCTCTGACTAATTTCGCTTAGCATAATACCCTCCAGTTCCATCCACATAGTTACAAATGGCAAGATTTCGTTCTTTTTGATTGCCGAGTAATACTCCATTGTATATATATACCACATCTTCTTTATCCATTCATCCATCGATGGACATTTGGGCTCTTTCCATACTTTGGCTATTGTCAATAGTGCTGCTATAAACATGGGGGTGCATGTACCCCTTTGAAAAAGCATACCTGTATCCCTCGGGTAAATACCTAGTAGTGCAATTGCTGGCTCATAGGGTAGTTCTATTATTAATTTTTTAGGAACCTCCATCCTGTGTTCCAGAGTGGCCACACTAGTTTGCATTCCCACCAGCATTACAAAAGAGATCCTTTTTCTCTGCATCCTTGCCAACATCTGTTGTTGCCTGAGTTGTTCATTTTAGCCATTCTGACAGGTGTAAGGTGGTATCTCATTGTGGTTTTGATTTGTATTTCCCTGATGATGAGTGATGTGGAGCATTTTTTCATGTGTCTGTTGACCATCTGGATGTCTTCTTTGGAGAAGTGTCTCTGCATGTCTTTTCCCCGTTTCTTCACTGGATTAATATTTTGGGTGTTGAGTTTGTTAAATTCTTTATAGATTTTGGATACTAACCCTTTATCTGATATGTTGTTTGCAAATATCTTCTCCCATTCCTTCGGTTGTCTTTTAGTTTTGCTGATTGTTTCCTTCACTGTGCAGAAGCTTTTTTAATTTTGATTAGGTCCCAATAGTTTATTTTTTGCTTTTGTTTCCCTTGCCTCTGGAGACATGTTGAGTAAGAAGTTGCTGTGGCCGAGGTCAGAGAGGTTTTTGCTTGCTTTCTCCACTAGGATTTTGATGGCTCCCTGTCTTATGTTTAGGTCTTTCATCCATTTTGAGTTTATTTTTGTGTATGGTGTAAGAAAGTGGTCCAGGTTCATTCTTTTGCATGTCGCTGTCCAGTTTTCCCAGCACCATTTGCTGAAGAGACTTTTTTCCACTGGATAGTCTTTCCTGCTTTGTCAAAGATTAGTTGGCCATACATTTACGCGTCCATTTCTGTGTTCTTTATTCTGTTCCATTGATCTGAGTGTCTGTTTTTGTGCCAGTACCATACTGTCATGATGATTACAGCTTTGTAATATGTCTTGAAGTCTAGGATTGTGATGCCTCCAGCTTCGGTTTTCTTTTTCAAGATAGCTTTGGCTTTTCAGAGTCCTTTCTGGTTCCATACAAATTTTAGGATAGCTTGTTCTAGCTCTGTGAAGAATGCTGGTGTTATTTTGATAGGGATTGCTGTTTTGTAGATTTCTATGGAGAAGAGGTCTTGTTCATTTTTCACTGGATTTATTCTTAGATACTATATATTTTATACTATTGCAAGTGACAGCTTTTTAAATTTTCAATTTTTGTCGCTGGTATATAGAAATGACATTGATTCTTGCATATTGACTTGTTATTCAGAGATCTTGCTAAGTGCACTTTTTAATTCTATTAGTTTATGTACAGATTATTTTGGAATTTTTACTTTGGAATTTTTATTTTGGAATATTATACTATTATATCTTCTACCAACAATTCCCTTCTTATCATTATGCCTTCTATTTCTCTTTATTGCCTTATTTCATGGTTAGAACCTGGTGATAGTGGGCATTCTTGCCTTGATTCCAGTCTTGTGGGGAAAGCTTTATTTATTTGGGGGGACAGCTTTTTAGTATCTCATTCTTAAGTATGATTTTTGCCTTAGCTCTTTTGTAGATTTCTTTTTTTATCAGGTAAGAAAGTTCTTTTCTATTCTTAGTTTGCTGAGTGTTTTTTTTATCACGAATGGATATTGAATGCAATCAAATGATTGTTCTGTATCTATGAAGATATACATATAGTTTTTCTTTTTTTCTGTTAATGTGATGAGTTATAGTGATTGAATTTTGAATGCTATACCACCATTGTATTCCTGGAATAAACTCTACATGTTTGTGATATAGTATAACGGGATATAGCATCTGTTAATATTTTGTTTGAAGTTTCTACATCTACGCTCACGAACGAGACTGGAGTTCTGTCTACATTTTTCCCTTCAATTTTGAGGTGGAATTTTTTACCCCAGCCTGACCCCCCTTTTTATCCTATATATAGACTTGATTCAATAGGCTTTGGTTCTATTATTAGCTTAACAAACTTTCCCCTGGGACTTCTATCTTCTCTCTCACTGACAATGCAAAAAGCCTTCCTAAAAACAAAGCAATTGTGAGCCAAATCCCAGTTCAACCACTCACTGAGAATGTGTCCAATGACAAGGTACAGATCTTCTCAGAGCCTTTCCTCATCAATGAAATGGGATTGAAACGTAAATTGGATAATAACATACAAAAGCACCTGGTACAAACATACGCTGAATAATTCCTATTTCTCACTACCTCTTCTATCTACTACCTAAAAAGTTGGAAATACAGAAGAGTATTGGCTTACTTACTTACTTACTTACAGAGTTTAGGCAACAGTTAAGATTCAAACCTGAAAAATGAACTAATCGGGATGGGAGAAGTCCATTCTTTTTGCTAAACTCTAAAACACAAAGCGGTTATTTACTGCTCCTGCTAAGTTTTTAAATACAAGCTCCTGGATTTTTTTAAATTAGATAAACATTGCTAGAATTTATCATCCAAAGTGCTACAGTTCCTTCCCTGAGGCTTCAAACTCAGGTGTTAATGTTGTAGTAAACATTTGGAACTTGTCCAGAAATATAGCCTCTCTCCCATATATAACGATATTTATGTAGAAAAGTCAGCTGGGAAGGACACTTTTAAATAAAGTTCCTTTTTCTAAAAATATAACTGCAGTGGTATTTGTCAGTGCACAGTAAACATATAACCAGATTCTAGAGTAGCAATGAGGATAGGAGGTTGGTGGTGCCCTGAGATTATGGTTTTTATCTCCAAGATGAGAATTAGATAATGGGCTAGGTTTTAAAGATATCAAATACATCAGGGGCCAGAAGTTCAGAAAAATTGGGCTGGGAAGACTGAATTCAAAGAAAGCAGAGATTTATGAACATCAAGAGCAAATACTTTCATTTGTTGCCTGGGGCATTGGACAGGTACCACCCTACTTGTCCCCTGGCATCTCTACCCCAAGAGCCAATTCTGGTGACAGCCATGCATGACATTAGAATGACCTCCTAACTAAACCTGGACTTGGCTGAGGCTGTGAATCCCCGGTGGAGTAGAAAGGGCATAGTCTTAAGTTTGACAGACCTGATCATAATTTCAGCTCTGGCACTTACTAGCAGCTCAGTTCCCTCATCCATAACATGGGGCTGGTAACCGACCTACCTAGCAGGACCGTTGTGAGAATGGAGGGATGTCAGCTAACGCCTACGAAGTGCCTGTTGCAGGGAATGTGCTCAGTAAATGGTAGTGGTTGTAATAATGATATCTATAGTGATAACAATGGCAACAATTATGATGACAACAACAGAATCAACACCCATAACTTTGGGTGGTGGGGTGTGGAAGCATCATTTTTATTCTATAAAACTATTACTTTGCTTCCAGAAACAGGAAGAGTAGCCCCAGCTGGTTCTTGTCTAACCTCCAGGCTGTTATTTTATGGATCTCTGTGCCCAGACACGTGATCTTAGTTGAACGAGTCATGTCTAATTTCCCCCAAAAGCAGAGCCTGAGGAAAGGACTTTGGTGCAGGTAGTTCATATAGAAGGCGAAGGAAGCGGGAGTGAAAGGACTGGGGTAGAATGACAAGGGAGAAGGGAGAAGGAAGAATCAACCAAAGAGTGTATTTCGAAGTCACTGGCATCAGTACACCTCTGAAAAGTGTACAGGATGCCTTCCAGCATTGTCCATGAGCACCCACCCCTCCACAGCCTGGGGATTGTCTCCAGGAGCACTAACTTCCCTGCACTCCAGGCACTTGGTTGCTGGCCAAGTCTTTTCAGAGCTTCAGAGAAGGCCTTGAGGCAGTAAATGGAAAGAAGCACAGTACACTGGAGGTGGACACTCACTGACAGGATGACTGTGTTCTCACACTTGCCACTGCTTCTCTGTCAGCCTCCAGAAAATAGAACATGAACCCTAACGATAAGCTTGTGTCAGGGCTCTGCTGCTTGTTTCTGGGAACTTCTGTCTGTACACCTGACTCATTCTGCTGCTATTTTCCTGCCACTTGCTCCACCCACCCAATGGACTTCTACACCCCCACCCCCTCAGTGCTGACTGCCACTGGAACCACAACTAAGCTAACCATACTACTTACAAAACTCAGCTATCCTGTAAGACCTTGCCTTACCCTAATAGACAGATCCTGTGAATGCTCCAGGTTGCTCCCAATCTCTATCTTCCCTGGAGAAATGGGATATCAATATTAAAAGTAACCATTTATTTGGGGTGCCTGGGTGGCTCAGTGGTTGAACATCCAACTTCAGCTCAGGTCATGATCACACAGCTCATGAATTTGAACTCCATGTTAGACTCTGTGCTGACAGATCAGAGCCTGGAGCCTCCTTCGGATTCTGTCTCTGACTCTCTCTGCCCCTCTCCCACTCATATTCTCTCTCTCTCTCTCTCTTTCTTTCTCTCTGTCTCTCAAAAATAAAATGAATAAACATTAAAAAATTTAAGAATAAGTAACCGTTTATTGAATGTTATGTACCAAGAACTGTACTATTTTTATATGGATTTCCTTCTATGATACCTGTAACAACCCTAGAATGTAGGCACTATTGTTATTTCCACTTTTCCACAGAAAAGGAAACTGAGTCTTAAAAAATTTGGAAGCTTGTTCAAGGTCACACACTAGTAAATGGTGGAAACAGGAGTCTAATGATGACCTTGAACCAGTAGGATATTCATATTTGAAATAAGGATAAACTGATCCATATAACTGCATGGATGAATGTCAAAACTATGCTAAGTTAAAGAAGCCAAACTCAAAGGGCTACATACTATATGAGTTCATTTATACTATATTCTAAAAAATGCAAAACTGTAGAGACCAGAAACAGATCATAAGTTGCCAAGGGCTGGGGATGGAGGAATGCAGTTGAGTACAAAGGGACACGTGATGATTTTTGTAGGTAGTAGAAATATTTTGTATTGTGATTGGTTACATGATTGCATGCCTTTGTCAAAACTCGCTAAACAATACATTAAAAATGATAATTTTTATTGAATTTAAAAAATATTTTCTTTTCTTTTTTTTTAATGTTTATTTATTTTTGGGTGACAGAAAGAGAGAGCATGAGCAGGGGAAGGGCGGAGAGAGAGAGAGAGAGATAGACAGACAGACAGACAGAATTCAAAGCAGTCTCAGTGTCATCACAGAACCCAGCGGGGGGCTCGAACCCTCGAGCTGCGAGATCATGACCTGAGCCAAAGTCGGACACTTAACTAACTGAGCCACCTGGGTGTCCCTAAAATATACTTTATTTTCTAAAGAGAAATAAAGCAGACAGTAATTTTCTTCTTTCTGGGTGGGGGAGAGGCAGAGAGAGAGGGAGAGAGAGAGAATTCCACACAGCCTCCTCGCTGTCCGCACAGAGCCCAGTATGGGTCTCAAACTCACAAACTGTGAGATCATGACCTGAGCTGAAATCAAGAGCTGACATTTAACTGACTGATCCACCCAGGCCCCCAACAGTAATTTTCTTCTGATTGCCCCAGCAATTGCCCAACTGTGGGAATAGAAGGGAGCAAAAATCAAGGTTTCAGAGGCTTGGTGGAATAAATGAGCTAAGGTGAGAGCTCAGCATCAGGTTGCAAAGATCTGAGGAAAGAGTTCAAGGAGAGGAAATGGAAACAGTCAGCTTAACTTTCCCAAAAAGCCTGGAAGTGTGGGAAAGCCAAAAGATAGACTTTGTGGGAAGAGAACAGGGACAGAAAAAAATTTTTTTTCACTCAGAATGAGAAAATTTGAACGTCTTTACTTCAAGGGAGAAGCTCCTCAGTGAAAAAGAGATTAAAGGTGGAGTTTACCCATGTATTTGCCATCTCTAGCACTCTTTATTCCTTTATGTAGATCTGAGTTTACATCTATTTTCATTTCATTTCAACCAGAAGTCCTTCAGTATTTCATATACTGCAGGCATGCTGGTAATATATTAATGTATTCACTCAGCTTTCATTCATCAAAAAAGTGTTTCATTTCACCCTCATTTTTGAAGGATATTTTTGCAGGATATAGAATTCAAGATTGACCGTTTTTTATTTCTTTAAGAACTTTAAAGTTGTCATTTCATTGTCTTCTGGTTTGTCTTGTTTTTGAAGCCAGCAGTCATTCTTATTTTTGTTTTTCTGATTGTAATGTGTCTTATTGGCTCTGGCTGCTTTTAAGACTTTTTTATTTTCTCTAATTATCATTAATTTATTATGATGTGGATAGATATGATTTTCTTTGTTTTTATGATGTTTGCAGTTTATTGAGCTTCTTGGATCCATAGGTTGATATTTTTCATCAAATTTGGGGTAATTTCAGGCATTATTTCTTTACATAATTTTATACCTAATCTCCCTATCCTCTCCTTCTGGGATTCCAATAACCCTTATATTAAACAACTCACTGTTGTTCCAAAGATCACTGAGACTCTAGTTCATTTTTTTTTTAGGTTTTTGTCTCTGTTTCATTTTAAATTGTTTCTATCACCCTGTCTTTAAGTTTATAGACCTTTTTCTTTGCCATACCCGAATACAGATATTATATTTTCCAGGTCTAGAACTTCCACTGGGTTTTTAAAAATAGTTTCTTTCTCTGCTGAGAGTCCTCATCTGTTTACCCATTATGTCCATCTCTTCCTTTAAGTCCTTCAACTTGAGAGTAGGTGTTTTAAGGTCTTTGTGTGGTAATCGTGACATCCCCATCATCTCAAGAACTCTTTCTTTTGGCTGTTTTTTCTCATGATTATAGATCATATTTTCCTGCTTCTGTACTTGTTAGTAATTTTTTATTGTATGATGGAAATTGGTGAGTAACTGAATTTGTTACCTTCTTCTAAAGAGAAAGGAGTTTTGATCTAGCAGATGGTTAATTTACTGGTATATCTACTTGTTTCACTTTTGAGGCTTGTTTTCTAAGCTTTCTTAGGGTGAGTCCCGAGTAGCCCTTACTCTAGTGTGAAAGTATTTTTCTCCTAAGTTGTGGCTTTTCCACAAATATAATGGCCAGAATGGCCAGCAAGGTTCCTCAAATATGGATGGTTGGAAGTCCTACGTCTTCAGCATTGTGTGACTTCTGCACTTTCCATTCAGCTCTTAGCTCCTCAGTAGCTATATTTCCCAGGCTTGTGAAGTTCTGTCCTGCACATATACAGCTTAGTGTTTGGGCAAAGACGTAAAGGGACTCCTATGCATATTTATGAAATTCCTCCTTTGTGACATTCTTACTAGTAAATTCTTACCCATTGACCTTAGCATCCCCAGGTTCCTGTCTTTGCCTCCTCAGCTGAGCCAGACTGTCATGCTCTGCTGTCTTCCACCTTCCTATACCACAGACCAGAAAATGCCCAGAACAAACATAAGGCTCACCTCTTTCCCTTATCTCAAGGGTCACAGTATTTTTGCTGTCTATTTTCTAACACCTGAAAATTGGTGCTTCATATATTTTACCCTATTGTATAGTCACTTATGTTGAGAGGGCTAGCCCAGTGCCATTTATTCCTTCAGAGTCAGAAGCAGAAGTTGTGTTAGCATGTATAAATTTGGAGGTTGTCTATAGATAAAACTATCCTATTGTCTTCTCTACTTCACATTGCCTTCAAGATAAAAACTTTTTATTAAGACATTCATATCCCTTCTGATATGCCTGGCTAACTGGCTTCCTCACTGATCATCCCTTCTTTACAAATACACTCTCTCTCTCTCTCTCTCTCTCTCTCTCTCTCTTCACTTTGACCTACCTTGTGCTTTTACATCTACTCCTGGCTTTCTGGTATGCTATGCTTTTGCACATACTGGCCCTTCTACAAAAATACCCTCCCCTTTCCCTTTAATTGCCTTGTCAATTCCCACTTACCCTTTAGAAGGTAGCTCAGCTGTCATCTCCTCCAGAAAGCTCTCTCTAGTACAGTCTGGGTTAAATATCCCTCATGTGTGCTATTGTGTCACTCTGCTTTGCCTTTATCCAAGCTATATTATGTACACTTCATTGTAATTGCCTGTTGTGACCTGTCTTCCATACCTTCCCACCATCCTCCAGACTGAACATCTTAAGGAGCAGGACTAAGTCTGATTCTGCTCAGAGACTCCACGGCCTAGCACAGATTTTGTCAATCTTTTTCTGTGAAGGACCAGATAGTAAATATTTTATAGTTTGCAGGCCAGACAGTTTCTGTTATAACTACTCAACTCTGCCACCATAGCAGGAAAGCAGCCATGAACAACACATAAATAGTTGTGAAATATAAAACTTCATTGGAAAAAAAAAAAAGGCAGTGGGCTGTGGCTCGCTGGTTTCTAACCTAGCATATAGTATTCCTAGTAAACATTTATTTAGTGAATGAATTAATAGAATAGAATATTATTATTGGAAGCCTCAGAGGAAATGCAAAAGGATACAACAAATTGTGTCAGTGCAAGGGTTTTCCCTAGAATGGAAATGTGACACTTTCCTTAAGACCTTAAGGAAAGAAAAAAGACTAGCTGAGTTAAGAAGGCAGAAAGATAGAAAGTTGAGGAATTTCTGGCCAAATTGACAGATCTCCCCATGCAGGGTTTTTTCCAGGAGGCCATACTGGGATGGGATCCTGAAAAACAGAATAGCTTGGTCAGAGTGAGTTCCTGAAGTAGCCAAGCACAGGAAGAGCCAGAGGGCAAGTACAAGCTGCGTTCTGGGCAGCACCCAGGGGCAAACCCAGAGGAGCCAAGTTCTGTAGCTGAATCCAAGGCATCGAAACCCCAAGCAGATTCTGGAACTGAGCCCAGGGAGAGAATAACAAGGGCAAAAGGGAAGTGAGATCCAAGACAACTTTTATGAATAGGGCTGGCAGGTCCACAGCATTTTTCAATTGGTCACTGGCTACATGATGCCTAGATAAGTCCGTGGTTGGGTTAACCTTGGTCTTCTCAGAGGAGTTAAGTGAGAAGGTTGTCCATTTAGAGATGAAAGGACGAGAAGTGTCTGGAACTTAGGGATTGGAGAAGCTCTGGTTCAGCAGATCCATAAGGACCCATCCAGGGCTAAAACCCAGGGCTAAAAGGATACATTGGGTGAGGCTGAGGTTGGGTAATGGGAGTTTGTAGCAATGTAGACACTGAGGTTGTAGGACATTCTCCAGTGAAGCGCCATGAATGTTATGTCAAGGAATTATATGGATGACTTTCTGCAGGACTGAGATTGGCAAGGGAACGCAGCCACTGACAAAGCAGGCTAGGAAATCTGGGTTGTTACTGAATACCTGTCATGCACAGAACACTTCACAGAATCCGTGTACATATAACATGCCTCCTTCTGCATAAGACAAAAAGCCAGACATGGTTCTTCTTTCATCAGTAATGGTCTTTTAGGCATCATTGTGAATGTAGGCATCACTGGTGATTTAGCACCAGCAATGACAACAGAAAAAGTGTCAGAAGTGAGGTTACTGCACATATATTCAGTATATCTCTTTGGAGGGGCTTTTCACACAAATGCACCTGGTTGGCTATCAGTATCTCACACTCGCATGTCTGATCATTTCCTCCTCCCAGCTTTCCACCGGGACCCAGGTATGTGTAGGCTACTAGAATACTGCTGGAGCCAGAGAGAGGCGTGCTAAAACTAAAGAGCTGTGTAGCCTTATCTGAGAGCCAAAGAGGTTAGCAATAGTCTTCGTTTCTCTGCCCCTGCCCCTGCCCCTTCCCTCAAGACTAAAGCCCTAGAGTTTCACCAAGGACCTCAGCTGTAGCCTTCCTGAGTATTCCTTTAATAAAGCCACAAGTATGTACTTTGTCTCCCTATCGCCAGGCTTCCTGATACCTGGGGTTTCTCCTTCTCTTTCCTCCCTTATTTCCTGGAGGGTGCTGGGGCCCAGTGCTGAACCTCTCTATGTCCCAGCTAAGTGGATGTGCTGACCACCTCATTCTCAGGCCCCAGACTACTGAGTCCCATTTAGATGATTCCCTCCTGGTTTTTCTTTCAGTTTCAGGACCTTGTATCTGTCATTCTGTCATCTCTACCCACCAATTCTAAACCAAGCTGCCTTCCAACCACCTGCTCAGATCTTTTTTTCTTCCCATGCCTTCCAGAAACCTGTCTGAATTTGCCCCATCCTATTCACATTTAATTTGACTGGCTAATATTTATCAAGCCCATTTTATGTTCCAGCCACTAGTCATGACTTTGAAGACTTCAGCCTCAGAACCACACCAGGAGACTGGTCATATCAATATCCAGAGGAAGAAAATGAGGTTGAGAGTGATTACTGACATATCCTATCTAGAACTGAGCTTCAGAACTGAGCCTAGAACACACAGTGGTCTGATTCAAAAACCAGAGCTTTAACTACTTCACCAAACTGCCTCCCAAAGACTGTCCAGTCTCCCCTCTTATTGGCTCATACCTCTGATCCTGTGTTTCTGTTTCCTCTCTGCTGTTCCCAGAGTCAAACCCTACACAACGCATGCAGGAATTGTTGCGTTGTCTCCTCACTCTGGGCCTTCTCCCTTCCCAACACTGGGCACATCCTGGACGTGGTGTGGTGGAGTAGAGAGCGCAGCTCTGGCACCAGACAGATTTGACCTTGAATCCCAGTGTCCTCACTCATCTACTCTTTGATCTTGGGTTAGCTCACTTAACTTCTTTGAGTCTGGGTTTCCACATGTGAAAAATGGGAATTCTTATAGCCTCTTTATCAAGGAACTACTTCTTCTTCTTCTTCTTCTTCTTCTTCTTCTTCTTCTTCTTCTTCTTCTTCTTCTTCTTCTTCTTCTTCTTTCTCCTTCTTCTTCTTTCTCCTTCTTTCTCCTTCTCCTTCTCCTTCTCCTTCTCCTTCTCCTTCTCCTTCTCCTTCTCCTTCTCCTTCTTCATGTTTACTGTGATAATGTAGGTCAATCCTTAGCACAGTGCCTGGCACTTAGTGAAGGGTCAGTACATGCTAAGTATTGGCATTTGATTCTTCCCAGAAAGAAACTTCCGTCATGTTTCCCTCCTTTCACAGTGGGCACTCAGTATCCTTCTTGACCCAGTCCTGACTTTCTCCTTCATCTTATCTCTTTGCCTCCTCTACCTCGAGTCCACCAAATAGTCTCCTCTATTTCCTGACCTCTCGGTGGGATGTAGGGAAAAGAACATGTGCTCTGAGGTCAGGCAGACCTGGGTTTGAACACCAGTTTTGACCCTCACTAGCTTTGTGAGCTTTGGCAAGTTCCTTAACATCTCGAGGTCTCAGTTTTCTTATCTATAAAGTGAGAATGAGGTTGTAGTGAGGATTACACCTACGAAAGCATTACACCTGACACCTCATAGGTGTTTAATCATCATATGTGTGTCATTATCAGAATCCCTGCTCCTCCTGTCCTGCCAATCTTCCCGTGGGAGCCTCCTTCCACTGGACGGTCTCCTTGATATTCCAAATTCTTTTAGATTCCTCTTGCGAATTCCCATAATGCTTTCCATCCATAATAGTACCGAGACCTTTGCTTTGTATGGTTCTTTAAAGTTTTCATAGTTCTTTCCAAAACCAGCCCAATTAATTTGCACAACTCTGGGAGATAGTCCAGCTAGTAATTATTACCCCTATCTTTAAAAGGTAAATTGAGGCTCTGAGAGAGTGAATGACTGATTCATGGTCATGCGTAGAGGCCTGGAGCCCACTTCTTCCGGCTCTTGGTCACCAGTGCCTCTCTTCCTATACCATTCTGCACCTGAGTGACTGCCATTCACCTGAAGTCATCGCCCTTTCTAATGTTGTGGATTGTTTTCCATGGGTACCTGCCTTGTCTCCCCAGGGAGAAGTCTGGTCCCTGCCCCTGGCCTAGTGCCTTGCAGATATCTGTTATATGGTTGATGTCATTCAGTGGATTAGAATTTGATTTAATGTGATATGTTGCAAGACCATTGTAGGAAACTAACAACTAAATTGATCAGAAAGTCGAACTGGTACAATGACATTTTATTCAAGTGTAAGGAACCACAAAGACAGATCCCACTCTTGCGACACCTGCCTCTCTGCACTCATGCCTTTAGACTTTGATTCCTTGGATTTGGGGACTTTGGAGTTGCCTGCTCCATCCTCTCTGCTCTGCGATCTTGTTTCTATAATATCCCTGACCATGCTGGATTGTGAGTAATCTGCTGAACCATCTGTTTCCCCACCCCCAGGCTGTGAGTCCCTCCAGGGCAAGCACCTTATCCAATTCCTGTCAGTGTCCAGGACCTGCCACTGTGCTTGGCACATAGTAAATGGAAGTTGAATGAATAAATCAGAAAGACCCATCTGGGTCCATCCCCTCATCTCCCTATGATTGTGCTCATTCCTATTCTCTTATTCCATAGTACATAGATTTCTTATCGCCTATACTGAATAAAAGGCAGGTTTCTTGTTTTACTCATTTTGTAGCCTCCCTAACAACCAGGAAAGGAGGAAACTATAATTATTGAGTGTCTATTGTGTGCCAGTAGTGATTTCATATATTATCTCATCTTTTAAAAATTGAATTTAATTCTTATAATAGGTCAGTAAGATAGGCATTATCATCTTTGAATTACAGAGGAAGGAGCCGAGACTCAGGGAAATAAAGTAATTGGAATTTGACCAAGTTTACATAGCTAGAAAGTGGCAATGCTAGCATTTGAGTCCTTGTAAGACCAATGTCTCTCTTTTTCGTTGCTGCTTGGTGTTTGTTTTTTAACAGTATGCAGGTTAGCTGAGTGTGTTAGCCCAATAGGTGTCAGGAACTCTGCAGAGCTGAAACTTGAATTTAATCATATTGAATCAAATCTGTGCAAGCCTGCTCCCAAATGCTTCGAGCACATATACTGCCACCTTCCCCTTTGACTGTTTGCGTGAAATGCTTTTGAAAACATGGGCTAAGCATTCTCAATGCATCAGACACAGTGCTAGGCGCTAGGGACAGCACTGAGGACAGGTCTCCTCAGGGAGGTTATAGTCTGGTGGGGAAACAGACATGTAACAGTGATCATAAATGTTATCTGTGCTATGGGGAGACGGGAGACAAGACTTAGGTCAGCCTGGGGGCTCCTGGGGGATTCTGGGTAAATTATGAAGGAGGGATGAGAGTTGGCCAAGCCAAGCAGGAGGAGAGCATAGAGGTAACAGCATGAGCTAAGCCCCTAATTACAGGCAGGGTAGGTCTGGGAAAAGGGGGCATTTTGGTAGAACAAGGCAGAAGAAGCAAGAGACGCTGAAGCTGGTCTCCCTGTGTTCACAGCGTGAACCAAAGGTCACATGTGGCTCCCAGCCCTTGGCCTTACATAAGTAGTGCTCTTGACTTAGATGACAACCAGGAGAGTCTCCTCACCCAGGAAGTGAGTTACACAAAAAGCTGGCAGCATATCCATCTGTCTTCTCTAGGGAAATGATGGATGAACACAGTGTTTGCATTTCCCTGATGTGTAGGAAATAATGAGCAGGCGATTGGGCAGGCTTACACAGTGACATCATGTGCCTGGGGCAGGGCATGGCAGCCCTCAGCAGGCTGGGAGGGTGGCTTTGTGCCCGTGTTCTTGATGGGCGCCTGGAGCAGAGGGCTCTGGGGTAGCAGGGAGCTCATGTAAACCGGATCGGGCCCTGTTCAGAATGGTTTTCTTATGTGGTAGAGTAAAGCAGAGAGTTCTGTCACCCCGGGCCACAGGGGAGTGAGCTGCAATTGTTACTTGTGTCTACCCAGTTCGAGTTTTCCTCCTCACTATGCCTGAAAATGTCCTTTAACTCAGGACTTTATTAACCAACCAAAGAATGGCTGAGAACTGACCTGGCCTTATGATGGACTATATGTTCATTAACCAGCATATACACATATATATATACATCAATACTCATCACAGCAGAAACAAACCCAGTGAAGTGCTGATGTTGACTCTCCATTCCTCTCCCTCCTCCCCCTGGCACTTGGAAGACCCCTCAGTCAGTTTTGCCTTGGTCCTGTCCAGATCTTGTTCTGTTCTCCCCCCACATCACCCACTGGTTCCCTCCTGCACCTCCCTCCTCGTTCATCCACGTCACCCTGATGTCATCCTCCTCACCACGTCACCCTTCCCTCCTGTAGGCACCCTCCCCCGTGATCCTCACCAGACCGCTGTGGACCAGTCCCTTCCACATACCCAGACCACCTCTCCCCATCCTCTCCCGTGGCTAGTCTGCCTACCCCTCATCCTGGAAGGCACAGAAAAGCCAGCTCAAAGCCAACCATGCTTATTTCCAAGAGCTTCCCAAGCCCACACTCATTCCCTCTACCCTTTGCTCCTTGCTCTCCCCCCACAGCCCCACACTCCCCTTTTGCTCCCTCTAATGCATTCTTCACACGGCTGCCTAGATGACTTATCTAAAATTCAACTGCGAGTACGCCATTCCCCTGCTCAGGACCCTTCAGTGGTTTCAGACCCTTTCAAATGGCATCCAAATTCCTGAGGCATGTGAGGCAGAGCCATCCATGAGCAGGCTCCTTTCTACCTCCCTGGCATCATTTCCTACCTCTCCCCTGACAGTTGGTGACACAGCAATGCTAAATTACTTATGGCTCCCCAAACACACAGTGTTATTTAATGGTTCTGAGTCTGCCAGAAATAGCCTCTCCTCTCTATTCCGTCTTACAAATCTGATCAGCCTTTAAAAGTCTTGCTGAAACCCTTCCCTGAAACCCAGAATGATTTCTGTCTATTGTTGTCCTGTCTGCATATTCCCAAGACCACCTTGTTTACAGCAATGGTTTTATTCATCCCTGAATAGCACAGGGCCTAACACAGAGTGGGGGCTTAGCCAGTGCTGGTTGAATAATTGTCCAATTACACTTTCTTTGCAACATTTAAGGGACTCGTGCATTAGCCACAGCCACACTGATACCTGCATTCTGATTGGCTTTCCCAGGTCGGGCCAATCACTGGTCTGCAATCATTGGTGGATCCCACTCCAAGAATTACGTGCTATGGGAGTACGGAGGATATGCGAGCGAAGGTGTCAAACAAGTTGCAGAATTGGGATCACCTGTGAAAATGGAGGAAGAAATTCGGCAACAGGTAAGAAAAACAATCACAGAATGACCCAAAACCAGGAGTGCAGTCAAAACATCCCTTAGATTTCTTTCCTGGGGGCTTGAAATTCACAGTACAATGTGCTGGAAAATCAGTGCCATAGGAAGCAAAATCTATTTGCTGAGTTTGGGGGTTTATGTCAATGTGAGGACAGAGACACACATGTCTATCCTGTTGTCTCAGATTTTCCCCGACTGTATTTGCATTTTATTCAGTTTGTACTAAAATCCGCTGCTGTGGCCACGTTTTGGGATGCGGCCTCCTGAGAGTCAATGCAGTTGGTTATGGTTTTCTTGCTATGATCCTTGAGAGGGTCGCAGGAGTGACTCTGAAGTTGTCCACACCAGAATCACTATTCCAAAAATACACTGCATATCAGCCCATGCTTTTTGCGACTATGCCTCGAGGTGTTTAACAAGTTAGTTGGTCATTAGTTGTAATAATTAGGGACTGAGGATCTTTTCTGTATCATGTACTGTGTGCCATGGGACCAGGAACTGTACCATTATCTAGCCACCCGCCCCCCCCATCCCATTGAGAGTTAAGGGAGAAATAGCCCATCGTTCTTTTTGATTTGCTTGGCTGACAGTGCTACCGTCCCTCATTAAAAGCACTAGAAAGAGGCCGAAGAAGCATCTGGCAAGAAGAGCTGCCATTTTTCCACGGCCATTCACAGGCTGTACTGTGGAGAGGTGATGGGCCAGCTTCGCCTGGTACCACGAACTCACAGAAGCCCTTCAGGCCTGAGAGGGCCCACTGGGCAGATATGGCTCACTGCTCACAAGTGCTCAGGAGGGAGTAAGAAAGGAGCAAGCGTGCTTGGAATGTGGTCATTTCAGAGCACAGGTCACTGCAAGGCTGTCCCACATCTCCTAAGACTGCAGGAGGCCCTGGGGACCTGTCTCAGGACGTGTGTGTGCCCACAGGCCTGAGCAGCACAGGAGGGCAAGCTAAGCTGAGGCCCCTGGTGCCTCCCTGTGAAGTCTCCCGTCGGGACTCCAGGCTGCCCACAAACTTTAAACTGAATGCAGCACAGGTCACCCTGACTCCTCCTATAATCTCCTGAAGAATCCTTTTGGACCAGAATCCAAAAATTCCCAGGAATTAGCTTATGTTTTTTATTAATTTGATTTAAAGCCTTTTCTACACTCTTGGGAAAAAATGTCTAACCAGATGTTTCAAGATTGCATGTTATTCATCACAAGTGTATCTAACCAACTAGCTAGTATTTCCCAGACTCTGGCCGGCATGCTCGTAACTCGCCTTGCTCATGCACATACACCTGTGAGGCCATGGAAGACACCACCTTTTTTTTTTCTAACTTTATTTATTTTTGGGAGTGCAAGTGGGGGAGGGGCAGAGAGAGAAAAAGAGAGAGAGAATCTCAAGCAGGCTCCACACTGTCAGTGCAGAGCCCAGTGCAGGGCTCAAACCCGCAATCCGTGAGATCATGACCTGAGCTGAAGCCAGCTGCGTGACCGACTGAGCCACCCAGGCACCCTGGAAGGCATCGTCTTGGTCCTAATCTGTCCAGCCTGTCATGGGGGAGGATCCTTTGTGATCCTGAGGGTCCACGTTCCTGGTTCTCAAGCACAGGATTCTGGTACACTGGCTTGGCAAGTTCCGTTGTGTGGTATGATAAAACAACACACACACACACACACACACACACATTACAAATAATAGTTGAAACACTGAAGTTTGAAAATAAATTAGGTCAAGGTCAAGGGCATCTTCTTAATAATGCCAGTCTCATTCGGTGTCCTTCTCAAGAGATTCCTGGAGAGAAGAGAAGCATGTATGAATCATGAGAAACTGGGACCAGTTGTGCCAGCAAGCATTATTTATCATGTGTCATAGCAGCAAAAAGGTTGGAAGCTGATGGATGGGGCCCCCAGCCTTAGAACATCCCCCTTAGGAAAACATTCTTTGCTTGGTGTGTTCCTAACCAGCACACATGGGATTAGCTATCTAATCCCACAGTCTGCCTATCCCAGCTGGCTAGTATTCCTGACATTAAACCATAATAGGTTTAATTATGAATACTGCACCTGGGAGTTAAAATCCCACTGAACATTATCTCGGGGTCTATCACTGTCTTTCAGGCCCCCTGGTGCGGGTGTCTACTTTTAGCACTCATGTCTAGTCTGAGAAGACAGTAGTATTATCCCTGTTTTACCAATAAGGAGACTGAGCCCCAGTCAACAGCCAGAGAATACTGGAAGTTAAACCCAAATCTGTCTTGCTCCAAAGCTTGTACACAGTACCAAATATATAATTTGCAAGGCCTAGTGCAAAGTGGGGCCCCTTGTTCAAGACTTAAGAATTCTAAGATGGTGCTGCTGTAAGAGATGATGTAAGAGAGAGATGTAAGAGAGAGAGCACGCGCACATGTGAGTGGAGAAGAGGCAGAGAGAGAGGGAGAGAGAATCCCAAGCAGGCTCTGCACTGACAGTGCGGGGCTCAATCCCACAAACCATGAGATCATGACCTGAGCCGAGATCGAGAGTCGGACACTCAACTGACTGAGCCACCCAGGCACCCGATGCTGTGAATTTCATAGCGTGGGGCCCTGAGAGTCTGCTGGTCACACACCCTTGAAGGTGGCCCTGCCAGTCCACTTGCCTGCCCGGTACAGCTGCCCCACAAAGAAACCCCTCTCACCAGCCTCTTAAATAATCCCTGTTTCCAGAGCTCCACTAGCAGTGCATCAAGCCCCAGAGCCCCTTGGAAAGTCAGCCAGAGAGAGTGATTTCCGGGCCCCTTTAGTTCCAAACCATTCATAATTCTCAATATTGTTCCCTGCAAACACATAATTTATTATATTTTTCTGTAAGTCAGGTAAGAAACAACATAAAAAAGACCAAGAATATGAATCCTTCCAGAATATAAAAGTGTCCTCTGAATAACTGGGAACTTGTTTGAACACATCTACAAACTAACACAGTGTTCTCAGCCTTTAATGCCTTATATCCTACCAATCACTCTATCAAAGAACCTGAGTCCAACCAGGATGGGGGGGAAAAAAAAGCCCTTTTTTCCCAAGAAAGACATTTATATGCTTACTAGCATTCTCTTATTATAGACTTATCGCTCACCTGTAAGTTTCAAGGGCATTAAAAATCACAGTAGATATTGTTGGAGGTAAAGCTTATGCTAATGGCTTTCAAACACAAATGAACAAAAATAATAACCCCATTAGTAGTGGAAAATTGTAATAATATTGTTGAGTATAAATTTTACTGTTACTCTAACTGCAAAACGTCAAGAAAACTAATGAAAAATCACCATCACGTTATTGGCTATACCACTGATGGCCAGAAAGAGACGAGGAAACGCCCAATGCACACTTCTTAGCGGACAGACAGAGTGTCCTGATGACCAGTGGGGAATGTGGATTAGAAATACTGAGCTCAGGCTAGACCTTCAAGTCACAAAGAGGTAACCCTAGGCAGGTGGAGGCAGTAGAGAATGTTAGATCAACTTGTAGGTGGACCCAGGAACTAAAAGTGAGCGGATATTTGCTCACTGTTAGGAAAACGTTGCACTGAGTCCGTTTCCACTTTATCAAGCACACCCTTATGGCATGTGTCCAAGGCATCTGGTTCTCTGCCAACGATGCCCATTCACCGTGTTAGTCATGCTAGAAACCTGAGCATCATCCTCGATTCTCTCCCCTGCCCCAACTTTTGCCTTCTGTCCTAAGTTCATCCAGTTCACTCCCTCATCACCACTGCTCCACTAAGCCGCCCTCCTCTCCTGCCTGAATTATTGCACTAGCTTCCTGATCTCCCTGCCTCCAGTCTTCTTCCTCTTATCCACACTGCTCTAGGGCCATTTCAAGAAAACACAAATCAGATTATGCCATTGCCTCCGACTAAGATGTCCTAACTGACCCTAAGATAAAGTTCAAACTCCTGATCATAGCTTGAGGACCCTTCCTGATCCAGGCTTGTCTCACCTGTCCATCTTATTTCTTGCTTCCGCTCTAAGCTTTGCCCATCCAGAGCCTCTTTTACGCTCCCCAAAGAGCCATGCCCCTCTAGCATCTGAATCTTCCCTCAGCCTGGAACATCTTCCAGCCCCCCTTCACCCAGTGAACTCCTAATTATCCTTCCAGGCTCACCTTGTTTCTTCCTGGAAGCCTTCCCTAATTCTGTACAAAATGGGTGACCTTGCCAGGTGCTTGCACAGCACCCTGTACCTCCCCTGTCGTCACCCCCATCACATTGACTGTAAGTCCTTGTTTCGTGTCTCTCCCTCACTAAAATGTAAAGTTCAGATCTGTGCTTTTGGTCGTAGTAGCCTCATGTACAAATGATGCAGCTTGTTATCTGCCCACTTGTCATCTAAAACCTGCTCAATACTTCCCCTTTTCTCCCCACGTGGCCTTAAAACCTCCCCCTCTGCCCCTGGGGCCCACATCCCAGTCCATGACCCCAGTAGGCCATCACATACCAGCTCCTGTTCACTCTTCTAGGTTAGACTTTCCTCCCCATTTCTGGCATCCAGGAAATGTTTCCAAATTTTTCTAAGTTTTCAGTTATGTATTTTTAAAAATTTATCCATTACATTTTGTCCAACTTTTTTCCAATGTTTTATTTGTTTTTGAGAGAGAATACACAAGCAGGGGAGGGGAAGAGAGAGAGGGAGACAGAGGATCTGAAGCGGGCTCCATGCTGACAGCAGCAACCAGCCTGATGTGGGGCTTGAACTCACAAACCACAAGATCATAACCTGAGCTGAAGTTGGACGCGCAACCAACTGAGCCACCCAGGTGCTCCATCTAACATTAAAAAAAAAAAATTTTAATGTTTATTTATATTTGAAAGAAAGAGTGCATGAGCAGGGGACGGGCAAAGAGAGAGATGGAGACAGAATCTGAAGCAGGCTCCAGGCTCTGAGCTGTCAGCACAGAGCCTGACACGGGGCTCGAACTCTCAAGCCGTGAGATCACTACCTGAGCCGAAGTCAGACACTCAACCAACTGAGCCACCCAAGTACCCCACCCTGTCTAACATTTTTGCGTTTGAAGCAGAAGGGAGAAAGTTGAGCTCTTGTGTCAGCTGTGTTTTGTGTTTTGTGTTTTGTGTTTGATGTCCACTTAATATCTCCAGTCCCTAACACAGTATCTCACACATAGTAGGTGCTCAACAAATATCTGAATTAACTGACAAGTGAGTCACATATATTTCTTGCAGAAAACCATGAGCTTTGAATTGTCACTCACTCATGGAAAATGCCCTAGAAAAAAACCACTCCCGCTTTTATATATATCTCTAGCTTCAAGGCTTCCCTGACCGTAAGGGGTCGGATAATGGTGGGCCCTAAAACAGGCATTGAATATTTCATTTCAGGGGGCCCTGCCTTGGAAGATTACTTAAGCCAGCCAGCAGGATTGTCACCCCACCTGTGACACAAGAATCAATAAACAAGCAGGTGTTCTTTTTCTTTAAAGTTAAAATAGTGTATAAGACTCTGGGTACTGGCCAAAAGGGCTTGAGAGTTTTCTTTTCTCATCTCCTTTTAAAGCATTTAAATCATAGTCTACCAAACATTTGTTTTTCCTGATTTTTTATTTTCTAAACTTTGATCACTTTTCTCTAATTAAAACCATTGCCTTCTTGGGGTGCCCGGGTGGCTCAGTTGGTTAAGCGTCCAACTTCGACTTAGGTCACGATCTCGCGGTCTGTGAGTTGGAGCCCTGCATCGGGCTCTGGGCTGATGGCTTGGAGCCTGGAGCCTGCTTCTGATTCTGTGTCCCCCCTCTCTCTCTGCCCCTCCCCCGTTCATGCTCCGTCTGTCTCTGTCTCAATAAATAAATGTTAAAAAAAATGTAAAAAAAAAAAAAACACCATTGCCTTCTTTCTTATGTTTTCCATGGATTGTGACATGCTGCCTCATCTGGTTGAGAAAGTCACTCGCACACCCACACACACTCATTACCAGCTTTTGTTTGTGACAATAAAGCTCCACTGATCTTCAGTACACGGGAGAAGTAGTACTGTATAATAACTGAAAGCATTGGCTCCGAATCAACATTGCCTGCGTTCATTCCTGGCTCCATCACTTACTGTGTGACTTTGGCAAGCTGCTTAACCCCTCTGTGCCTTGGTTCCCTCTTCCATGAGATGAGGATGGTAAGAGTGCCAACTTCAGAGGGTTACTGTGGGGGCTAAGTGTACTGATATGCATGAAGTGCTTGGAGCAGAGCCTTTCCTGTAGAAAGCACTCCCTAAATGCTACTGATCTCTGCCATGTTTTCATGGTTGGGTCTCCATTTCCTCATCAGTAAATCAGGGGTTTGTCCTCAGATGGAAAAGCCTCTGCAGGAACCAGAAAAGCTGGTGGCTCAAATTGTTCAAGTTCACCATGTCACTCCTCAGCCTGAGAATGCCCACAGAATGAGGACACGACTCCTTTGCCACCCCCCAGGCTCTGCCTCTGCCTGCTTCTCCTCCCCTGCGTGGCAATGCCATCTCCCCATATGCCCTAACCCTCTGTCCCAAAGCTGAGGGGCAATTTGAGGACAATAACCACACCCTCACATCAAAAAGAAACCGCAACAACAAAACTCCAAACCCATTCCAACTCTATTCCTGTCCTCAGACTCTTCCCCTTCCTTTGAGCAACCTTATCTGGATGTCCGCAGGAGCTAGTTCAATGCCACCTCCAGAACAAGGTCTAGAGGCAATCAAAACCAAGAGATCTTCTAGATGCATCAGGACACAGCCAGAGGTCACACATGCAGACAGGCTCCCAACCTGAGGAAGGAGATGGTCTAATGAAGCTTCTTGATTATATGTAACAGGAACCTACTCAAACTAACTGAAGAACAAAGGAAACTTTATGTAGGGACAAAATAGAACTTAGGAGAACACAAGTTAATACTGAGTGAAAAAAGCCTCAGGAGAGCTATGCCTGGAAGGCATCAAGCTGAGACAAATTGTCACTTTTCTCTCCCACAACCCCACAGTCCCCCAAAGTCACATCGTTTTTTCTACATTTTTTTTTTTTTTGAGAGTGAGAGAGAGCACACATGTGCATGCGTATGAGTTGAGGAGGGGCAGAGGGAGAAAAAGAATCTTAAAGAGTCTCCATGCCCAGCATGGAGCCTAAGACAGGGCTCGCTCTCACAACCATGACATCATGACCTGAGCCAAAAATCAAGAGTCAGATGCTTAACCAACTGAGCCACCCAGATTCCCCTTTTCTATGTTCTTCTATGTGAATCTCTCCTCCGTCCTCAATAGACCTACTGTCCCTGCTTGTTAATGTTGCACATGGCTCCAAAGGGTGGCTATATAACTCTCTTCCTTGGCTTCCCATAGCCAACTGAGCCTTTTTGGTGACTCTTAGCTGAAACACTAGGAAGACAGATTGATCACTGGACAGTCAGTGCACAGGCACCCCTGTATCAGATATCTACCCTTAGTCTAATCAGTGGCTACCTCCATGTAAAGAACCACACAGCTCGTTACTCCACATAGGAGCTGTGGGTAGGGCAGTTTATACTAAAAAAAAAAAAAGGAATGGAAAGTAGAAGGTAAATTGATGGACATTTCAAGGCAGCAGTGGATTGGCAAGAATTAGAACAGATTGCAGAACCTCAACCAAAAGCCCAGAATTCAGGGCAGCATGTCAGGCCTGTAGGAGCAGAAGGGGGGGCACTAGAGAGAACAGAGACAGCATGAAGGAGAAGAGAGATTAACAGAACCCTGGGATGTAGAGCTAAGCCAATTGGGTAAGAAGATGCTGGGTCTAGAGATTGGTTCAGCCACTGAGGTGGAAGCAGGGGGCATCACTAGACCCACGCATGACGATTTGGAAAAAGAGAGATTAGAGAAAGGATATGGGGATGGAAAACACTGTCATGATCACAAATTGCCCTTGCCACCTACTGCCTTGCATTGTTACTTAAAAACCATGAAAACAGTACAAGGCAAGTAGGTAAGTTTTAATGTGGCTTCCGAAGGTCTTTGACCTTGAGTAGGTCACCTAACCTTCACTGAGCCTTAGAGTCTTCATTTGCAAAATGGCGCTAGTGAGAACGGGAACTGCATATGTTGGTTATGAAACAGTATACGCAATAATACACATGCAGTGCCCATCAAAGAATAAGCCCATTATTACTTTTATCATTGGGACAAAAAATTAAGTTGAAGGATTTATCATCCTCCCTTCCTCCCACCTTCTAAGATGCTTTGGTTTTATTGGGTGGGAATGCAATTGGAAGAGGTAAACCGTGCTACAGAGAAGGTGCTAGAGGATGAAGACCATGTAAAGAAGTGAGGGAAGAAGGAAGGTCAGAAAGCTGAGACAGTATTAGAACGTTAAAGAGTGAGAAGAGACATATTTGAGCAGCTGCCATTTTGGAGTGGAAATCAGGGAAAGAAGGAAAAATCCAGAGGAGATTTTTCATGAATTTAATTTCTACAAGAAGAGCCATCAAAAGGGAGTAAGCCCTTTGCAGAACACTGTGTGAGGTAATTTACCCTCTGCTGCGTCCTCAGGAAACATTCAGTAAAGACCTGTGGTGCTTTTCACGCTTCTTGGAGTCAGATTGGGTAGATTCTTCTTTTAGGTATGTCACCCATCTGCCCAGAGCCCCCAGGGGTGCCCAGTTTTATTTGGTTTACATTAATATCCGTACTCATACCTCCTTTGTCCTTCCCATCTCATTCAAGGCTTAACGCCATGGAATGTGTCCAAGTGGGCACGCGGTTGATAGCAATAAGGTGATTCTGAGAGTGGAGATGGGGAAAGGAGTTAAATAAACGTTCTCAGTCACAGACCCTTGATACGGAAATTAGGACATCACTTGAAAGGTGTGATTTCAGTCATACGAAACCTCTTGTTTGCTTTCAGTTGAGTCTTCAAACAAACCCAAATCGCAGTAGGACAGGGAGCCACAGTGATTCAGCAAAGCCTGTTCTTTAATAAAAGTGGCGCGGCTGCCTTCGCTGGAAGGAAGCAAAGCTGCCTCCTAGCAGTAATTCCCAGCCTGCGCAGTTTTATAGCAGAGCATCGCTGATCCCTGGAATTTTTCCAAAAATTTCTGTATGAGAGAAATGGGGGGCAACTTTATTCAAAACTTATAGATGATTTCACTCAGGAAAAAAATCTATTTTTACAACCACTGAGCCAAAATATGGCAAACAGAAGGCAAATTTAAATGGGGTATAATTAATAAGCTGCCTTGATATTTAAAGGGAAGTTTGGTAAGGATCTATCAAAATTGTACTTTTTCTTTTTTCTTACTGTGGCAAAAAAAACCACACATAATATTTACCACCTTGATCATTTTTTAAGCGTTCGGTTCAGCAGTGTTGAGTGTATTCACATTGTTGTGTGTATATTTTCTTTATGACTCAACATAGTAAATCTATATCTAGGAGTTAGGCTTTCAGAAATATTCTCACACAAAGCTGTGTGGGGAAGGATACTCATTACAGCATTGTTTATAAAAATAAGAGGTGGAAAGAAGCAATCTTTTATCAGTAGGGGACATACTAAAAATTCTGGCTGTGTTAAAGAAAAAAATTCTGGCTGTGTTTCCATAGTTCAAAACCATGCATCTATTAAAGGGAATAAGGCAAGTGTATATGTACTGATATAGAATGTTCCCCAGTATATATTGTTAGGTGGGGAAAAGCAGGACAGTGTCTCTAGCTTGCTGCCATCTAAGTCAGAATCAAATTATTATATGCACATATAGCATTTTCAGTGCATAGAATACCTCTATGAACATACACCAGAAACTCACTGTCTCTAAAGCAAAACGGGAGAGTAGGGACCAGAACTGGAAGTTGTATTCACATTTAATCATATACCCCTTTGTACCATTATACATATACATGTTACCTTTTTAAACAAATGTTACTTAAGTAAACAAACAAAACCTTGATATGAAACTGAATATTGCAGAAAGGCCAAACCCTAAATTTAACCTGTAAATTTAATATGCTCCCCTAGAAACTTGAATATTTTTTTAAATTATCCAGGCTGATTTTATGGAAATGAAAAATTAACTAGTCAAGAAAGCCGGAAAATATCAGAAAGATAATAATGATTGGAGAGAGAGGGGGAGAGAAGACTAGCCAAATCATATATTTGCAAATGCTATATCCAGTAAAGGGTTAATACACAAAATATATAAAGAATTTATACAACTCAACACCAAAAAAAAAACCCCACAAATAATTTGGTTTTAAAAATGGGCAGAGGACCTGAATGGACATTTTTCCAAAGAGGAAATACAGATGGCCACAGACGCATGAAAACATGTTCAGCATCACTAATCATCAGGGAAATGCAGATCAAAACCACAATGAGATAGCACCTTATACCTGTCAGAATGGCTAGTATCAAAAATACAGAAATAGAAAATGTTGGTGAGGATGTGGAGAAAAAGCAACCCTTGTACAGTGTTGGTGAGAATGTAAATTGGTATCGTCACTGTGGAGAACAATATGGAAGCTCCTCAAAAAATCAAAAATAGAAATACCATATGATCCAATAATTCCACTACTGGCTATTTACCCAAAGAAAATGAAAACACTAATTTGAAAAGATATATGTACCACTATGTTTATTGCAACATTACTTGCAATAGTCAAGATATGGGAGCAACCCAAGTGTCCGCTGATAGATGAATGGATATGGAAGATGTTACACACACACACACACACACACACACACACACACACAGAAGAGTATTACTCAGCCATAAAAAGGATGAGATTGTGCCATTTGTGACAACATGGATGGAACTAGAGGGTATTATGCTAAGTGAAATAAGTTAGACAGAGAAAGACAAATTCCATATGATTTCACTTCTATGTGGAATAAAAACAAAACAGATGAATAAACAAACAAAAGGCAGAATCAGAACTATAAATACAGAGAACAAACTGATAGTTTCCAGAAAGCAAGGGGTTGGGGGAATAAGGAAAATGGGTGAAGGGGAGTGGGAGATACAGGCTTCCAGTTATGGAATAAATAAGTCACAGGAATAAAAGGCACAGCATAAGGAATATAGTCAATGTAATAACAATGTATGGTGACAGACGGTAGCTATGCTTGTGGTGAGCACAGCATAATGTATAGTGATGTTGAGTCACTAAGTTGTACACCTGAAACCAATATAATGTGTGTCAACTATACTCAAATAAAAATAAATAAATAAAAATAAAACTACATTATAAAACCACATTACATAAAACTGTGTGAAACTAGAGCATGAATAAACAGATCAATAGGATCTAATAGAAAGTGCAGAAATAAAACCAAATTCATTTGAAAATAAGTTTATGAGAAAAGTACAATTTCCTACCAGTTGGGGAAAGATGGATTATTTAATAAATGGTAATGGCACACCTGGAAGCCACGGTCGGGGGGGGGGGGGGGGGGGGAGCAGTTTGCTCCGTAATTCATTCCCTTAAACAAAATAAACTCCAGTTATAGCAGAGATTTAAATATTTAAAAATGAAGACATAAGGGTGCCTGGCTGGCTCAGTCAGTAGAGAGTACAACTCTTGATCTTGGGGTTGTGAGCTCAAGCCCCATATTGGGTGTAGAGATTACTTAAAAATAAAATCTAAATAGGGGCACCTGGGTGGCTTATTTGGTTTCGCATCTGACTCTGGATCTCAGCTGAGGTCATGATCTCACAGTTCCTGAGGCACTGATGGCTCAGAGCCTGATTGAGATTCTGTCTCTCCTTCTCTGAATATTGCCCCTCCCCACCTGTGCGCTTGCTCTGTCTTTCTCTCTCAAAATAAATAAATAAACTTTAAAAATAAGTAGAATAAAATAAATAAGTAAAATAAAAAACGCAGACATAAAAGCATTAGAAGAAAATATGAGAGGAATCCTTTTTAGACTCTAGAGCAAAGTCCTCTCCAAGCATGTCACAAAACACAGATGGCCTAAAAGAAAAGACTGATAAAGTAAACTAAAATAACTTTTTAATTATCAAAGAGACTTCAAAATTTTAAAGGTAAAGGACAAAGTGGAGTGGGGGGGAAGATTTGTATCCCATATAATAAACAGAGGGCTGATTTCTTTAATATATACAGAGTTCTTATGGGTTGCTTTTTAAAAAATCAATAAAGCAATAGGAAAAATTATCAAAACACATGGAAATTCAATGGCTTTTAGATATTTTAGAAGATGCTCAGGCTCATTTACAATTATGCAAATGCCAATTCATTCCACAGAGCTGCAATTTTTGATCTATGAGACTTTTGAGAACCCCCTGTGGAGAGAGGTATAGGAAAACATACACTTTCCTAGCTGATTGTAGCAGTAACGATCGGTACAGCCTTGCAGAGAGAGTACATTTCTCTGACTCCGGAGTTCATACCCAGACGTTTACATATGCAGATACACTCGCACATGGGAATGTGCTATCTACTGAACACTGTAACAGAAAAAGTGAAAAAATTTACATATCCATTAATAGGGGACCAGTTAAATAAAAATGAGAATTTGAAATTAAACACTGCCAAGACAAATCGTTTCGTTAAAAAAGAAAGTACAGCAGGGTATTTATAGTGTGCTCTGTGTGTGTGTGTGTGTGTGTGTGTGTGTGTGTGTGTGTTATCCTTTTAGGGACGTATGCTTACATCTCCTGAAGGGTGGATAGGAACATGAATAGAGGTTGTATTACGGGTGGGGGGAGGGGCTGAGATTGTGGGATAGGAGTAAGAGAGGGACCTTCTATCGTATTCTCAAGGTGCTTTTGAATATTGTACCATATTTTTGCAATATCTATTTTAAAAAGTGATTATTCTTATAGTTGAAATAAAAAGGAAATAAGCCAAACACCCAAGCTTAGGAACCTTTCAAAGACACCATATAAGGAAGCATATTGTGTGGTTTGGTGGATTGTACCGTCCTGGTGATCAACAGAGCTTGTCTAGACTTGCCAACGTGGTGCCAGTGTGCGCTGAAAACCCCCACTAGGTTCCCCGGGGACTGGACTGGTCAGAGGTACAGATTTATAATCCAGAGCAGTTTACTCAGAGAAAGGGTATAAATCATAGCAAAGGAGGAAATGTCAAAGTCGGTGCCTGGACTTAGGTCTGAGGAGTGAGGCCGCCAACGGGAAGCCCACGGAAGCCCAGATGGCATGGAAAAAGCTGAAATGTGCCCAAAGCCTATTCAGGTATGTTGGCAGCTACACTGCCTGGGATGGCCTGATATCTTAAAGGGTCAGACGGGACCAGCCAGAACTTTCTCAAGGCTCCAGAAGCGATCACAGCCACCCCCTCTTCACCTTCAAAACTACCAGGCGGTAGTTCTCTGCGCTGTAAAGGTTTAATACTCTGCAGAAGAGTATTAAATCCACTGCTTATCAGTGGATTGTCCCACGTTCACGGGCCCTGCAGGGGCCTGTGCAAGCCTGTCTCATAAGAGCACGAGCTAAGTCAGCATTACACAAAGTGTGGTCTGTGGAGCGGTGGGGAAAATTTGCTACCAGTCCATGATGCACTAAGTCCAGAAGTTAAGAATAAGCACTTAAAAATAGCAATTTAACAATGTCTAATGAATCGGGTAATTAAAAAATCAGAACTTGGATTTTGTACGCTTTTACTTTTTTTTTTTACTATGACATTTTAATTTTACCAAAATACTGTCTGCAACAGATTACATCGTTTAAAAACAATAACAAGCTGGTCTTTCACTACAGAGTTGAGAAGCATTTTCTAGAGGCAAGGACCATATCTGAGTCATTTTCTTACCCCCAGTACCTGAGTCAGGGTCTGGGATACCATAGATGCTTACAGATGGTGGTCTGAAGTCACTGCAGTCCATAGGTTTTTTCTTAAATGAGAAAACTGAGATAAGAAGAATACACATGATGCCCAAATACTGCTGGCAGCACAGATCTGTATCCCAGGACTCCTGACTTCCATTCTGGTGCTTTCTCCTCTCTCTGCTGAAAGAAAGGAGGTAAGGACAGCCCTGAAAATTTCATACTATTGTATGTATTCATTCAGAACTCTGTTTCTGAGACACTTTAGACTTTCCAATGAATATTTGCCATCTAGTGATTTTAAAAAAGGTGTATGCACCTTGCATCAACTTCATTCATTCATTCATTCATTCATTCATTCATGTGTCAAATACCATATTTGGGAAATCCCATGTCCTTAAGAGGCTCATGGTCTCTTGAGAAAGACCTACATGGAAACAGGTGATTACAACACAGTGTGACGTGGGCTGGGAAAGTCAAGTACAGAACACACTGGGAGCGCAGAGCAGGACCTTCCCTGCTTCAGGAGATGGCAATTTCATGAATAGCATTAAACTCAATAGTTTGATGCTCAAAAAAAAGCACGAGTCCATTTCTTGTCTTGCTCTTCCTGGACCATCAGGATAGCAGTTTTTATTGTCACCTTTTCTGTGTGAGGATGAGCTCATGAACTGAGTGTGCTAGGAATGTAGCCAGTACATGTCCTTTGGCTGAATGAGGTGGCTGTCCCAAGGGCCATAACCCTCGCCGCCACTGCATCTGGTCTTCAGGTCTGCTGGAGAATGCCTTATTCATTTCCCACCTCTGATCAGAGCATCTGTGAAGGTCCTTCCTGGCCATGCAGTTCTCTTGGGCTCTCTCATACTGGAGCTCCCCTGAAGCTAAGCCTGGCATTCCCAGACAAACAAGTTCATCCAGTTGTAGAACCAAGAGCCATCCACCCGGTAGTCCAGCTTGCTTGCAGTGAGGGATGCATGGCATAAGGCAGTAGAAAACAGGTCTGTAAAGGCTTTCTCTGAAATTAGAGGTTGGAATCATCTCGTGAACAAAATT
Source organism: Panthera leo (assembly GCF_018350215.1). NCBI lineage: Eukaryota > Metazoa > Chordata > Mammalia > Carnivora > Felidae > Panthera > Panthera leo. The sequence continues at coordinate 70,376,415 of NC_056688.1, forward strand.
GAATACCAGGCTGTGGAGATTACATGTAGGCTAGTAGGAATGGGGCGCCATTAAGGGTTTCTGGGCAGGCACATAACCAGAGACGAGGGCATTCATTCATTCAACATAATTATTGGCGTCTATTGTGTGCAGAGCACTGAACAAGACCCCGTGCTAGGTCCTAAAAGCGCAGAAGTAAGTTAAGACCTAGTGTGGGAGTCATATCACGTCATCCCCCTGGGTTATAATGCACTCTTTACCTCCATGCAACCATTTAAAATCTTTGTCTCAGGGAAGGAAAGAAATTAAATTGTCTGAGAAACTTCCTACTATATAAAATTAGCTACAGAAATTATAAAGCCATAAGTCAGACTCCCAATTGTTCTGTAACTATATAAACATAGCAATTTTTCCTTAGGATAGAAATCTAGAAGCAAACAAACCAAAGAGGAAACAGGAGCCCCGCCTCATGGAGAGATGGTCTGCTGTCTCCTCAGGTTCCCTCCTCACATGAGAACATGCCTCGTTCACACCATGGAGCCAATGAGGCTTGCGAGACGTGGCTTGGAGGGCTGGGGTAGCAAAGGGTAAAGCAAGCAATCACAAGCTGATGAACTGCGTGTTATGGTAGAGTTTTGTGGAAGGGTACGTGGGGGCACTAAGGAGAAAGTATCGGTTCTGACCAATTCCATCTTGAATTAAGGACCTCACAAAGCCATGAGTTGAATTTTGAAGGATGAAGAGTTTGCCGGTAGGCAAAAGGGGAGGGCACACCAGGCCGTATGGAGGTGCGAAATATCTCTGTGAAACTAAGTGATGGGAGAGCGGTAGGCGATGGAACATTTCATTCACTTATTCATCCCCCAAAGGTTTCCTGTACCCCTGTTGTGGGCCATGCTCTCACGTAAGCAGGAAGGCAATCACAAGTGCATAGACACAGATCTTACCTCGAAAGAGCTCAAGTAATCAGAGTTCAGACAGGCAGAAAACCCAAAAAGCAGTACACTGCCTTTGCTTCTGGAAGGCCAAAGGGAGGAAGGCCAATGATTCTCTCAAAGTCTTCCCATTCAAGGAAGGGGCTTCTAGCATTCCTTTGATAGTGTGTACACCATAGCAGGCACAATGGTAGATTCCTTACAGACTTACCTATCTGAGTGCGTCTTCACAGCAAGCCTGGAAGGTGGTCCATTATTCACTTCATTTTCCAGAGGAGAAGAACAAGGCCCAGGAAAGTTCGGTAACTTTTCTAACCCAAGGTCGCACAGCTAATAATCAGGAGCACTGGACTCTGAGCTCTTTCCTTGTCACTGGGCTCTTTAGGTTTCTTCATGTTGCCTCTCCATCCTTAAAAGAGCTTTCACTCTCATCTATATCAGAATTCCACCCAACTTCCCGCATCCCACCCTGCCATGATGCCTTTCCTTGTCCTTACATATGCATGTTGCATCCTCCTCCCCAGGTCTTCCAGAGCATCTTGAGTCCCAGTTTGGCCCATTTTCTGTCTTGTATCATAGGTGTCTGTGTCTGCCTCTGGAAGAAAGAACATAATGTAGGAGTCCATCTGAGAAGGGCTGTGCCCTGGACCCACCCCTCCCTCTCCCCAGCAGGGCTTGACATGTGGCTGGCTGATAACACACTGATAAGTGTCTGTTGAATTAAGTGGAACACTTTACCCCTCAGATCCCTGACAGGAAGCCTGCTTTAGCAAAGGCAGTCATTCAACCTCCTTTGTCTCCATAGCTACCACCAGTTCGCCAAATGACACCCTATTTCCCAGTAGGCTCCAGTTACAGTAATTCTTAATTTATCTTTCTATTCAAAAGCAAAATTATGGCTTCATTAATCAATGGGTAAAGAAAATCAAAAGTCTATTAACTAGCAAGCCAATGCTGTTCCAAAGGGCATTGATTCATGCATGTTATGGGCAGCCTGCTCATTGGAAACTACAGGTCCTGAGAGCAGCTCTCTGGGACAGTATTGGGGGGACTGGAATGTTTTTAGCCTTTGAATGTATAGACACATATCAGATTCTTATTGGGATTTTTTTGGGGGGGTAGGGAAGGGGAGACTATTGACTTGTCAGTAATATGGTGTAGAGACTAAATATGTCATAGGATTTCATAGATGCATACAGTTAACCAATAAGCACTGACAGATACATATATGTGTTTCCTGGGGAAAAATTAATTTATTCCTTAGTATAATGAATTCCCTGCAGAATATATTCAAGAAGATCAATCAATGCAAACATAAAGAGTGTGCTTACCTGCCTAATAATATGGGATCATGACTGCAAATATGGTTGGGTCTTCCAAGATGAGGATTTCCTCTATACCAACACCCAAAAGGTTATCTTTCTCAAATGGACCTGCTAATTATTGAAAACTCACCCCTTGGCATGATCTACATGCAGACTAGTGACCTTAAACTTAAGCAAATACATATATCAAATACAAATAATGTACAAACCTAACCACAAAGAAGTGGGTCAGAGATCAACTCCAAAGCCCTCCCAATTGGAGCCTAAGACAGTGGCAGTGTTTGCTGTAGGGTACATATTTGGCCTGGGTTAGGGCTTTATTTTATTATTCCAACCTCCACAGAGGTTTTGTGTTCTTTTACAACATGCATCATTGAGTTACTGGAGTCTAATATACTTGGAATGGAATATACTTTTGCTTCTTCTGGGACAATGCAAGGATCTTAGGACATTTTAATTCCCTGCACCCCACTGCCACCTTAATAATGCCAAATAATAAAATTTTATATATATTTAACCCTACGAGGCATTATTCGTATTGATTTTACAGTCAGTATTCATTTGGCATTACCCCTATATTGATCCTTCCTTCCTTTTTGCATTTCCATTTTCCTTCCAAGATTATTTCCTTCTACCCGAAGAACACCTTCAGCATTGTCTTTGGTGAGAATCTGAAGGCAAAACTTGTTTCTGTCTGTCTCAAAATATCTTTACTGTGCCTTCATGTTTGAAGGTTAGTTTTTAATAAGTAAGTTGGCAAGTATTATCTTTCAGTATTTTAAAGACATGATTCTTCTGCCTTTGGCTTCCATCATTTTGTTGTGAAGTCACATGTCAGTCTGACTGTTGCTCTTTTGAAGAGCCGCTCTTTTTCTCCAGCTGCTTTTAAGCTTTTGTCTTTGTCTCTGCTTTTCAGAAATTTTACTCTATGCTTAGGTGTGGTTTTGTTTGTATTCACTTATCCTTTGGACAGGGAGTGGTTGTAGCACGTCTTGAATCCGCGGCTTCATATCTTTTGTCAGTTTTGGAAAATTCTGCCCATTGTTGCTTCAAAGACTGGTTTGACTCCAATTTTCTCTCTCCTCTCCTTCTGGGACTCCAGTGACACATATGTTAAATTTTGCTATCATTTCCCATATGTTTTGAATGGTTTTTGTTTTTTTTTTTTTATTCTCCATCATTTTTCCCCTCCGTATTTTAGTCTGGATATTTCCTAACCCTATCTTCTACTGGTCTCAAACTATTGTTAAACCTGTGAGTTCTTTTACATTTTTTTTAATGTTTATTTATTTTTGAGAGAGAGAGAAAGAGAGAGATAAAGACAGAATGTGAGTAGGGGAGGGGCAGAGAGAGAAGGAGACACAGAATCTGAAGCAGGCTGCAGGCTCTGAGCTGTCAGCACAGAGCCCTACACGGGGTTCAAACTCACGAGCTGTGAGATCATGACCTGAGCCAAAGTCGGACACTTAACTGACTGAGCCACCCAGGTGCCCCAAACCTGTGAGTTCTTAATCCTAGTTATCATATTTATCGGTTCTAGAATTGCCATTTGATTCCTTTTTACAAATTCCAATTTGTTGCTGAAATGTTCCATTTTGATTTCTGTTTCTTTGAACATGCTAATCACAGTTTTTGTTTAAATCTGGGTTGGTAACTACAATATCTAGATCATCTATGGATCTCTTTCTATTATCTTTTTCTCTTGGTTCCAGTATCCTGATATATCTGATGATTTTTTATTGAATGCCAGACATTGTCTATGAAAAATTATAGAGGCTCTGGATGACATTATCTTCCTTCACCAAAGATTTACTTCCACGTTTAGCAGGCAGTTAGTGTAGGGTAGATCACTTTAATCAAATCGTGGATTGGGCTGTTTTGAGGCCGAATTTCAATCTTTGTGAGACCTGTTTTTTACCCTTACTCCAAGGATGCATCTCTTCAGGGGTTCTCATGGAAAGTCTGGGGTGCTTACCAGTGTCCCTCTTCCTTATGGCTTCTGACTTACAATTTTAATCTTCTTAAAACATGAGGCTGCTGAAAGCTCTGTTCAGTCTCTTAGCTACTAATTTCTACTCAGATTTGCAAACTTTCTCTCCTGTGGCTCTTACAAATCAGCAACTGCCTCAGAAGGAAAAGCAGTGCCAAATGTTGGGCTCATTTCTCTGTCCTTCTTTTCTCTTCAGGATCTTGGCTCAAATAATTTTTTCTCCCCAGTCTTGCCAAAAGCTATGCTCAGCTTCTCAGCCTCTTAGCTTCATATGGCTGATGGAAAAGCCAGTGTCTAAAGGGAAAAAGCAGCTTGGAATATCTGACTCACTTCTATGCATCTCCCATCTCTCTAGGATCTTGGCCCTCAACTCCTGGCTGCATTGAGAGCTCTCCAGTGCTTTAAACCGAGTTGTTTTGTTTTGTTTCATCGATATTTTCTAGTTGTTCTTGGCAGGTTGTTGGTCCAATACAAGTTAGTTCACCATTGCTTGAGGTAAAACTAGAATTTCTTCTCTAAGTATGTGGGTTTTCTGTCTCCAACATATAGCTGTGTTTCTGACATCGTTCTGATCCTTTGTCTTCAACCCAGTCCCACTCTCTTGGATCAGTACTAATGTGCTAAGTGTGGAGATCTCAATGTCTTTCTAACTACAGTTGTTCAAAACTCCCCCTTAAGTTATATTTGTTGTGTAAGTTACATTCGCTATTTTTTTTCATTCCTAATTGATATTGGAAGATACAGTATTACACCAGGCGTGACTTCTTTCAATGGGAGTAACTTGGCAAAATTCTGCACTGGGGAAATGGCTTATAATGTTTTAGTACTTTGATCCATAAGGTTTCCTCTGCATTGAAGTCTCTTTCCTGCTGGTCAAAACATTATTTTTCTGTGTCCGGCTTCCACTCACATAACCCCACCGGGAAGGAACCACCTGCTCCTTTGAGTTTGAACTCAAATTACCTGTCTCGGAGCTTTGCTTTCTGTTTTATGGATTTCCATTGCATACGAGTGGCAGACCTGATAAATATGTCATCATAAGTGCTAAGAAAATTGGATTGATTCTTCCAAATAGTCAAACTGTTAAGAAAAACTTTTTAAAACTTATCTATGGGCTTGGGGGAACTGGATGCTCAGTCAGTTAAGCGTCTGACTCTTGATTTCAGTTCAGGTCATGATCTGGTACTTGGTGGGTTCGAGCCCTGTGTCAGGCTCTGCACTGACAGTTCGGAGCCTGCTTGGGATTCTCTGTCTCCCTCTCTCTCTGCCCCTCCCCCACCCGCACTCTAAATAAACAAACAAACAAACATTTTTAAAAAGACTTCTATGGATTTAAAATAAATGATATTTTACAGTAGTCAACTAGGAGGACTCTGATTCTTCTAAGATGTTATGAAATGAATGCCCCTTTTTCTCAATGTTGAGAATTAGCTGTGAATGAGGCATTATTAAAGATTTTCTTGGTATCTTTGAACAGGAATTATATTAAGGTAATACAGATTTTGCTGAAAATACAAAATAAGCTATGTTGGCTATATATTGAGCACAAGTCAGTGCACACGTAGGAATGTCTACTTTGGTAGATGCCCTCTGGTCTAGCTCGGTTGGGAGCAGTAGTCGATTACTGTAATCTAAACAAGAATGTGCTAAAGCAGGGAATTCGAAAGTTAATACCAGAATATGTCAAGTATTTTAACTTAATGTAAGTATACTTTCCATCACAAATATAAATCACTCAAAAAAACTCATCATTCCTGATTTCCCATGTAGGCTTCTCAAAAGTGGGTCTAATACTTAAAGATACTTGTAAAGCAGTCTGAGTCCAGAGCCCTTGATGCTTACAACTTCTCTCAGTCTTTGACAGTTATCTTGTTCTCACCTAATCATCCAATATTTTGAGCAACTTGCCTTTCTTGAGTTCCTTCAAAGCAGTCATAAAAGGACGCCTTCCTTTTTTCACTCATTTCTCACCAATTTCAAAAAATCAACTAAATTATGTAAATACAGTATAAGAATAACTGGCAGCAGATTTGGAGATGTAACACCACTTGGTAAACATGCAGTGCGGCTGTGGCCAAGAGTGACACACAGCTGAAGCGTTCAGCATGCAGTGGACTCCGTCAGCATTTACAGCGGAGCGAATGACAGGCGCTGATGAGTCGTGCAAGGAGGTGAAGTGGTGGTTAGTCAAGAAAGCTTCTACAGAGGCCCCTGGGTGGCTCAGCTGGATAAGCGTCCGACTTTGGCTCAGGTCATGATCTCACAGTTCATGAGTTCAAGCCCTGAGTCTGGCTCTGTGCTGACAGCTCAGAGCCTAGAGCCTGTTTCGGATTCTGTGTTTCCTTCTGTCTCTCTCTCTGCCCCTCCCCTGCTTGTGCTCTGACTCTCTCTCTCTCTCTCTCTCTCTCTCTCTCTCTCTCTCTCTCTCAAAAATAAATAAACATTAAAACAATTTTTAAAAGTTGAAAAAAAAAAAAGGAAAGCTTCTACAGTGCTGGCAATGGGTGCAGTGCATTTTGCTCAGGCTTGGGTTGACTCTTGTCGATTGGAAGTTACCTTCCTTGGCACTATGCGTCTTACCCTTCATATTTGTTCACTGACGTGATTTCAGAATGACTGAAATTAGCTCCATCACCAATCTGTAATATTGCCTAAATTTAATAACAATAACCCTGAATGGTTTGTGTCTTATCGAGTGCCAGACCGCTAAACACTTCGCATAAATAACCACACTGAATCTTCATAACCCTCTTAAGCTGCACTATTATTCTCCTCATTTTATACCTGAGGATATTGAGACTCAGAGGAGTGAAATGAGTTGCCCAAGGCTTAGCTGGGAATGGCAAATGCAGAATTAAAATCCAGGCCATCAGAATCCAGAACACACATCTTTACCATACACTAACCTGCATCCCTTGTTGCAGAAATTGGGAGGTGGTGATGGGTCCTTTCTGCTTCTCAGGCTGGGGCCAGCTCCCCATGCTGCCATTTTCCCTTTTTCGCTCCAGTCAGCATCTATAAACTCAGCCCATTTCCTTTCCCCTCAGGGGTTGATAACCTCCCTCTCTCTCATCCTCGATTCTCCCCCTCCCAAGCCTGGCAAAGTGCAGGGTTCCGGCATCCAAAGCTCTCTTTTTCCTCATTGATTCTGGAGACATCTTTGTGAGCTCTTTGTGATTTAAGGACTTTACTGTCATCACTATGGAGACACAAAGTAAGAGAAAAATACATGCAGAAAAATGACGAAGTTTCCAGAAACTTACAACATATTTGAATTCTAGTTCCTGGGCTATGATTTTTCATTGCTCATGCTGTGATGAGAACCAAATGCACCCTTGGGTTGTTGTCCTCCATATTTAGTCCTGAGAAAGGGCTCCCCAGTTCGCTACCTCCATTTAACAACAGTCCTTGTTACCTCCACATCCATAAAGGCTCTTTATCCCAGCACAGATACCCCCTTGTTTACAGGGGGGCTTATACTCTAAAGCACTTCAGACTGGAAAGTATTTTCTGGGAATTCTACCTGACATATGCAATAGCAGTGATGATTTCTCTGAGCATTACCTAATGGTTACTGTTTAGTCACTAAATATCATGGTTTCTGGAAAAACTTATAAAATGTCTGTATTTTACCTGGCACCCATGGGGTTGAGTGGACAGGGCAAGAGAGACCCAACTTCAGCCACCATTAACCATTAGCTCTGGAAATAGATTTGTTCCTCTAAATAACTGTCACTCAGGAAAGACTTACTGGCTACACTGAAATGGAAGAAACTCAGAGAAATCCCACACATAAGCCTAAGCTGCCACTATGATGTAACCTAATGTGTACCTCAGTGTCTAAGGCCCCGTCCTTTTCATCTCAGAATACCAAGTGTTAACTGGATACATGGCTACCCAGAATAAAGACTACATGTCCCCAGCTTCCCTTGAGTTAGCTTTGGCGGTGATACTAAGTTTCTGACCAATGAGATGTAAGAAAAATAATGTGTATAATTCCCTACAAGAGGACATAATAGGAGTGCACATGCCCATTGTTGTCCCCCGGACTGTCCAACTACAGAATTTTTACATAAGAGACAAATAAACTTTTATTCTTGTTTTAAGCTATCATATTTGAGTTTGTTAGTTATATGCAGTCAAATCTATTCCTAACCAACATAGGTAAGAATTCCAAAAGTATTTCAGAGATTGAGATACTTGTTTCTTATTCCCTTTCATGGTAATTGTCTTGTGAGGTATATTTAGATCAAAGATTCTCTTTCTTTCTCCTCACTGCACTGTCCTAAACACACATGGATACTTTGGTCTCAAGTGACTAAGGAAGAGGCATTTGTTCTCACTGATAACTATTCTATACAAAATTCTTCGATTAGGGGCACCTGGGTGGCTCAGTCGGGTAAGTGTCTGACTTCAGCTCAGGTCACGATCTCACAGTTCGTGGGTTTGAGCCCCACACGGGGCTCTGTGCTGACAGCTAAGAACCCGCAGCCTGCTTCAGATTCTGTCTCCTTCTCTCTCTGCCCTTCCCCCAGTCATGCTCTGTCTCTCAAAACTACATAAATGTTAAAAAAAAAAAATTCTTCAATTAAATGAGGGTTGAGAAGTCAGAAACAATACAGAACCCCACACAAACTTGGTCTCATCTTGTGACCAATTCCCAACCCCACCCCACAGGTGGGAAAACAAATAAAATTACCCCACTTTTTAAAATTCCTTTTGTTCCTTTGTTCAATTGTTACATACCCTACAAGGAAATGAGAATAGGTGTTTCTGAGACTGAACCCTCATACACGTGAAATCGTACACAATAAGTGCCTAAATAAATCATGGCTAGACTAAGTAATTTTTTGCCATCAGATGGTTCCTGTAAAAAAGCATGAGAGTGTCAATCTATATGATACCCCCCGACCCCATTTGAAGTTATCTGTTAATTACATGTCCCTCAATTATCCGGTGCCTGTGCTATTGTGGCAAGTGTCTGGTTCATTTCATCCCATTGCTCAATAGATTTTAATTGCAGCTGCTGCAGCAAACACCTCGAGATGCATTTCCTATAGAGACCACGGCAGCCTGTAGACTGGCCCAATGATGATTAATTTCAATGACTTGAATCACTGAGGAAGAGGGAAGCGCTTCCATTTTAATTACATTTACAAGAGAGTAGCACTTTCACCCCTGCTCATTGTCCTGAAACAAAAGACCTCCTGAAAGGAAAATAAAATCCAGGGTGCAGTGGTCTCACTGACACAGATCTCCTTTTTCATTGCACCACAACTCAGCCAGCTCCGTATTGGGAAATAGTGGCAAGTCACTGGGATTTGCAAGCAGACGGGAAGCCACGAAGAAAGCAGCATTCAGTTTATTTTTATTTATCTTGCTTGGGCAATTAAAATGCATTGAGTGGGTCGAGATATGAGACAGCATCTGACCATCCTTGCAGATGTTCTGCATAAAAAGGTTGAAGAATAATTAACCCTGACATGCGTATGTATTTATTTATCGTTTCACTGAGACAGAGCTAGAGACATTCTAGGGGTTTTCCATACTCATTCATGCCCTTGGGTCCTGGCACATGCTGTTCCCTTCTCTCTCCTTTTTCCATTTGGACAAATATCATCTTCCAGCAAAGCCCAGCTCAATCGCCACTTCCTCTGCCCTGCCCTGGGGGTGGCGTAGGAGTGGGAACAGGAAGCGCAGAAGACCTTAGATGAGATATATCTGACCAGGACTGTCAGTGCTCTGTGACCTTGTGCAAGTTACTTAGCTCTCTGAGCCCCGGTTTCCTCATATGTACACTAGAGGAGAATGAACATTCTCCTAAGTCATAGTTGTTATAAATATTAAGTGAGATACTTTATATGAAGCACTCAGGATAACTCCTGGTCATAGAAGGGGCGTGATAGGTTATACTTTACTTGCCTTTTCTACACCGCCAACAGTAGCATTTTAAAATCTCCTTTATGGTGCTAATTGATCAGCAAGTCAGAAAACAGGGATTCAGATTTTCTCTGTCCTTTCCTCCTACCCCGACCCAAGTAAAAGGTGGTTAAACTTAGTAGCCTGTTGTTGCAAGTCCATTCCCTCCTGTTGGACCTCACTGCTAACTGCCTTGATTCACACATGGTTTCTTCATTAATGCAATAGTCTCTTTAGATCTACACGCCTCTCATCTTACCCCCTCCTTTGCAAGTCCATGAAGCTTCCATAGTGATCTCTACTGTCCCTCCCCTATAGGGTGGTCAACCATCCCAGTTGTCCCAGGACTGAAGGGGTTCCCAGGATGTGGAACTTTGAGTTTTAAAATCAGGACAGTGCTGGGCAAAGCAGGATGAGCTGGTCACCCTACATCCCCTCCTTCAAATCTCTCACTGGTTCCTTAGGAATTCCAAGACAAACTTACATTAGTCAAGGTAATACATAAAACAAAACCGTCTGTCATCTCGCCCTGCCTTCCTCTCGACTTCATCTACGTCACCCCTCCCTATTTGCTACACAAACACTACCACCCTTTGCTTCAGTGATATTGGGCTTCCAGATGTTTCATGCTCTTTCCCAGCCTCATCCTCATCCATGCCTTTTGCAGTTCCTTCTACATACAATGCCCATCCCCCTACTCGTTTTACCCAGCTAAGTCCTTCGGATCCTAACACATCACCTCTTCTAAGAAGTCTTCCCTTAGCACCTGCTATAGGTGCTCCTCTGCTGTGCTCCCACAGCACCCTGGTTTTGCCTCTGACCTGACATTTACTACACTCTACTGTGATTATGGTCTGTCTCCCCAAACAGACTGAGAGGTCCCTGAGGATAGGGACTGTGTCTTCTCTATCTTTGTAACTCCAGGAGCTGACACAAGTAACTGCTGGCTGTGGAGAGAATGAACAAATGAGGTGTTCACACTTGCCTCCCCACCCCCACAACCACGTGAACTCCTCTAAAGCAGAAAGGACACATATCTTGATTTTCTTCTATTTCTTGGTTTTCTCCTCTAGTACCTGGTACACAGCAGGGCTCAATTAATATTTTGAACGAATGAATGGATGGATGCATCTTTCTTTAGATAGAAGCCAGATGATGAACTTTCATGGGTTCAGTTTGTCCGCTGCCCTGCACAAGGCACCAGTTGTTAGAACCAAGCATGGCCCCATGCTGTCACTAGGTAGCTATTGGCTAAAAATTACAGGGGATATGCCCCCTCTGCTCCCTCCTATAGACACAAGCTCCGGAAGAAAAATGGTTTCTGTCCAAAGACTGATTTCAGATAGGAGAAAATTCTCAATTAGGTTCCCTACACAGTTGAGTGGAAAGGCCACTAGCACATGGAGAAGAAAGCTATACCAGATGGCTTTCCTACTACAAAGAGATGAAATATGTGTCATTTCCACTTGCATAGTGGTTTGGTCTTTTTGGAGCTCAGCATTAAACAGCTGGGAGCCCTTTGTGACCATGCAGATTCCACTGCCTGATGGCAGGAAGTCAGGCAGCAGGCAAGGTCTGTCCATTTCCTCCCACCACCTTTCCAGCCAGTAAACTGTAACTTTCTCCCCTATAAAAGTTTTATGGAAAGTTGAGTAGAAAACCTAGCAGGAATTAAGACCTCAAGGGGTTTGGCAGGATGGAGAAAATGAGAGCAGATTGGAAAATGAGTGATTGTTTCTGGAAATAAGTGTGGAATGGAAAAAGGTCTAAGGGCCTTGTGGTCACACAGCCCTGGGATCAAAACCTACCTCTTCCATGTAGAAGCTGTGTGACCCCAGTTAACTGGGCTTCAGTTTCGAATCTCTACAGTGAGAAGATTTACAAAACCTGCTTGGTTACAGGGTATGTCCGGTATGTGTTAGCTCTCTCCCCTCTCTTGACTCCTGCTGTATTTGCTAAAATGATACTTCTTGTCTGACAAAGGATTTTCCCCTTCATTTGTAGATTTCTTTATAATGGTAACCCCCCAAAAGATTATTTTAAATGAAATACAATTTAGATTTATGCATTTTTAAAACCTACTTGCTTTCGAATAGAAAGACAATAGTATGCTCAACAGGATAAAATTAGAACTGTCCAGGGGTGCCAGGAAATGTGGTGGTTCCATCCCAGAGCAGACCATGAAGGCCAAAAAAATGGTGGTTTATTTTCTAAAAATGGTGTCTGTGAGTCTCTGGGAAGGTCTAGGAACACCTGTGCCCTGCTGTGACTCCCGTACTTGAATTTCTAAGTCTTGGAAATGGAGAGGAGTCTCAACACATTAAACTCTCTTCTGTACACCTTGCTGTTTGTCCCTTAGGCTCCTTATTTCCATACACTATTGTTTCTGATAGTTATTCATCCACTTCCCAAGTTCAGGAATCGTTTAAAATCACATTTGAATAGGTATGCATGAGGGAAGCTTACTCACTTTCTCTTTTTTTAAATTTAGAGAGAGAGTGCGTGAGCGGGGGAGAGGGGCAGAGGGAGACAGGGAGAAAATCCTAAGCAGGCTCCACACTCAGCCTGGAGCCCGATGCGGGGCTTGATCCCATGACCCTGGGATCGTGAACTGAGCCAAAATCAAGAGTCAGATGCTCAACCTACTGAGCTGCTCAGGCGCCCCCAAACCTTACTCACTTTCAAGTGAAAATCTTCCCATAGGGAGCTATAGAAGACAACCCAGCAAGACTAAATGGGACAGGCTTCCAGACTCAGAAGCCAAAGTTCTAATCCTGACCACTTCATCTTTTACACAAGATCAACACTCCTGTTTATCAGCCAGTAGGTAAAATCTCTAAATACCCATCACTCAGACCAAGTTCTCATCCAGTGCTAGAAACCACTCCATCACATTCCTAGCAGGTAGTCACCCTACCTCCTGTCATGCCTCCAATGACAGGGACCTCATTTTCTGAACTACGATACATGGTTGCATGCTTTGTGCACTGCACAAAGGCACCCAGCTAAAGAACACAGATAGAAGCTGAAATCCTGTCTCCTTTCTGTTTCTGAAGCTGAGTGCCCCCGGCTTGAGGGACTCTTTTCTTCTAATTTGACCATCCCCAGGGGGTTCCCTTTTCTACTTTGCACAAAGACATCATATAGACTAGTAGTGATCCTTTCAGGTCAACACAGTCCAGCGCCCTTAGAAGGGATTCTGTCTCCTGAAGAGTAGAAGGGACTCCAGTTTCCAGCACGAAGGTGTCATTCCAGATGCCAAGCGGGCGGCAAACTTTGTGTCCTTTGGCTCCTCTTGGCAAGAGCCACGTCCCCAAATGAGCCCAGATGTGGAGAGACCAGCAGCAATTAGCATCCGAGCTAATGTTTCTGCGAGGGGGGAATATAACAAAATAAACAGGGACCTATGGCAGTGAGCTATGCCTGATCATTTATCAAACTGCAAAATCTTATCCATGACTGTGAAATGGCTTTATGGTTAGGAAAATGTACTAATAATTTTATTAGGCAGCAATTAAACTTAAATTCCTTTTAACTGTATTTGATGTCATCCTTTTTCTGGGCCCATTAGAGTAACATTAAGGTGTTTGTGCAGATAGCTCAGTCATTTCAAATTACTTTCCTGTCTAATGTGGGAGCCTTTAATAGCATACTCTTAGGTTGAATTCAATTTTGGAGACACCAGGCATGCTAATTAGATTGTCTCAGTGTTCCTTTGCAAAAGGAACTGAAGAAGAGCTATTTTTTCCCCCTCTTTTGCTTAGCAGTGTTCATGGAACACAACTTTCTGTGCAATTAGAGGTATAGACCCTTTACTGCACAAAATCCCACTTGAACCATTTATTGCTAGCAGACACAACGTCTGGTTAATATGACACCATTGTTGAAATGTTTTTAAGATCTAATTAGAGCCTGTAAGTTTTCTCTCCTATTATTCTGAATATCAGAGTTAGCGTTTGTTCCGTCTCAGCCTCTAACATTAGAACTGAAAGAAGGGTAGAGGGAAGAGATGAACATTTATTAGGCACCATCTGCTAGGTTCCGGGGAAGATGCTTAATGCCTATAACAGCCCTGTGAGCTTGCCTTATTATCTCCACTTACAGATAGGAAAATTTTGGCTCAGAGAGGGTAAGTAAAGTGCCCACGGTCACACAGCTGGCAAATTGCGGAGCTGGGATTTAAATTGTCAGCCTCTCTTTGCCACTTACTGGTTCTAGGAACTTGGAAAGTCACTTTAACACTCTGATCATCAGGGTCCTCCTCTATAAAACAGGGATGATGGTAATACTCATGCCCTCACAGTCCACTGTAGGGATCAAATGCAGTAATAAATGTAAATGGCCCTTGCAGATGAAGTGCTGCACAGAAGTGATAGGTAATGTCTCCTGATGTTGCCATAGGAGGTCTTGGGTGGTATCGGCCTGCCTTCTGCAAGATTGAAACCACATATCCAATGCCACAAGAAGGTCAGGGAGAGCACAAGTTAAACATTGTCCTTGGGGCTTAAGGTAAACGAGATTCAAAGGGAAAAGAAGAGATGCAAAGGGAAAATGAGAGGGAGTTGAGTTGTTCCAAAGGTGATTTAATGGATCTGCAAGTCTGTTGGTGACTCGGTTTCCCCATCTGCAAACAGGGAGTGTGCAGGCTGATGTGTGGATTGAATGAGATGGTGTTTTATGTAAAGTATCCAGCACATTGCCCAGAATTGAAACACTCGACAAAATCATTTCATTTGACAATTATTTCAGCCAGGCTTAGTCCCTGGCAATCTTCCACCTCCGTGATCCCTGCTCGCTTACAGATTCCGTCTTCCAAGTCTCTTTCCCTCATTGATCTATTAACATAAATTCTTTCTCCAAATAGTCATTGTACTTGGCATCGATCTACTAACTTACAGCTATTACAGTCATGATTGCAATTACCGTGTGTCCAGGCTCCTTGCAATGCTATCATCATTTTCTCCCGGTTACCATGATAAATGTTCCTAATAACTCCTGCCTCAGATCCCTTGTGGAATGAGGCAAGAGATTAATTTATTAATTGATGGATTAATGGCTCAGAACTGTTACAATCGTCATTAATTGCTATTACCTTTGAAGTGTCAAATGGTTACGGGAGTTGAGGGCGAGGCTAAAAGAATGTTCCTTCCTCTCACGCGAAAGATGGGAGCTGTCACCAGCCAGGTAGAAAAAGTGAACCGCACGCTCTGAGTGCAGCAGTGCCCCCTCATCTGCAGGGGATACATTCCAAGACCCCCCGTTGGATGCCTGAATGCGGTAATACCAAACCCCGTATATACTATGCTTTTCCCTGTACGACAAACATACCTGTGATGGAGTTGAATTTATAAAATAGGCGCACGAAGAAATCCACGATAATTAATAACAAAGTAGAACAACTATAACAAAACACGGTGATAAAAGGTATGTGGGTGTGGTCTCCGCCTCTCGTTCTCAAGATCTCTTACTGTCCTGTACTCCCCCTTCTTCTCGTGATGATGTCCAATGATAACATGCCTCCATGATGAGATGCAGTGAGGCGAGTGACACAGGCACTGTGACACAGTGTTAGGCTACCACTGGCCTTCTGAGGATACATCGGAAAGAGGGTCATCCGCTTCTGGAGCCCAGGTGACCGCTGGTGGCTGAGACGGCTGAAGCTGGGGGGCTGCTGTACAAATGTGTTAAGGTCGTCACGGCACAAAGCACAGTGGCCATCCCTTTGTGCTCCCTGACTCTGACCTGCCCTTCCCCATAACCACTGTGATTCTCTCACCGCTGCATACCAGCCCTGCACTGCTGGCCCTCCCCTCACCCCAAGACCATTCTCCACCCAGGAATTCCCAAGAGCCAGTCCGGCAAAATAAGAAAACAAGGGGACCGTCTGTCCTGCCAGCCTCTGGTCCCTGCAAGCTCTGGTCGGTGCAGCAAGTAGCTGCGATCCCATCACCCCATCTTTGAGAGGGCACTCGTCCTGCTGCGCCCAGAGCCCAAGACAGGCGCTCCACATACTCAAGTCAGTAGCGGGACACCAGGGAGAGCCCAGACCCTTCCATCGGCCCGCTCTGGTCCACCCCCCTTCACAACCAGCTCTCACGTCTGAGGAAGGGAATCCTTGAAGAGTCCCTCAAGCCTCTCGTGCAGTTCCCTTAGCCCTGAGGCATTTCCATCTGGATACAAGAGTAATGCCAGCGCAAAGCACATGCCTTTGCTGGCTTACTCCCATCAGAAAACATGGTAGCACACATTCTCCTTATCACAAGGTCTATCCTTAATTCCCCCTCCATCAGCGAAGCCAATCGATTTCCCTTAAATATTATAGCCATTGCTCCTTGCTATTGGCTGCAGAGTTTAGCTGGCAGTTTTGCCCATGACACGTACCCCATATTTTACTACCCAAGATCTGTATGTGTTATTTTCCCTCCCTTTAACACCAGCCCTGACTTGTTCAAGTTCTGTGCCTCCCACCCCATTTTCCTAAAGAGCCTTTCTCAGTCAGACTTGGCTGAACTCGTAACTCAGCCAACTCGTAACTCATCCACAGAATCCTGTAACCATGTTCCTGAAAGAATCATGGGAACAGACCACGGGCTTCATTCGGAGTTCAGCTCTGGATGTGAATCTAGCATCCCACTGCTTTTAACTTAACTCTCTGTAGACTTAGAGCGTTGGGTTTTCAGAAATTCCGTCGATCCTTCCTTGCTTGTTTTCTCGTTGGAGATGGTGGTGTCTTGTCAGGCAAGCCAATGAGCACGGCCTTCCTAGAACAGCGTGTATGGACATGTGCGTGTGTGTTCCCGAGGTGGGCCCCATAAACAGGAGAACGCTCTGTACAGATTCATTGGTAAAATGTGTTTTGTGCCCGCACATCACAGACAGCAGGATGCTGACCAGTCAGCGAAGGGGTTGATACTCCTTATCAGCAGCCGGAGAGATTGCTTACAACAGAGAGGACAGCAACAGCAGGTGAAACCTGAACCCGTGGCAGAATGACTTATATGCAGTTTACCAAAGAGATGTAAATGCATACACAGCCACCACAGATTACAAACAGCACCACAGAGTGAAGGTGGATTAAATATGTATCCCTCCAAACAGGGTATGGGGCAAGCCCTTGGCTTAGGCCAGCTGAGTGGAGCCATCCTAGATCTCCTCAGTCCACCTGTGGTGGTTCTGCAGTTTCTGATGATCTACAACTGGATCCAGGCTGGTCAACCCACCTGCTCATCAGACTCACCCCTTCCTTACATCAGAGCCGGTGTTCACACTGCAAAGACTTCTTCTTCTATCAGTCTCAACGATCTGACATGACTGGGGGACCTTTCAATGCCAGATCTTGCACCTGATCTTAGAGTCAATAAAGATTATTGAGCTGGGGAGTAAATCTGGATAATAATATGCACCTCCCCAGGTTGTATGAGTATCAAGTGAAATACACACAGAATGAGTTTAAAAAGCATATGGGCCTTGTTGTTGTTATTACTTTTTTATGAAAGGCACTCTCCCCTATTAGTGATTGCTGGCTTGTCCTTTGGACTCCCCTTCAGAAAGGCAAGCCAGACACATGTGACAAGTTAAACAGGCATAGAAGATATTTTTATCTGTTTAAGCCAACAACAGTAAATGCATCACAAGACAGTGTGTGATTAATTGCCAAGTGAATTGTGAGAAGAATAATTGCCAGAAGAATATGAACAAGAGAAGGCTCAGCTCTAGCTGGTGGGGGAGGGATGGAATGAGGCTCCAGAGAGACTGGATAGAATAATGGAGATTTGTTCTGGGTCTTGCAGGACGGATGGGATTAGGGTTGATGGAGGGAATGTATTCCAGGTAAGATAAGTTCTGTGGAGATAGGTGGACAGAGAGGCAAGGGGGTGTTCGGGGGGAAAGCTGCGGGAGGACGTGGGGTTTGACAGTAGGCAGAGAGGAGTGTGCAGATAGTGGGAAATTGTGAATGGCGTTTTCTGTGACTTTATACCTCCAAACAAGCCCATACACCTATGCCACATGCTCTAACCAAAAGAAAAACAAGCTCCACACTGTCCAAGCCATGTCTCTTGCCCAACACCCTGTCCTTCTTGCTACCTACCCACCCTTTGCTGTTCCAGCTTAGCTAGACCCCTAACCTTGCCTACATTCCCATTTATACCCTTGCTCAAGCCATGAAAACTCAATTCTAGTGTTTTACCATAGAGATTTACTTCTTAATTCCAACTCAAACCTATAGAAGTAAAGCTAACACTTACCTAGGCCTTTGTGTGCTAAACACTTTAAATGTCCTACCACCTTTAATTCTCAAAATAACCCTGTGAGATAGTACTGCCCCTACCGCCATTTAGCAGATGAGGAAATTGATGATTGAGATGTTAAAGTTCAAGGTCACATCTACCAATAAGTGGTAGAGTCTGGATTTGATCCCCAAACTGTTGACCCCATGGCATGGTTCCCAGTCACTGGTTGATAGTACCCTGTTATCGCCTAAACCCACTCCATTGGTTCCTCTTTGGTCACCCTTGGATAGGATGTCTTACTCTAGTCAATCTTTGGAAACCTGGATTCTACCTCATGCTGCCATCCTGCTGCAAACCCCTGAGTACCAACGACACGGCACAGATAGGAATTCTCAATGGAATGGTTGGTTTAGGGTCCTAGAAGACTCTCAACACCAACATTATTTGATCCTAACGATGATGGGAACCAGGGAAGGTTTCAAGATGATTATAATCACAGGAAATAATATGATCAAAACCCATGTTTTCAGAAGATGAATCCCGGGACCCAGTTCAGGACTGCCCTGCCTGTTCCATTCTAGATATGGAGAGGCTGCAGGAAGAGGCAACAATTTATAGCCTATTTTGTGGTCCAAGGCGAGGTGATAAGGGTCTGAATTAAGGTAATGGTGGTGGAAATGGAATACGATAATAAAGAATCACTTATTTCACTATGAAATAAAATTCATTTCTCCTGAAATAAACCATTTTCACCGCCAGCGTGCAGTTATCTGTAAAGAAATCGGCTTATTAGCTTCATAGCTCTTGGGGACTCAGAATGCATCTCAGGTATATTATTGTGTCTTGGGTTGTGGTTTTTGGAACCACTGAAGGCAGCACAATTTGGAGGGAAACTAAGGGCGCTAAGCTTCTGGACAGCGCCCAGGCAGGCACGGGTTCAGAGTGGCTCAGCCGCTCAACTAACCACATGGCCTTGGGAAAGTATTTAATCTCTCTGAGCTTGTGTCCTCATCTGTCAAATGGGGATACTACTGTCTGCCTCACAGGGTTGTTGCGAGGATTAAGCAGGACAGTGGATAGAAAGGCTATGATTAGCACAGAATAAACGTCAGTTTTTATACTATCATTTCTTAGCCAAACATCTCATTAAAAGCCCTGCATAATCACCCATAAAATCTTGTTTGAAATAAAAGTGATTGGGTTCAACCAACCCTTTGGAAAGCAATTTGGCTTTCCAAATGCTTTCCACTGTGTATTAAGACACATAAAAATGTTCACATCCTTTGACCCAGTTGTTCCAGTTCTCGGAATCTATTCTTAGGAAATTGTCCTCGATACAGGAAGAGCATAACGCACAAAGAGTTTCACTGCATGAACGGCTTGCTACAGCGAAAAATTGGAAGCAACCTGAGCGTCCAGGAACAGATGCTTCTGCATTATGCTGATGCTCTAAAACTGCTTTAAATCAGTATTAAATACAGAGCTCATAACAACGTCTTAGATTGGGTAAGGTCCACCAATCAAGGATCAAATGTAATCTTTTCTTCACTTTGTTAACCAACCCCTCTTCTCTGCAGGGCTCCCGCATGGCCCACAGACCAGCAATTCTAGCCCCTTTTCTGCCAGAGCTCTGCAATCCTGGCACTTCCCCCAGGGTGGGAGGAAGGTTGAGGCAGGGTGGGACTTCGTGCCAGAGCCTCCACGCACAATGCAGGTTTCTTCCCCAGCTGCCTCAGCCCCTCTGGCATCAAACCTTAGCTCTTTCTCCTGCAGACACAGCTTCTCTCCATGACTAAGTGACTGGTGTCCTCTTAGCTCAGCCTCTCTCTGTCTCCCAAGGCTGCCTTGTAACTGCGTCTTTCTCAGCCCTGCCCCTTCTCCACCTCACATCCCTGCTGTCTGCCCACTTGCAACCTCTTTTCCATTATTGCTAACAGTTTGTTGTGACTTTCTGAGTTAGAGAACATATCTTCTAGAGTGTCCAACATTTGCTCATCCAAATACACTTAATGGAAGTGGGAAAAAAGATTAACTTAGATGTTAAAGGTTACTCAGACACCCATTCACACTTAGACTCTGAATCTTAAAGCCTTGAATACTTTGTGAAATCCCTCAAGACAGGACTGAAATGTTATTAAACCACATCATTTCAAAGCTGGCATCCATGAAGTTAAAAACACGGGCATTTAGGGGAGCCTGGGTGGCTCAGTCAGCCAAGCATCTGACTTTGGCTCAGGTCATGATCTCACAGTTTGTGAGTTCAAGCCCTGCATAGAGCTCTGTGCTGACAGCTCGGAGCCTGGAGCCTGCTTGAGATTCTGTGTCTCCCTCTCTCTCTGCCTCTCTCCCACTCGCTCTCTCTCTCAAAAATAAACATTAAAAAATTAAAGAAAAAAAAAAAAACACGGGCATTTAACTGGTAAAAAAGCAAGTTCAGTAAAAGCACTTGGTCTACCTTTATCTTGTAAGCTGGAACTTCTTTCAATAACATCTAGGGAGAAGAGCATGTGATTTCTCTTCAGTTTGTGTAATTATGTGCATTTTGCAATTTCTTAGCTTTGGCAGGCACTGGGTAGCATTTGGCTTCAGCTCTGTGAACTCTAAGGGCAATTCACAACTGGGCTTTTCCTGACAGCTCCAGCATCTGGATCTTGAGTGGCCCAAGTCCACCATGTGATGGAACCTTCTGTGAACCTTCTCAGCAGAGCACAGAACACGCTGTCCAGGGCCCTGTTCTTCCCTTGCTCCCGGGAGCCTGGGGTATAGGCCTCATACAGTTGCTTCCCAGGTTATAGGCATGTTTTAGAAGTAAATAGAGCAATCATCTTTTTTAATGTTGTTTTACTGGTTGAACAATAATCAATCAGTATCTTAACTCAGTATTTACTCAGCACTGACTGCATGCCAGGAATCCTGTACCACAGATATGAAGGTAGCTCATGCTGCTGGACCATTCTGGCCCATGTTCCTCCCTTCCAACTTCCTTCCTTCCTCCTTATTTCCTTCCTCCTTTCCTTTCTTTTTCCTTCCTTCATCCTTCTGTAGATATTATTTATATAATGCTGAAAAACAAAACAGAAAAAAGCACGTGCAATCCCACTACTTGGTATATAAAGAAAATACTGAACATCTTTCCTTTCCTATCCCACTTTCTAAACCCCAGAGGTGGTAACTATCCCTAACAGATTGGTGTATGTCCTTCCCAGTTTTTCCTTAAATTTATGTAAATGAAGCTATCCATCTAGCCATATCCCCAGACATTCCTTGGAGAAATAGAATGATGCTGTACTTATTAGTCCTACGGTTTTGAATGTTGGCTACGTAGCCAGCACTGTGTGTGACATTTCACATGCATTGGTGTGTTTAATCCGATAACCCTGATATGAGGTGGGTGCTATTTTCATCTCCACTTGACAGATGGAAACCCCTGAGGCTCGGAGCAGATAAGCAACTCCCTTGTCCAAAGTCAGGGTCCAAGCAGCACAGCTAGGATTTGAACGCAGGTCCACTGTCTCCAAAGCTTGTGTTCATTCCACCGTTCCAGGCCACCCTCTCACAAAGCAATCCCCGACATGCTCTACCAACCTTCCTCATCTTAGCTTTCTTCTATAGATGGTTCTGTTCATCCCCAGTCTGCCTCAAATGGTCCACACTAGCCTTGTGCTGGGAATCCTTGTATTGGGAATCCTGTACCAAGCGGCCCCTGAAGACACAGAACTTGGACAAATAACCAGTCTCCGCTCGGAAGAGCTTGTAGGTTAAGTTTATAGATGGTGCTTCGACAGTGTTGATTTCCTCCTTAATTTGTAACCTTGTGCCTCAGCTTCCCACCTCTCCTACAGATTTTCTCGCTCCCACCTCCTCAAGTAGGGTGATTTCTTTCTTCCCTCCCCATACACTTAAAACAATCGGGCACATTTTGTTCTCCATGATCTTTCAGGACTGGGCACACGTTGTGAAATAATAAAAGGAAGGGAAGGAAGAGCATGGGCTGTATGACTCTCTGGTTCCAGAAATTTTCTTCCAGGGTAAGCTAGCATCCAGTTCACTCTCGCAAGCAGTCCTGAGCCAAAAGATTCCAAATCAAAGCAAAAAATCCATCAAGAGAACTCTGATTTAAAACTTAAGAAAACAGCCTGTACATATTTTTAGAACAACTTAGAAAACTCTGAGTACATCTGTGACTTGAAACAGCTGGAAATACATTTTTGCCAAAATTATGCTGATTACGAAAGTCGTTAATGGTCAGACAAGAGGCGTTCAAAATCCACGCGGTCTGGTATTTTTGTACATGCAAGCTTCAGATAATCTTCACTATCGTACATCAAACGTTGACCCTCTAAACTGCCTTTGAGGGGTGCCTGCGTTACTCAGTCGGCTAAGCATCCCATTCTTGGTATTGGCTCAGGTCATAATCTCACGGTTCGTGGTTTCGAGCCCCGCATCAGGCTCTGCAGTGTCAGATTCTCTCTGGATTCTCTCTCTCTCTGCTTCTCTCTGCCTCTCTTTCTCTCTCTCTCTCTCTCTCCCTTTCTCTCAAAATAAATAAATAAACTTTAAAAATAAAATTTTTATTCCAGCCAGCCAGGCAGTTTGTACAGCAGAGTTTGCATAATTATTTGAAGACTTTAGTATATTTTGCCCTTATTGGCTTAGTAAAAGGAGTGGTAAATCGAAAAAATAAAAGTCATAAGAAGCATAGGTCTTATAAACTCATAATATATGCGAGAAAATAAAAGAAATTATGAGGTGTGTTGGAAACAGAATAGCGTTAGCCTCGGAGAGTCATTGGACTCAAGCCAGTCAACCATGTGTTCCGTTCTGAAGGAAAACAACAAAATTAAAGAACATGGGTTCAAAATGTTGGTAGCAAATTGAAGGTAAAAAAGAAGGTGCCATTAAGGAGTTGGATATTTTGCGTTTTGTTTGCTGAAAATGGAAATTTCTCTTACCTGGGACCCTGTTGGAGTGGGTATGTCTTATTCACTGTTAGGTCCCAGCAGCTTCTTTGCACATCATAGATGGATTATACTTTGTTGAGTAAATGAATAACAGGAGTCAGTTGTAGGCTCAGCGTTTTAAGGATTTCATTGTGTGTAAAAATAGAGGCGTGTTTTCCTGTCCCTAAATATAGAAAGGGAAGCAGGAAAGAATGGATTCCAGCCTGCTCCATTGCTATGCCTTATGATGGACAAGCATCTTATGGGGGCAAAGAGTACACGAAGGGTGACAATGAAGGCCTTTTGTTGGACTGTTGTGCAGATACTCTCCACACCATGCCCCTCCTCCAGATCACACACAGAGACCTGACTGAGGTCAAGCAAACCACAGACCTGGCCAGGCCATGTGTTCCAAGGAGAAAGACAGAGTTTGGGAATAAGGTGTCTCACATCAGAGAATGCAGTGTTTAGAGAGCAGGAAGAACTGGAAGTTGTGCCCAGAAGTAGACCCAGCATCAGGATCAAGGTCGTTATAAGGGCATAATGAGGGAAATATGCTAAATGGAATAAGTCAGGGAGAGAAAGACAAATACCGTCTGATCTCCCTTTACGTGGGATCTAAATCTAAGAACAAAACAAAACAACAACAACAACAACAAAACAAGCTCATAGATACAGAGAACAGATTGATGATTGCCAGAGGTTGGGGAAGGTGGGATGGGGAAGGAATGGATGAAGGAGGTAAAAAGGTATAAACTTAGAGTTATAAAATAAATAAGTCATGGGGATGTAATGCACAGTATGATGACTATAGTTAATAATGCTGTATTGCCTATCTGAAAGTTACTAAGAGAAAAGATCTTAAAAGTTCTCAGCATAAGAAAAAAATCTTTTTGTATTTATGTATGGTGACTAAACTATGTTTAAAGTTTTTTGTTTGTTTTTTATTTTGAGAGAGAGAGAGAGTGCGTGTACATGAGCAGGGGAGGGGCAGAGAGGTGGGGGAGACAGAATCCCAAGCAGGCTCCATGACGTCAGCACAGAGCCTGACGCAGGGCTCGAGCCCACAAACCGTGAGATCACGACCTGGGTCGAAATCAAGAGTTCGACGCCTAACCAACTGAGCCACCCAGGCACCCCAATGACTAGACTATTAACTAGACTTATTGTGGTGATCATTTCACAATGTATACAAATATGGAATCATTAAGTTGTACACCTGAAGCTAATATTATGTGTCACTTATACCCCAATAAAAAAAACAATAAAGCCAATAACCCAAGCCAAGGAATAAAATGGAAATTCACAGCCACTGTAAAGAAGCAAAGCAGAGATGTAGTGAGTGAGGAGTATTCAGATGGACAAGTCTGGAGGAATTCTCAAAGTAAAGCGAAGGCATCCAAAGTGGTGTTTCCCACCAACTTGCTGTGTGTATTTGAAGAAACTGGGGCAGAATACGTGTAGCTACTGTACAAAAGATGGAGGGTAAATGACAATATGAAAAAGAAAGTCTAAATTGGTGCCCTGCAGAGCGAGTCTTTGGAGTATTAGCTCCAAAAAAATAAATAGTGAAGCCACAAATTGGATACAGTTGAGGTCAGACACTGGAGAAGTATTTGAATGGTACCAATGCCACAAGCCCAGAGGTAAAGCAGTGCAGGAAACAGTGAGCCCAAGAACAAGATCAGAGCAGGGTGAGCCTGAGATTCCAACTAGAAGGGTTGGTGGAAAGGCCGAAGGGGTGATCACAATGGCTCTGCAGGGATAGGGCCTCCCTGGAAGGCCATAGCCTCACCTCCATTCCCGTACCGCCCCAGTCTCAAAGGCATCATACTCTGAACCTCATCAGTGATAGCCTGTGAACATGCGCAAGACCCAAAAGGCATTGTGGTAAAAATCTATACCTGCATACGTACATCCATACATGTCATCCTGCTCCTGGGTTCTTGAGGATAATGAGTCCTGTTTGACCCAGAGATAAAGGGAGTGGTGATTCATTTCACTTTAAGTGACTTTAAAGTTTAAGTGAATGTGCATTCAATGTGTCCTACCTTCAAAAGTTTGCTCTATGAGATGGTTGGGGAGGAGGGTCTCTGTCTTCCTCTATGAGCTTTTTCCCCAGACAAGTGGAGCTAGGATGTGGTCTCCAAAGCAAAGGTATTGCCTCGAATCCCCCAAGGGTGTGCTGGCTAGGGATTGCCATCAGCTAATACCACTCCTCTGCTCTCAGAGGACAAATTTTCTCATAAGCCTTGTGTTACCTCAAACCCTAGAAAAGGAAAGTATTAAGAAGTGGGGGGTGGAGGGGGTTTGGTCAGTCTGTGGGAAGGAGGTGAGTAGGAGGGATGCATGTTCAGAATCTCACTGCCTCTCAGACAAGGCCATCAAGTGGAAATCGATAGGCTGGGTTCTAAGTCAAGGTCTAGCCTGAGCCTGGGCCCCACCTGGGTCTCCGAGCACATCTGTGTCCTAATGGAAAACTGTTACTCTCTCTTCCCCCGGAAGGGAAACTAAAATATACTGTCAGTCTGTACTCTCCCCTCTGATGTCCAGGGACTCCCGCAGCAGGACAGCCCGGCTGTGAGGCCCACCCACCAAAGGATGCATGCAGAAGACCCCCACAAAGTCTTCTGTCAGGAGTGACCATTAGCGGCTCTCAGGGTTACCCGCTTGCCTGCATAGCTCCTTGGCGGCTTCAAGGCCCTCAGCAGTGCTTCTAAAAGGGGGAAGTTTAGAGGCACCTGGGTGGCTCAGTTGGTTGAGCATCCAACTTTGCCTTAGGTCATCATCTCAGAGTTCATGAGTTCGAGCCCCACATTGCGCTCTCTGCTGTCAGCATAGAGCCCGCTTCAGATCCTCTGCCCTCCCTCTCTCTCTTTCTTTTTTATTTTTATTTTTTTTACATTTATTTATTTTTGAGAAACAGAGTGAGACAAAACGTGAGCGGGGGAGGGGAAGAGAGAGAGGAAGACGCAGACTCTGAAGCAGGCTCCAGGCTCCGAGCAAGCGGTCAGCACAGAGCCTGATGCGGGGCTCGAACCCACGCACTGCGAGGTCATGACCTGAGCCGAAGTCAGACGCTCAACCGCCTGAGCCACACAGGCGCCCCTGTCCCCTCTCTCTCTGACCTTCCCCCACTCATTCTGTCTCTCTCTCCCTCCCTCAAAAATAAATATTCAAAAAAATAAAAATAAAAGGTGGCAGTTTACGAAAGAACCCCTGCTGAGCCCTAGTGAGCCTAGTTGCAGCACAGCTCGCCCAAGGACCCAAGGAACATCTCTGTCTAGAAACTTCTTCATGCTCACTGAGACTGATTATGGGAAATGAGCCTGCACCGGTAGCTACCCCTGAGGCCTCTCATCCAGGGCCAGCACAGGCAGGGGTTCCAGCCCTTTGGGTTAAAGATGAGCTTCACCTCCCCCAGGTTTTTGTCTTCCTACCCCCCGCCCCCCATGGGTGAGACAGAACATGCCTCTTAAACCTCCGCATTCATGTGTAAGATTTAATCTCTGGGGTATGCTCTAGATTCCTCTTCATGTGGGTCACAGAGAAGCATGTCCCTGTGGGCATGTAATTGAGTCATCTGACAGTCCCAAGTACCCTTCAGCTCCTCGGGCAATAAATGCAAATTAAACTTCCTCTGTGACTCTAACTTGAATGGCAAATGTCAGTTTACAGGGTCAGCTTAAAGCTTAAGGATAGATTGCAACGGTGAAACCTCAGGAGAGAGAATGCTAAAAAGCGATGGGAAAGAACTGGAAAGGACCCAGGCCTACCCCACAAAACCAGGGCCTGCCTTGGCTGGCACGGTAGACATGAGTGTTTACTTACTCAGCCAGCTCGTTGCAAAGGACCAATCACAAAGATATTTATTTTGTCTTCTCTCCTGCTCTGGTAAGCTAATTACAAAGTAATTAAATTAGCTGCAGAATAAATTAGTCGTTATCAAAGGGAAAATCAAGGCATTCTTAGGGAAATTATTTAGGATAAAACACTGGCTTGACTGATTATTCTAGACTGAGAGATATTTTGTTGATTTCTTTTACTAATGGATTTCTTATGTCAAGAGGAAAATCCTAAATTTAAAGGTGCGCGGAATGGAAATACTTATTCTCCCCTTAATAAATGGCAAAAAAAAAAAAAAAAAAGAGAGAGAGAGAGAGAGGGAGAGAGAGAAGAAAGCGTGTTTGAATCCTTGAGAACACTAGAGAGGGCAGGCGACGTGGACCGTGTACATGAGCGTCCTTTTCAGCCCCAGGTCAATGAGTCACTGAAATGTCTTCATAGATGGAAATTAGTGGCGCCTGCTGTACATGTGATCATTCGATACAGCCGCCTCACCACGCCAGAAGTAATGCCTTCTTCGAAAGTGTATGCTCTGCCCTCTTTAAAATTATGAAAACGTAGAGATTCATATTCGGGTTCTAAATCACACTTCTATTAGATACCATGCAAAGTTCAAAAAGTGGCTGTCTCCGATCAATCAGTTTTGCAAAGCCCTTAATGAAGTCATGCCCATTTGATCACAGAGAGGTGGAGATACCTGGTGATAAGTGCCTGGCTTCCCGCTCTCTGAGAAGATGAAAGTTATTTAGGAACTGAAAGAGTGTGGGATATTAATGGCGGAGACACAAAATCACTAGGAAAAGCCCGGAGTCAAAGGGCAAAAGCGAGAATCATTAAAGATAATACAGCAAAATCCCACAGTCAGAAACCCCAGGATACCATGGATTTCTTCATAGTACAGGTCAGATCAAATCCCATGAGCATACTGCTTTATGGTGGAGGGTAAAATGTCAGGCCCCACACTTGGGCCCGAAACAAACAGCATGATGACAAGATCAGAGAACCGTCGGTACTAGGCAGGAAAAGAACTTGTGGGTCTTAGTGGGTGGTGAGGCCAGTCGGAGTCAGGGGCATACAGAGGCTGCAGAAAGGCTGGTGTGAGAGTGGACCACATTAGAAAATGGGATCTAGAAGGATTCTTAACTGGGGCTTCATGTGTGAGATTTAGAGGTCACACCCTTCTCTGCTGTCTGACGCTTATTTCACTGTCTTCAATAGTTCCGTCAACATTGGCATGATCATCCTTGTCGGTGTATCTTTGCAACCATCCTTGATGAACGCCTAAGGATAACCCTAAACATGGAATTTCTGGGGCTAAGCATATATACATTTCTGGTGCTTTTAATAATATTAGCAAACGGGCCTCGAGGATGATTGTACAATCTGTCCCTAATGAGATCACTTCAAAGTTCCCATTTCCCCACCTCGTCCCCACTTGCCTTATGCCTTTTTCTCTCGGACTGAATTTTAAAGTAGAGTGTTTTAAAGTACAAGGGATTCTGTCCCCTTTCATTTTTAGGAAGAGAAACAGGGAAGCCCAGGGAGCATAGGTGATGTGTCCTCCAAGCTGATAGTAGAGCTTGGGGTGCAGGGGAGAGATACTGGGGTCTATAGCCACCTGCTCCTGGCTTTAGGCCTGATGTATGACAGATGCTCAGCAGTGTCCAGGATAGGCTAATCTATGGAAACACAAAGTAGATGAGTGGTTGCCTAGGGCTGGGGAGGGGAAGGGAGATGGGGAGTGACTGCTAATATCTATGAGGGCCTTGGGGAGGGGTGAGCAATCAAAATGTTCTACATTGAAATGGTGATGGTTGCACAACACTGTGAATATACGAGAAACCATTGAATGGCACACTTTCAAGAGGTAAGTTGTATGGTATGTAAAATATATGTCAGTAAAGCTGCTATTAAAAAAAAAACAACAGATGCTCAGTAAACAGTTGTGGAAAGAAGGAAGAATGGAAGGAAAGGAGGTCAAAGATCCCTGATCCTTGATTTCCAACCAGTGGCTGTTCCGCTGTTCTCTGTTGGGACAGAAGTGCGCATGTCTGCAATTGATCTCAGCAACAGTTTTGCGTTTCCTCTGTTAGGTGTTTCCCTGTTTTCATGCGTAAAAAGTGAAAAAAGGGTCTGATCTTTATCCTTTTCTATTTCCTGGAGAATCTAGCTCAGGGCCGGTCACAAAGTAGGAACTTGATAAATGTCTGTTTACTGAATTACTGGTGAACTGTAAGTAAATTTAATATGAACTAATAAGGCAGTGACATAGTATTATTTCCTAACACTGATGCCTAATTTTCTGCAGCTGCCACTTCAGGCTCTATAAATGAGGTCGGCAGTTACACAGTTTGGTATTTTGGCCGTTCTGATTTCCCTCCTCACATTTCAGTGCTTGTAGTAAGTGGTCACGGGTCCCATTTTGCCCTGTGTGTCTGAAAACACAGAGCTAAATTTAGGGCTCAAGAGCAGTGAGTGCTGGCCACAGGGCCAACCCAAAAATCCGTAGGGTTTAAAGCTTATGCAGCCTGGGAGAGGGTCCTTTTTCAGAAAAGAGAATGCAGAATTATGAATGCAAATTAAGTGTAGGATCTCTGAAGCTTCTACAGGGAGGGCCCTCAAAGTTAAGCTTCCTTAGCCTCCTGGTACATCTGCCTCTAGCCATGTTCCTTTCCCTGCTCCTTTTAATCGCGTTTTATTTTGTTTTTGTGTTTAAGTGTCCATTGTTAGAAGCAGTTGACTATTCTCAGCCTCCTCGCTTTCCAATTCTTCTTAAAAATAGAGTTTAAGCAATTGCTTAATTAACTCTCATTGCTGCTGTGCAGATCACTAGAATGACGGTAGGAACATCCCATCTGGAGTGAAGGCCAGGCTCTAAAAAATCAGTGCATAGTGTGAAAAATCACACCTAGTCACAATTGTCCTTAAGTCCCTGAAATCGCCTATGAAGTAGGAACATGTAATTTTATGGGTATGACCTTGAGTTCTCGGTTCTTGAACACTTTCCACCCTCATCCACCAGGTTAACAACTACCAATCCTTCAACACACAGCTGAAGAACCACAGCTTCTAGAAAATCTTCCATGCTCTATATCCACACCCCTAGTCTCTATACGCCCCACCCCTGACTCATTTATGGCTCCATGCTAATCTCTAATTAGTAGCTTGTCCTGTGCACTAGAGTGTAAGCTTTTTGAGACTAGGGACTTTGAATCATTAATTTTTAAGACCTTAGTGCCTTGCATAGTGATTTTTATCCTAGGAATTTGCTAATATTTGAGATCTGTGGAAGGAAAGGAGGGACAAAGAGGTGGAAAATCAGAGCTGTAATCATTCCCCTTCCATCAAAGCCATAG
Source organism: Panthera leo (assembly GCF_018350215.1). Lineage (NCBI taxonomy): Eukaryota > Metazoa > Chordata > Mammalia > Carnivora > Felidae > Panthera > Panthera leo. Next base: position 70,406,936 of record NC_056688.1, read on the forward strand.
AAAAGAAAGTATTTTTAACATCCATTTAATTAATTTCTATAAGGTTTTCTTGTTGATGTCATACATTTTTTTGTCTTTATGTAAAAAACCTTTTGGCTTATTTCATTATTCTCACCTTTGGTGATTTGTTTTAAAGTTATACAAAGGATACATAGAAACCTGTAGTGCTCCCAGATTCCAGGAGAGGGTCCTCTGTAGGGTGGTGGCTGAGAGGGCGGGCTCTGAAGTGAAGCCCCTGTTTGAATGAATTCCTCTTGGCCACTTACCATCTGTGTGGCTTTGGCACGTTGCCGACCCTCCCTAAGCCTCAGTTTCCTCATGTATAAGATGGGGATAATAAAACTAATAACTTCATAACATTGGCTTGAAATTTAAATGAGAAAATACATACAATGGAGTAAATACACATAGCTGTTCAATAAATGATTATTATGGACAAAATCTATATCCAGTCCTAAGTTATGGCTTCATTAGTAGGTGACTATAAAGTAGCAGATTCTAATAAAGGAGAAAGAGAACATTCACTGGGAACGGAGAGATAATGAGGTGATGGGGAAACCATTTTTATTCTAATATGTTTACCTCATTTTCTTACAATTAAGCTACAAGATTATTCCTTCACCTTCAAAATGGATAAATTCTTCATTGTATTAACTTGTTTGAAAAGATACCCTACTTTAAGTGGAATGAATTTCCCTTTAATATGATTTTCTAGCAAGATTAGATTCTAATATGGATTAATACCCTAAATAGAGAGCTCTAATGGACCACTGTAGGAGAGAAACAGGAGTCAAAGACATCACCCCTTTATAAATGTCAGTCTCTGAGGAGACATCCATCAATGTGTCAGAGGGATCTCACAGCGTCAACCACAAGAGTAATGATCGCAGACACGGACTGAATGCTTGCTGTGTGTCAGGCAGCCCAAGTGAGGCTTTCCAACCTCGCTGGAGCCCCATGCCTATGCCAGAGGCTGACTTTCCACTTACAATGAGGGAAGCATCTGGCTAGTGAGCAGAACACTCCTGTCTGCCCGGCCCAGAGCATCCTTTTCTGAGAGTCTGAGCACCTGCAAGGCAGCCTTGGCAGCCTCTGTCCTCAGCGCGGCTCTCAGCAGAGGGAGGCTCTCAGCAGAGGGAGGGAGGAGCTCTCCAGGGCTCAGTCATCCTGACAAGAGGGAGCCTTGGGAAGATATTTGCCTCAAGTCCTTTCTGCAGAAAGCCCTTCTCCCCTTCCCCCAGACATCCTCTATATTTCCTGCACAGCGCTTATCACTTTCTGAAATGATCACGTACCTCTGTTTATGTTTTGGGGGCATGCAGCTGCCATGCACACAAGGACCCTTCTGTCTTTTTCCACACACCAGCCCCCCATGCCCAGGACAGTGTGTGGTCCAGAGCAGTCTTCCATGAATGTGTGTGTTAAATGAAAATAAGGAAGGAGGGTGGGACAGGAACGGGACGATACCCTCTAATGGCAGGAATTCTCGTGCCCCCCGAGCTGGTGCTTGATCGTCCAGATTGGGTTGCACTCCACTGAAATCTGTTCCCCGGGGCTCTGTTTTCCAAATTTATCCAGCCCCACACCCACCCTCACCCACCTTGGCTAACCTCCTCTTCCTTTTGAGCCAAACTCACTGAGTAGCCTTTGGATTCTTTCACTTGCAATCATGCCAAATCCTGTTCTTCCTGCCTAACCCTTCAGGAAACATCCCTTCTTTTACCACAATTTCTGCGGGTGGCTAATGTCATCGATTATTGGACTCGTGCAACTCTCAGAGGGTAATCTTCTCTTCAAGTTTCAAGGCCATCGCACTGTGGGCTCCTATGTATCACTGATTACACAGAGCAGAGAGTCAAACAGATGTGTTGGCTCTGCTCTTTACAGATTCTTAGGGAACCTGTGGTGCTGTTGATCTCTGCTGCGTTCGTGCTAATAGTGTCTGTCTATAATCAACCTCAACCTACCCTTCACCACACCAAAAGATAAAGGCCAGACTGTAGGAACACACTGAAGGTAGCCCTCGAGACCCAGGTAATCCCCTCACCTGCCCTGCCAGGGCTCGAGAACTCCTGATTTAGGAGGTCGATCTCTCCCCTGATTCCTCCTTAGGATATATTCCCAAATCAAAAACCAATAGTTACATTTCTCTGCAAAGGAGCAGGCAAAAAATGTTGTTGTTTGACATGGCGGCGATGGAAACAAGACCATGTTTCTCTTTTATGGAACCTCGGAGAGTAATTCGTTGAGATCTTGACATTTAATATCACCCAGTCACCTCTCCAACAAGATACTTGCTTTGCTTCTGTCAGCCCCCCACACAGACATCGCTGCTGGCACTTAGCGGGTTGTGTTGTAAGGTGGGCTGCTTTTAATGCCCAAGGCAGGATTTGGCAAGAAGAAGTGGCACCTGCTTTATTGAAAGACATCTCCATATTTTACCCCCTGGAAGAGAAACGTGCAATGTAAATGCCCTTAAGAGATGATTGTCGTACATCAGCGTGTCCCTTCCACAAAGCATTGTGCCAGACGCCCAGTCGCACACAGTCACCAAGAATGGAGGTCGCAGATGGAGAATTTGAGCTTTTAGAGAAAACAAACGTGTAAACTCCTAAGCGTCTGCCTGCTTCTGGCCGACACAGAGCCAAGTGATCTGAGTAGTACCCACTGGCTTAAAAAGGAGCTTCACACCTGAGAGAGGGCTGGGGAAGAAGACAGCATTCAGGTCCCCATTGCCTGGAGTCTACGAATCAGTACACATGAGATACACTACCTCCCCCAACAGACTTTTATGCACTGAATTAAAAGAAAGGATGGAGCATGTGATATCAATCCACACATTAGTGTTGGTCCCCCAGCACCGGGGGAGACATTACCATGAAGGACTTTTCCTCTCCACTCTTCAAACGCTGGACCGATCATTCCAGCAGTGGGGGCAAGGCAGTCCAAAATCCACAAGGCTTAGCAGCTCAGGTACAAAGAAAATGAAATCAGAAATCCAGGGTGTTTTTGCTATCACTGCCAAGGGCCTATCTTCAATTTAATATCAATCTTTTAAATTTCACACAGTTTTTTAAAAAAAAGGTGGGGGGTGGGGCGCCTGGGTGGCTCAGTCGGTTGAGCGTCCGACTTCAGCTCAGGTCATGATCTCGCGGTCTGTGGGTTCGAGCCCCGTGTCAGGCTCTGTGCCAACAGCTCAGAGCCTGGAGCCCGCTTTGGATTCTGTGTCCCCCCTTCTCTCTGCCCTCTCCCCTGCTCATGCTTTGTCTGTCTCTCTCAGAAATAAATAAACATTAAAAAATAAATAAATTTCACATAGTTTGGGAGCGCCTGGGTGGCTCAGTTGGTTGAGCGTCTGACTCTTGGTTTGGGCTCAGGTTGTGTTCTCGTGGTGGTGGGATCGAGCCCCAATTGGGCTCTGCACTGAGAACGGAGCCTGCTTAAGATTCTCTCTCTCCCTCTGCCCCTCTCTCGGCTCACTTGCACTCTCTCTCTCTCTAAAATAAATATGAAAAAATAAAATAAAAAATAAAGTTTATAAATAGATAGATTAATTAATTAATTAATTAATTTCACATAGTTCAACCCCAGCAAATCTGACTGAGACATTCGCTGTCTAAACTCCTTATGTGGCTCTTCTTGCCTACAGCTGTGGCTTTCATACTGCTCCTCAGGGCCTCAGGGTAAGGCTACCAAGGGGTGAGGGATGAGGTGCGTTTTCAGCCCCAACGCCTCCACTCGTTTGAGTTCTCCTTTTATCTGTTCTAGAAGCTGGGCTTCCAAGCAGGATTTTCAGCAAAGGGTTTTGTGACTGAGAAACAAAGTTCCAAAAGGACCGCCCTATGGGGTGAAGACTGGACAGGTCCTGCCTCTTCTTCCTCCTGGCTATGTCAGACAGCACCCCCTGTGCACCCCCACAGTGCGGGCATATGTCTAGCGGCCTTCCTCTCTCTCTTGCAGAGTCCAGTCTCCCTTCCATTCCCTCTGCCTGGAATGTCTTCCTTCTTCTCTGCCAGGTGGATCTGTATTCTTGCTTGAAGATTGGGTTCAAATTTGGCCTTCTGAGTGCTGCTCTTCATGCATTCCCAGTAATTAGCCGTATTCCCCCAGCATTTGCGTACGTGTTGACGCACATAGAATTATTACATATGTCTGAATCTTGGACTCATCTGCATGCTCACAGAAGACAGAGTCCATGTCTTATTTCTTTCTTCCTCCGTCTTCCTTCAGGGCTTGGCATGCGGTAGGCACTCAATAAATATTTGATGGATGGATGGATGCGGAGCTGTTTAATTCACCGCTAGTTAGCAAGTTGGCATTTTCCCAAACAGCTTTATTCAGAAGGAATTCAAAGACACAGAGCCAGTCTCATAACCAACTCAAGCAGCGCTGTGTTGACAAATAAAATAACTTCTTTTCACTACTTCTGTTTGGATCTGAATTTCACTTTTGTAAAAATAACTATTACAAAATGAAAAGAAACATTGAACAGAAGTCACACGTTGAAAACCCATGGATGATAGCAGTCTCTTAAATTGGCATGGTTTGACCCTGCTCATCTGAAGTCACTTCACTTAAAATCTGTGCAGCTCCCTGTAGTTGCCTGTGGTTTTCGAATTCCTCCACGGGGCTTCAGGGGTCCCTTGAGGACCTCTACGGGTCAGGTCTCCATGGAGATCTGACCGGGAGGGATATGGCTCTGGGCCCCATACCCTTTGCTGCAATCAAAGAGGTTTCACAAAATCTCAATGTTTAAATGTTTTGTGTTTTCAGGTTTCTTTGTTTGTTTTTGTTGCCTTTGGCTGAGCCTGATTCTCCAGTCCACCATAGTTCCCACCACTTACTATTTTTTTTCTATCTATCCTCACCTGCCTGATCCCAGATATCATTTGAGTTTGCAACAAACCCAGCCCTCAAAGAGCACTTTTCATTGCTATGACTCCTTTCCGGGCCCGGAGTGCACACATCCTTGTTTTTATTTTTATTTTTTTTATTTTTATTATTTTTATTTATTTTTTAATGTTTATTTTTTTGAGAGAGAAACAGAGCACAAGCGGCAGGGGCGGGGGGGGGGGGGGCGGGCAGGGCGGGGGCAGAGAGAGAGGGAGACACAGAATCCGAAGCAGGCTCCAGGCTCTGAGCTGTCGGCACAGAGCCCAGCGCAGGGCTGGAACTCACAAACCGTGAGATCACGACCTAGGCCGAAGTCGGACACTTAACCCCGATTGAGCCGCCCAGGCGCCCCATCAATCTTGTTTATATATAGTTGTCATCACGTTGCACCCATCATTTTATATTTTCTTCCTTCACTTCACACCATACCACAAATATTGTTCCATTATGTGAGACACATCTTTCATGGTTACCTTTTTCCATGACAAACGTTTATGGTGGTTGGCTCTAATTTATTCAGGTCTTCCATTACAATTAAAACAATTTTTATTTTATGCTCTTAGAAATAATGCTGTATTGAATATCCTCATATTTTCTAGAGATAAATGTGTTCTTGTTGATTTTAACAGGTTCCTTCTATGTTATTGATTGAACCGTTCTGATGCAAGTATTGTTTCAGTGTTCTTTTTCTTTCCATTTCTCATGGTTTTTTTTGCGATTAAAACACGTAAAGTATTATCTAGTTGAATCTCTTGATCTCCATTGTTATTTCTTCTATTGCCTTGAGCCTTTGAAAGTTCTTCATAGTTCATTATTCACAGTCCCCCAGATCTGATGCAATCTTGGTTCTCTACTCTTTTAGTTGTTCTGTAGATTTAATATATATATGTATATACGTGTGTATATATATATATGTATACACACACACACACACACACATATATATAGGTATATATATATGTACATATGTATATATATATGTGCGCCTGGGTGGCTCAGTCAGTTAAGTGTTCGACTTTGATTTTGGCTCAGGTTATGATCTCACAGTTTGTGAATTCAAGCCCCACTCGCTGTGCTGGCACCCTGGAGCCTGCTTGGGATTCTCTCTCCCTCTCTGTCTTCCCCCCCCCCAACTCTCACTTTCTCTCTCTCTAAAATAAATAAATAAACTTAAAAAAATACATAAATACAATTAAAAATATATATGTTAACTTTTTAATGTATTTGAGCGTATTGGGTACATGTTTAGATATAAATGATATTTAAATCAGTATCTATTAAATAACTTCTCCTTTACTCATTGTTCACCATACTTCATTACGTATCAATTCATTGTATACCAATAGGTTTATTTCAGCACTCTAATCCTCCTCCACTGTTCTTTATGTCTGGGTTTGTACCAGTACTGCGCTGGTTTAATTATCCTTGCTTTGTAATATGTATAGAATTTATACTCCTAGTCTTACCCTATCAGAAGACTTTTTTTTTTTAAATACCTTTTCATGTTCTTGACACTGTTTGCCTAATAAATGTTAGACTCATTTTGTCAGGTTGTAAGAAAAAGTGGTGATTTTGATTTAGAATGCCTCAAGTCATTATTACTTAACTTCTTAAATCACTGCAAGTATTCTAGGCATCTTATATTCTTATATTATCGTATTTATATGATTCTAGGTCTTTACTGCTTACATGTGGTCATATATATGGTATACGATTATGTATCGTGGATGGTAATGCCACTGATTTCTTAACTTGAATACCAAATCTGCCTTTGTTCTAAGCTCCCTGGTTTAGTTCCAAGTGTTTAGCAAAGTCTTTATAAATATTTCTCTCTTCTTTCCCAACAGTTGTTCTTTGTATCTTTTACAATTTGCCTAAAGCAGTATTAAGTGATAACGGTGGTGACCTTCTGCTTTGGGGCCTATATTTGCAAGAAAAGCTTTTAGTGTTACTCCGTCATTGGTTCATGGTTTTAAATAGTATGTTTATCATGGGGCGCCTGGGTAGCTCAGTCGGTTAAGCGTCCGACTTCAGCTCAGGTTTTGATCTCATGGTCTGCGAGTTCAAGCCCCATGTCGGGCTCTGTGCTGACAGCTCGGAGCCTGAGCCTGCTTCGGATTCTGCACCTCCCTCCCTCTCTGCCCTTCCCCTGCTCGTGCTCTGTCTCTCAAAAATAAATAAACATTAAAAAAAATTAAATAGTATGTTTATCAAGTTAAGGTACAAATTATTTTCCTCAAAATAAAAGGTTTTATCTGTTCCCCTTTTGAAATATATTGAAACAGTATGCATCATCTAATGTTAATAGATTTTCTTTTATTGATTTGTTTTCCACATTCCTGGAGTAACCTTCATTAAGATCAAACTTGTCTCATAGAATACATGAGATGGAGTCCAGCCCAGCCTGTGTTTTGATACAGACGGCATAGCTTGGAAATTATCTGTTCCTTGGGAGTTTGAAGAAATCCATTAAGTCTGTGTGCCTTGCTTTTTTGAGTTTCCTGAAAATTCTAAAAAAATTTTTCTCTGTAACTAGTTTAATAAGGTTTCCTATTTCGTTGTTTCATTGGGGTATTTTATATTTTTATTACAAAATATTACCCATTTGTTGAGGCTTTTTAGTCAAGTAGCATGTAATTAGGTATAGTTGTCACATGTAGGAAGCTTATCCCCTTTTTATATTTCATGTATGGAATGAGCCCCGAGTTGTCATCTAGCTTCCACCACTAATTTATCAATGCAACTTTAACCAAGTAATTTGACTTTGGACATCATTTTCCCTGTAAATGGGGGTCATGTTGGGGCACCTGGGTGGCTCCATCAGTTAAGCGTCTGACTCTTGGTTTCAGATCAGGTCATGATCTCACGGTTCATGAGTTCAAGCCCCACACTGGGCTCTGCACTGACAGCTGTAAAGCCTGCTTGGGATTCTCTGTCTTCCTCTCTCTCTCTTCTACTCCCCTGCTGTCTCTTTCTCTCTCTCAAAAATAAATAAACATTTTTAAAAAATAGGGGTCATGTGACTTACATCCCAGGGTTGCTGTATTACAGATAACATCTATGAAGTTCTTAGCACCGTGCCGGTCCTCAATAAATAGAAGATATTACAAGCTTCTCTTTTTTAATGCCGTTGGCCTCATTTCTCTTTTGTTCTTCATTATATTTCCATGGGCTTTTCAGTATTTTTCATCATATTTTCAGAAGCAACATATAAGCAATGGGGAGCCACCGAAGGATTTTGGAGAAAGAACACCAGCTCTGGTAATCGAGTGTCCGAGCTAGGTTTGTGGACAGGCCATCAGAAGATGGGCCTGTGCTGTGAGAAATGACACAGTTGACAAGGGGCCAGCTGTAGACCCTTCTTGCCAAGTGGGATGTGGAGGTGTAGGCTTCACATTCATAGTCAGTGAACACAGGCTCCAGAGCTCGGGAGAGGCCCTTTCAAGGGCTCAAGGGAATGGGAAATTGACCAAGTGGCCCCCAATTGTCCTGTTCCAGCATCCAACCCTTTAGGGCCTAGACACAGACGCTGACAAACACCATGACCCAGACTAAACCCAGCTTTTGAATGGGACAACAAAACAAGCTTTGTTCATCCTTTTGAAATGGGGCCCAATTATGTTTGATTAATAAATGAAACTCTGTGTCCAAATAGGAGAGACACTGTAGAGACATGGTCAGAAAGCACTTTGTGTAGAAAAGGCTGATGAAGCTTTCAGAGGGCATTCATCTGCCTGGAGCTGCTCTAAGACAGAAAATTTCAGCCTCCAAATCCTTCTCTTGTTGCCCTATTCCACCCCCCCCCCATTTTTTTTTTTTTTTGAAATATGTTTAACTCTTCTACTTAAGATTTATTTGGCCTCCTTGGTTGATGGATTTCTGTGTTTATTCTGTCATTTAGAAAAAAATGCACTGTGAAAAACATTCCTGATCTGTTTATAAATGTCAACAGAGAAAATAAGCCAAAAGGTTGACAATGGTAATTCATCAAAAGATATTCATTGAACACTTGCTATGTACAAAGCACTGTGGTATACACTATGAGGGAAGAATTAAGAAATAGTCCCTACCCTCAGAAGTCCTTCAATCCAGTTGGGAAAATGGCTAAATAATAGACTGGCTACAGGGCGCCTGGGTGGCTCAGTCAGTTGAGCCTCTGACTTTGGCTCAGGTCATGATCTCGTGGTCCGTGAGTTCGAGCTTGATGTCGGGCTCTGTACTGACAGCTCAGAGCCTGGAGCCTGCTTCAGATTCTGTATCTCCCTCTCTCTCTGCCCTTCCCTCCTCTCACTCTCTGTCTCTCTGTCTCTCTGTCTCTCTCTCTCTCTCTCTCTCTCTCTCTCAAAACTAAACATTAACAAAATTTTTAAAAAATAGACTGGCCACAATACAAGAGATATGGAAACAAAGGCTGTAATCGGGTTGCAAGGCACACCTGTAGGAGCACAGATGAATGGAATGGATGATAAGGACTTTCGTGAGCAAGTTGCATGTATGTTGCATCTTAGACTATAAATAGGCTTCCAATAAGCATGTTCCTTCAGATTCTTTTGGATGAGCCGGCCAATGCACCCATCCGCTATGCCCCAGATGTCAGCAACACAAGCGGCTGTTCTGGGCTATTCCATCAGCCCCATGTGTGCACACAAGCACACAAACATTCCCAGTTCACATGTGTTTGCTTTCCTCTCCCTCACTGCATTTGTCCAGCCCCAAATCCTCACTTCCAGTTGGCCTCTGGCCCTCCTCAGCTTGATAACCTCCAAAGTCTGGCTTCTTACATCTAGTCTTTTCTATATGGTTGTTGGTTCTACTCCTTTCCTGGAGTTTTAGCCCCTTCCTCTGTGTCGTCTTGCAAAAGAAACTCTCTGAATTCAGTCCTCTGGCCATAAAACCTCCAGCCCTTACCAGGAAAACCTTGTATCAAGTTATCTGTTGGAATAAATCCCTTCATTAACCATCTAAGAGTCATGGAAGTATTCCAGGCCCTCCTCCGCTCCCCTACCCTAGGGAAGGTGAAAGGGGGTGAAGGGAAGGCAGGTGAGGTGAGGTGCAGTAGAAGTCCACCTGCAACGTCATCCAGCGGGCTAGAATAACTGAAGGTTGTGTGTCAAGTCCCAGGAGAACCTCAGGAGAAATCAGCCATTCCCATCTGGTAAATTTACTGAAGATGTAGGAACTGGTTGCAAGCCCAGCTAAACGATCTTGCCCCTGTAACAAACCCTTCCTGAGAGACAAGATGGGAGGAAGGTGGGGGAATATGTTTGTTAGAATCCTGCCAGCCACAAGTGACAGGAAACTTAGCCAGGAGTGTCTGAAACAACATGGACATATACTATCTCACTCAATGAGAAGTTTGGAGATAGCTGGTTCCAGGGTTAAGAGAGTGGCTCATGGATGTCATCAGGAACTAAGCCACTTCGATCATCCTGCTCTGCCATGTTTCAAGTATCAGCCATGGCTCCATTTGTGGACACAAGATCAGTACATTGCCTCCTCATATGACAACCGAGGTGATTTCTTCCATTTGGAGTGCTGTTGACCTGGTTACTCGTGGTCTAAGGGATCTGATATGGCATCATTCATGTGTCTAGAACCGTGGAGGGGTGTCTGGAAGGCTGGGACTGCTGACTGGCATGCCCACACATAGCTTCCTCAGCACGGTGGTCTCAGGGAGTTAGAATTCTTATGTGATGGCTCAGAGTTCCCAAAGAGAGTGTTCCAAAAGACAGAAAGTGGAAGCTGCCCGTTTCTCAAAGCCTGGGCCTAGAGATTGGCCAAAGCAGTCACAAAGCTTCCCACGTGCAAGGGGAGGGGACACAGACCCCCACCTCTTCATGGGAGTAATGACAGAATTTATGGTCATCTTTGACCCATACGTAGGTTGTAAACTAAGCTGTTGTGCTAAAGCAACCAAAACTGTGGTTTCTAAATGAGACTGAAGTGTCTTTCCCTCACACATGACAGTGCAGAAGGGAGCAACGCAGGCTGGCGGTCTGTTTCTGCCAGGCTCTGCACATGGCTCCCACACCTGGGTCCAAGTCAGCTACTCCTTTCCAAGAAGCCGGAAGAGTAATGAAAACAGAAGGCCAACAGCTTCCTTAAATAAGATGATCCGAAAGTTACACATATCCCTTCTGTTTGCATCACAGTGGCTAAATGTTAGTCCCACAGCCACACCTGGATTGCAAGTTATTACCAAATGGAAAATGGGAAGAATGGGACTGAGTGACAGTTCCTTCTTGGTCTCTCTCTGCAGCTGAAAAAGAAACAGGTGGTGGTGGATGAGATTGAACTCTAAATAATAAACTTGGTATCTGGGGGTGGTTTATAAATCAGCCTTATAAGTGTAGAGAATCTTCACATCCAGGGCTGGGGAGTGAATCACAGGTACTCTGAATACACCTCCAAGTGTGGGGCCACTCACCCACACGGCAGCAAACTATGCGCAGATAACCCCCTATTGGGAGAGATAACTTGCTTAAACCTCTCACTGAATACTAATAATTATCAGTTGGGTTCACTTGATAGGGTCCTTCTTCTTAGAAATATCCGATGCAGCATCTTCCTCCAAATTTCATCAAGACCACCAAAGAATTGGTTGACAAGGAATTTGCTAAATAGTCCGCTAAATGGTTTATCAACCATAATTATACAGCAGATCTAACTCGAGTTAAAACCATTCCCGTAAAGGGTCACCTGGGTGGCTCAGTAGGTTAAGTGTCTGACTTCAGCTTAAGTCACGATCTCACATTTCGTGGGTTCAAGCCCCCCATTGACTCTGCTGACAGCTCAGAGCCTGGAGCCTGCTTCAATTCTGTCTCTCTCTCTCTCTCTCTCTCTCTGTTTAAATAAACATTTAAAAAATTTAAAAAAAATAACCCATTCCCATAAAGAAGGTGTAACATCCATACAGCCCTCCTCTCACTCAGGTATTGGTGAAGCCCTTCTTAGGAGAAGGTGGCATGAGGCACAGGTGTTCTCCAGGATGTCTTTGGCCTTCTTCCCGGTTCTGAGAAACTCACTGAGCTACACCACACCAAAGCAGGTCGGCTGGGTCTCTTGCCCGTGTCATAGCCTTCAGTCTCTGCCTGCGAGTGCTCACGATTCATTCATTTCGGCTCTAACGTTTGTTGTGTAAGCCTAAAAGCAGCCCTGTTCCTGTCTGCTTTATCGATTGCGGTTCTGAGTATACTTTTGCTTAACAAAATGTGTTCCATTACTTTAAAAAAAAAAAAAAAAGGATTGATGGCTATTGGCTTGGGAGGGCTCCTCGGGTTCAGGGCACAGGTAGCTTATGCTCTCGTCTATTTTCACAACTATTTTCAAGAAATAAATGGTCTTCTCACTGGCTCTTGAGGGATAATTTCAATATATTTGAGGAATATCTGAAATGGAATGAGAGTATTATGATTCTTGACTTCACTTATTTGTAGTTGAATCTCTTTTGCTTCTGTATGTAAAAGCAGAAAGAAAAAAGTACTTCTTTCCTGAAGAGGCAGAATAGAGTGACAGAAAAAAACAAAACAAAACATGGATTTTTCTACTCAAAAGACTTGATTGGAATATCATCTCTGCCACTTATTGGCTCTGTGACCCTGGGCAAAGTACTAGGATCTCTAGGTTTACACCTGCTCGTGGATAAAATAAGGACGATGATAATAATTCTCACAATATCATGCTATTATGAGGGTTAAGTTGGCTAGTTTATGTAAAACACTAAGCACAGTGCCTAATACTATTAAATTTTTTTTAACGTTTGTTCATTTTTGAATGACAGAGAGAGACAGGGTATGAGCAGGGGAAGGACAGAGAGAGAGAGGGAGACACAGAATCCGAAGCAGGCTCCAGGCTCTGAGCTGTCAGCACAGAGCCCAATGTGGGGGCTCAAACTCACAAACCATGAGATCATAACCTGAGCCAGAGTCAGACGCTTAACTGACCAAGCCACCCAGGCGCCCCAACCTAATACTACTAATACCATCATTTATTGAACGCTTAGTATGTGGCAGGCACTGTCTAGGTCAGTGGCTGTCCCTTGGGAACTTGTTAGAAATACAGTGGGTCCCACCCCAGACCCACTGAATCAGAACCTCTGGGGGTGGGCGGGTCCAATACTGTGCTTTAAGCCCACGTGGTGATTCGGACGCATATTCATGTTTGCAGCCCACCAGCCTAGGTGTTGAAGCAGTGGAGAATATGGTGTTCACGTCCATATTACACTACAGCTAATAGTTTGTGCAGAAACAAATGCAGATGTGCCCTCTTCTATTTTGTTTGATGATGGCCCCAGAGTCTTACTGACTTAGTCACATCTGTGCCATGTGTGGCTCTCAGAACCATTCCTTGCAAGGAGATGGAAGGTAGGAGACTCAGGAAAGCCAAATACCTCACATCCTCCTCCCTCCCAGGTCCTCTCTTTCCTCCCCCAGAGGGTCTGTGTCCTGTGTCAGGCGGTTTGTAAAACACCCGCGAAGAACTCAGCCACTCCCGAGAGAGTGAATAGCTCCTCCTTAGCCCTAGCACTTGGGGCCGACCCATATCTCCCTGACTTGTCATTGTGTGTTCCGTCTGTCCCCTTGATAAAATATGAGCTCTTTGAGGGCAAAAACCATGTCTTCCTCATCTCGGTGTTCCCAGTGCCTGGTATACACATGGAAGACCCCTAATAAATGGGTGGCAAATGAATGACATGTCAGCCCTAAACATCAGAGGGACGGACATTTGTTCCAGGAGCATTCAGGTGGCAGGTGTGCCCTCGCAGCCAATATATCTCCAGCCCTGGTGACAAGTAGGCAGCGGGATTTGCCCAAGGACCTGTGAGATGTTACCTGAGCGCTGCCGCCCCCTCCCCCCCCCCCCCCCCCAACCATTGGCTCGGTTCAGTACCACAAGGAAGGCTGTGTGACAGTCTCAGGGAAGATCAGAACCACATTAGGAACAGCCTAGGAAAGTAAACTGCAAATATCCCTTTCTTTGCTCGGTCGTAATTGTTTCCCCAGTTGCAGGCGAGGTTGAAATCAACTCTGTCTGTTGACAGTTTGGGTAGAATAACTTTCCTGTTTCAAGAATCCTGAACAACAGAGGACTGAATCCTGCTCTGGGCTATGGGAAAGGAACAAAGCACTCAGTGGGATAGATGGGAGCTGAGCAAGGCCTTAGCAGAGGAAGAATTTGGCCCTATTCTAGGGCTTTCCCTGGATTGTTGCTGCCTTCCGGGTCTTTTCATGCTGGGTGGGTGCAGAAAGCCACCCTGCTCCCCAGCCTGCCCCCCACCCACTGCCACCGAAGCCAGAAGCCATTCATCTAGCTCACTTAGAAGAACCAGAATAAATATAGACTTCTTCCTCCACACATTAATTTATGGGACCTTCCTATTTCGTTCTCGCTGCAATGCTCCTACCTGCTGCGGTCACATTCAGCTTTATTGAAAAGCAGCAGGGAATTCATCCTTCGCTAGAAAACGTTGACAGTTGAATTCAGACTGTGAGGGGAAGGCCATTCCAGTTAAGCCTTCTTTCTCCAAGCAAGAGTAGAGACAGTAGGTATTGGGCTATGGTGAGGTGCCCCATTATGGGGAGAGCAGGCATCCCTTAAGAGTTGAAGGCGAAAGAATAGGTACAGAAGGTCTGATTTAAACCATGTTGTATAAATGGTCCTGAGATCTGGTTATGAGTGGGGGATACCCACATTCCAGCCATCACAACTAGGCTGTGTCCTCTAAAGTCAAATGTTTGTTATAAAGCTCTCACCTACTAGTGTCATACTGTAGCCCGGCTGAAGTCAGGTATAGATAGAAGGGAATGGTCTGCACAGCCTCTAGAATGAGGGCAGTCAAAGAGAAGGAGTTGGCCAACGTCTTCCGTGCAGGCCAAGAGAGTAGGTACCATGACCAGCAGGTGCAATGTTTCGACCTACAAGGCAGGTCTGTCCCTATGATGGAGGTAAGTGCATTTGACTAAGACAGCTTTGTGACTCTGTCCATTAAAACCATTCAGCTCCACATCCTTTGCTTCAACTCTGTGCTTTCCAGGCAATATTCAGTTAAGATTATGGCTTCTCAAAAAGACTTTGCTACACATGGAGGCTGGCCCAGCACTCACGGGTTTATGTAAAGTCTGCATCCCTTTTGAGTTCCTCACCATTGAGAGCATCTTCTACTTCTTGAGAGTTTGGGTGACCTCCTCTGCACACACTACCAAAGTCCAGATCCTGGATCAGAAAAAGGAGAAGACTATATGACAAAGCTCTTGAATTCAACTGTGAGAAGGGGCTGTTTTTTCCCCATTTCTGTCTTCAGAGGGCCAATGTTAAAATTAAATAATAAGCCAGAGTCTCTTCTTTTTTATTTTTACTAAGGTAGATTTTTAGATTGCTCTAAGCACTCCTCTGAAGTGATTTTGCTCCCCAAATTTCTAATTTTTGTTCATTATATATTTGAAAAGGATTTCAAATTGCCTGGTGATAGAAAATGAAAACATGACAAGTTATATGCACTCTGATCTTAAAACCGTCTGTAATATGGCACCATAAAATATAAGTAGAAATCATTTCAACCTCACATTAAAGATCTATGACTTAAAGGTAATTTCTGTCATTTGAATATGATGGTGAGCTGATGGCTGAATTGAATTCTTAAGATAAAAACAATTCATCCTGCATTAGGAGTTATTACTTTAATTGAATAATATCTGGATCATGCCAGTGGTGATAATGTTAATGTTATTACCCATTATCTTGGTGATGTTCACCCCACTGTTTCCAGAGAAAATATAGCCCATTAAACGGACGGAAGGATTAAAATAGAAAAAAAGCTTAAAGCTTTTCATGGCTCATTATGCCAAGGTCAGAACAAAGGAATGGCCCTGACCTTGAAATAGGACGGAGGACCTGACCTGGGCTAAATGTTCGAAAGAACTGCAAGAGAAGTCCTTCAGCCATGGCAGAGTGCCATGAGTTTCCTCAACCATATCTTTCTGAAAATTAGCATTCATTAATCAGTTCATTAATTCACTTACCCATTCATTCCTTGAACCAGTTCATTCATTCATTCAGCCAACATATTTTGTGTACCTTCATGAAACCATGAATGGTGTCCGACCATTAAGAAACAAAGATGATTTAATCAAGGAGGGAGGGTCAAGGCTTATGGAGAACATAGCACATTTCCAACAACATAGTGGGAGCCTCCAAATAATATCTGATTTATTCTTCACTACAACCCATAAGGTAGGTAGAGTTACTATACCTATTTTATACTTGAAAAAACTGAGGGTCAGACTGGTGAGATAACTTGCCCAAGGCCTTACAGATAGAAAGGGAAAGAATCTGAATTCAAACTTAACCCTGTATTATTTCAAGGTCTAAGCTCTTTTCACTCCACTTGGAATTTGGACTTAGGATATAAAGATATTTTAAAATATTATAATGCACTGTGCTAAATTATGCAAATGGCACACCATAATATGAGCAGGAAAACCATGGTGGTGATAGCCAGATCCCCACCCCGGGTGGACTCCTTGCACTTCTGGGCAGTGGGAAATGTCTAGGTTGTCCTAATGTGTCATGCAAAGCTCCTATACATCCATATATTGTTCAAATAAAGTAATGACTCCTAGTGCAGGATGAAGTGTTTTTATCTCAAAGCTCCATCAGACAGAGCTCTTTCCACCTCTTTATGAAAAAACCTAGTCTCTGTGTCCCCCTTCCATTCTCCCAAAAAAGGGCATTTGTTCTCCCACGTCCCACATATCTCAAGACAAGAGGAAGGGTCAGGTTCTACCTCATCTCCATCACCTCCTCACATCTCATCTCATAGAAAGAACCACGCTCCTTTGAGGCTCCTCACACGCCACCACTCAGCCTCTGTCCACCTAGTCTCTGCCACCTGCCAGCCTTCTGGTCACTCCCAGCCACCACTGAAGATTTTGGCCCTGAGACCACTGTCTTCTCCAAACCACATCAGCAGTTTTTACTGGGACTAGGATGACTTTCCATTGTTATGGGTGCTGAAGTCATGTGGGCATGTAAGATATTTGTTGCCCTGTGAAGTCAGGAATTCAATGGCAGGTGATACAATGGCCTAAGTCTAAATCAAAGAAGTATGTCTGATAAAGCTTTATGTAAATACAAAAAAATTTTTCAAACCATACCTTTTCCCAATATAACATTTTACAACCCCTTTCTTATTCAGGCCTGGCACCACCACCTGCATCATAACCCAGATCTCATCAAGCTGTGACAGGTGATAGAGGCCATACATGAAGAGTCAGGGAACCTGATTAGGAAATCTATGACCTCATAGGTTGCATCTTACCATATTCTTTTTGAGGTGTCTTAATACCATGAGACATGTAACAAAGATTCCCATATGCTGTTCCACTGACCTGAACCATTTGCAGAACATTTTTAAGACTGCAGATTCCTCTGCCCCAGCCAGAGATTCTCATTCAGTAGTTCCAAAGTGGGACCTGAACATAAGTAGACTTAAAAAGTCTTCAGCTGAGGGGCACCTGAATGATTCAGTTGGTTAAGTGTCCGATTTTGGTTCAGGTCATGATCTCACAGTTCATGAGTTCAAGCCCCACATCAGGCTCTCTGCTGTTAGTGCCGGAGACTGGAGTGTGCTTCAGATCCTCTGTCCCCCTCTCTCTGTCCCTTGCTCACATACTTTCTCTCCCTCATCCTCTCTTTCTCTTTCTTTCTCTCTCTCTCAAAAATAAATAAACATTAAAAAATCTTCCACTGATTCTGAAGCACAGTTTGGGGAGCACTGGCAGATAGCCCCTGCTCATGAATCTGGATGCTCCTTACATCCTGACACCGAGTGTCTTGAGTCCTCCCCCACTCATGTTCACCATCATTAAGTGAGGAAAAAATACCATCAGCCTCCAATTTGCCATTCCCTCTCCCACCACCAGTGATAGGCTAGTAAATATTTAACCATCAGCTCTAGAGGGAAGAAAGAAAGGAAGGAAGGAAGGAAGGAAGGAAGGAAGGAAGGAAGGAAGGAAGGAAGGAGAGACAAGGGGAAGGGAGGGGAGGGGAAGGGAAGGAAAGGGAAGGGAAGGGAAGGGAAGGGAAGGGAAGGGAAGGGAAGGGAAGGGAAGATGGACCCTGGTCTTTGGTGTTTGGCAATTTCTATCATGTAAATACTCCCACCATGGCCAACTGCAAGCTACTAACATAAGTCACTGAACACAGTGTTGGGAAGAGGTGTGTATACAATCAACTCTCATGAGCCAGATAAGGCAGCTCCACCACCCACTGTACTGCCCACCCCTTATTTATCTCCAAAGCCCAAACTAGCCTGTGCTCAAAAGAGCAGAGGTCTCACTCAGATCCCACAACTCAGCCAGTGCTTCTCAGAAGTCAAGTTACCCCCATTTTTCCAAAGTTCTCGCCATATGAAAAAATAGAGGGAAATGCTATAACAGGATTGACAAACTTTGGGTAATGCTTTAATAACAACAACAACAAAATACAAGGCAACAAAATTATGCTAATCTCATGATTATTTACAAGAATTATAAAAATACTCATTTATACTTCAGCGTAGGTGGGGTTGGTCAGAGCAGGACGTGTTAATAGTTGCAATGAGCTTCTTCAGCTCTATTTGGTGTAGCTCTGTGACTCTGGAACCGTGCCAGATCCTGATCTGAAGCTTTTGTGAGCATGGAACTGGGCAGAAGGCCCCCGGCCTGTGTCCACCCTCGCACCTCCTACCCTCACCCCCAATCCCTCATCCCCCCACCTCCCCACTCCCAAAAGGTAGGCCCTGGATATAGTTTTCTTCCTTCTATCTCTGTTCTTTACCTTTCAAGAATGTCCAAAGCCGCCCTGTTGCAGGGGGGAGAAGAATTTCCCTCTACCTACTTAAGTTCTTGGCTAAGACATTCCCACCCATCCCTGTAATAAAAGAAGGAGAAAAAAATTGTAATTGCATCCATATGTATATGTATACACATATACAGCCAGGTAATTGAGGCTTATATACCATCCTGAACTAAGGAAAGGGATAAAGGTCTGGGGCTTGCAATCACAGGAAGGTGAGACCAGATATATGATCAACAAAATTTGCCCTGCATTGCAGACAAGCCTCTAGTAATTGCCCTCTTGCTGGTACAGGTCCCCTCTCTAAATGTAATTTTCCCTTGCAAAAGGGTAACTTTTACTCGATTTTCAGCACTTCTCCTGTGTCTGCAGTTTCTCAAAATAATCCTTGTGCCAAGGAGGCATATTTTAGGGTGGCATATTCTCTTATCCTTCACCTGCCACCAGACCTTATCCTGCTGACAAAATAACCAAATGACAAGAGTTAAACACAACAAAGAAAGGTCAGGGATTCCAGCTCCCCCTGCACCACTGGGGATCAGCAGTTAGTTACAAATGACTGGCTCTTTCATCTGGCTCCAGGCTGGTGAGGGATGTGGTGGCAAAGAATTCTAGGTTCCATTTCCCTTATTTCTCTGAGCTACTTCTGGCAGGAACATTATAAGCAAATCAAGTTTTGATCAGACGAAGACCACTTGAGGTCTGTAGGAACTTCTGCCCATTCATTCATTTTTTTTTAATTTTATTTTTTTATCTTTTTTAATTTACATCCAAATTAGTTAGCATATAGTGCAACAATGATTTCAGGAGTAGATTCCTTAATTCCCCTTACCCATTTAGCCCATCCCCCCTCCCACAACCCCTCCAGTAACCCTCAGTTTGTTCTCCATATTTATGAGTCTCTTCTGTTTTGTCCCCCTCCCTGTTTTTATATTATTTTTGTTTTCCTTCCCTTATGTTCATCTGTTTTGTCTCTTAAAGTCCTCAGATGAGTGAAGTCATATAATTTTTGTCTTTCTCTAATTTCACTCAGCATAATACCCTCCAGTTCCATCCACGTAGTTGCAAATGGCAAGATTTCATTCTTTTTGATTGCCGAGTAATACTCCATTGTATATATATACCACGTTTTCTTTATCCATTCATCCATCAATGGACATTTGGGCTCTTTCCATACTTTGGCCATTATTGATAGTGCTGCTATTATAAACATTGGGATGCATGTGCCCCTTAGAAACAGCACACCTGTATCCCTTGGATAAATACCTAGTAGTGCAATTGCTGGGTCATAGGGTAGTTCTATTTTTAGTTTTTTGAGGAACCTCCATCCTGTATTCCAGAGTGCTGCACGAGCTTGCATTCCCACCATTCATTCATTTATCAAACAAACATTTATTGTCTCCCAAATCCTATGCTAGAAGTGGGAAATAGAGAGAGAGAGATGAATGGGATGTAGTTCCCCCCCCACCCCCGCCTTGAGGCACTCCCAGCTGGGGAGGGAGGGGACACGTGCTTGTAAAAGGGTAACTGCAATTCAGTGAGGTGGATCCCAAGACTGAGGTCAACATTGGGTACCTCGGATGCACAGAGGAGGGGCCGCTACAATAATCCAAAGGCTTGAGCTGCATTCTAAAGGACAAGGAGCCATTATGTAGGTGAGAAAGGGCTAAAAGTCACCTTGGGGAGATGGAGGTTGATGCAAAGGTATGGAAGTTTAAAAAAACCATGTCTGGTTCAAGAAACTTCAAGTAGTTCGGTGAGGATACTTTGACATCAGAGGACCCCTGGGCTTAGATTCTGGCTCCTTCGCTGATTAGCCCCGTGCAGGGGAGTAAATCGTTGGGATTCTTTGAACCTCAGTTTCCTCATCCATAAACCCCACCTTTTAGGACTGATGGGGATTGAGGGTGCACGAAGGGGAGGAGATATGAGACTGGAGGAGGGGGCAGGGCCAGAGACAACTTTGTGTCCCATGCTAAAAAATTTATATATTATCCCTAAAGCCAAAGGAAGAACTTCAAGAAATGGAGTGAGTGGCGCCTGGGTGGCTCAGTCGGTTGAGCGGCCAACTTCGGCTCAGGTCATGATCTCACAGTCCGTGAGTTCGAGCCCCGCGTCCAGCTCTGTGCTGGCAGCTCAAAGCCTGGAGCCTGCTTCTGATTCTGTGTCTCCCTCTCTCTCTGCCCCTCCCCTACTTGCTCTCTGTTTCTGTCTCTGTCTGTCTGTCAAAAATAATAAACATTAAAAAATTTAAAACAAAAACAAAATAGAAGTGAGTGAGCCGGTCCAGCGTATGCTCTAGAAAGTTCCCCATAAGGGCTGGAGTGGGAGGGAGAGTAACCCCGGAGGTGGGAGGGAATTAGGAGGCCTGAGCACTCATATAAAGGAGTGATGAGGGCAGCCTGGTGGGGCAGCCCCTCGGAGCCAATGACCAAAGGTGTTCCCTGGGATTTCTCAGACTTTGGTAGGTCAGCTCCACTCACTCTCAGCGGGGCCTAACTATGTGAAGGAATAGAGAATCAGGGCTCCTGTTATCATGGGAATTAAGCTGCTTTGGTGATTCCCAGAACATCACACCCGGACGCACTGAAGTGCGCTTCTGCAGTGCAAAATGGAAACAGTAACAGTGGTTAGCTGTGGGTGACGGGATTACAAATTGTCTTTATGGTATTCTTTCTGCCTGTCTCAATTTTCTGAATGTTCTACAATGAACATATTTTTGTAATAAGAAAAAACCCATTATAAAAATGATTTCTGAAAAAACAGAACTACACACAGTTTCAGTCAAAACAGCAATTCTTTCCTTACCACCTGAGTAGGGAAATGCTCCATTGAATTACAAATGGGGGAAAAAAAAATTGTTGATAAGACCCAACTTCAAACTTTGACGGTGTTTGTTTTCTTCCTTTTGCTTTGAGACCTTGTGCTGTGCCATTGAAGATAGACCAGACACACGTGAGCAGTCTTGAGTTTGAAAAATAATAGTCGTTTTTAGTGTTTATAGCTTCCCGCACAAATTCTTTGCACAATTTTTACTTCAGGAAGCTTCAAGTACAGGAAAATTGCCCAGTAGTGAGAGGTGATTGGATTTTTGATATTCTCTTTTTAAAGCAAACAAACATCTCATCAGAGAGATGTCCAAGTGACAATAATACCTCCACACTCAGCCTGGGTTGTAAAAATAAGGAATTGCATGCAGGTGGGCGCTGGGTTAGGTTTAGTGAAATTCAGTAGGAGCTACAGACAGAGGTCTAAGAACTGAAAAATTTCAGCTCTGTGCTCCAAAACACTGAGTGGCCATGCCTGAATTCAAACGTTCATGGAGTCACCTCAGATAGACACGTTATGCACCAGTAGGCTGCCTTCTAAGAGGTAGCACCTTGACGGCAATCTTCAACTTGAATTTTTTAAGGTAATTATAATAGTAATGAGAAGAGGTCACAAAGTTTTATGGTACATGAAGTGTTCTAACAGGTAATCCTCGCAAGAAGCCTATGAGTTAACTTGAGTCTCATTTTAGAGATGGAGACCCATGAGGCTCAGAGAAGCTGACTGACTGGCCTAAGGCCACACAGCTAGAAAGGAGAGAGACAGGACTCAGATCAGCTCTCAAGACTCCGTGTTATTCCCTCCCCTCATCCCTTCTAACGACGGGTCTTAGTTACCTCATTTTCACTAGACCCACTAATTCAAAGGGCAAGTTGGGTCCCTAGGAATTGTATTAGTTCCTATTTTTTTTTAATGTCTATTTATTTTTGAGAGAGAGACACACAGAGCATGAGCAGGGGGAGGGGCAGAGAGAGAGAGGGAGACACAGAATCGGAAGCAGGCTCCAGGCTCTGAGCCGTCAGCACAGAGCCCGATGCGGGGCTCGAACTCATGAACCATGAGATCGTGACCTGAGCCAAAGTCGGACGCTCAACTGACTGAGCCACCCAGGGGCCCCGGGATTAGTTCCTATTGCTGTTAAAACAAGTCACTACAGATTTAGTATCTTAAAACAATGTGAATTTATTCTCTTATACTTCTGGAGACCGGAAATCCAAAATGAGTCTTACAGGGCTAACATCGAGGTGTGAACCAGGCTGGTTCCTTCAGGAGACTCCAAAAGGTTCTGGCCTCTTCAGAATGTCAGTGGCTTGTGGCCCCATCACTCCAATTTCTGCTTCCATCGTAGCATTGCCTTCTCACCTTCTGTAGTCAGACCTCCCCGTGCCTCCTGCTTACAAGGACACTTATATTTAAGGCCACCCACATAATCCAGGATAATCTCCTGATCTCAAGATCCTTAACTTAATCACATCTGCCAAGTCCTTTTGGCCATAAGGTAACTTTCGTAGGTTCCAGGGATTAGAACATGGATACCTTTGGGGGGGCCATTGTTCAGCCTACCGCGGGAGTATTCACTGGACTGGTCCTTAAATGTAAAATCCTCTGAATTTAAATGTAGCTCATAGCTCCTTTTAGTTCTCTGTTTTTAACCTTTTGCTTTTGAGTGCCTTGGGGCTTTCGTGTTTGTCTGCTTGCTTGTACTCTGAAGCAAATTTGAGTCTGACTCCCCGTCCCCTAAAACTCCAGCCTCCTGCTGTCTTCCAGGGATGGCTGCTGCCCGCAGGGTTTCTCCAGGTCAGGTCTGGAAAAGGCCTGCAGAAAGATGCATTCTCTCCTGTTAGGCCTCTCCTGCCTGCTGCCATTTATTTATTTTTTTTTAATTTTTTTTTTCCAACGTTTTTTTTTTTTTTTTTAATTTATTTTTGGGACAGAGAGAGACAGAGCATGAATGGGGGAGGGGCAGAGAGAGAGGGAGACACAGAATCGGAAACAGGCTCCAGGCTCTGAGCCATCAGCCCAGAGCCTGACGCGGGGCTCAAACCCATGGACCGCGAGATTGTGACCTGGCTGAAGTCGGACGCTTAACCAACTGCGCCACCCAGGCGCCCCATCCTGCTGCCATTTATTGAGCACTTACTCTGTGTCAGGAACCGGGCAAGCATTCTGTATTCATGTATAGCTCATTTATGTCTCACAGCAAGCCTGTAAGGTAGTTATCCCACTCTGCAGAATGAGAAAATCAGGCTCAGAGAATTAAGTAGCCTGTCCAAGGTTGTACCGTTAAGCCACAGAGCCTCTCAAATCCAAGCTCTTCCTACCAGGCTATTGCAAAATTAGATAATCCCCAAACCCAAGTAATGTAGGGACCTTTTTTAGAGGGCATTTGTAAGCTCACAAACCCCCAGGGCTGAGTTGTAATTTTTTTCATTATCATATTGTTTAAATGTGTGCAAAGATAACTGGATATTAACTCTTTATGCTTATAGCTCTCATATGACCATAAAAGCAAACTAACGATAATAATAACACAAACTACAAACCTTTTAAAATGCTAATTAGGAACATTGCTCGAATGCGGTGGGTGATGCCGTTTTGCTGAAATTGACTACTCGCGAGACCCAGTTGTGAGGCCCGCTGTCCCGACATGGTCCTTCAGAGTTTGCTGGGCCTGGACACCAGGTCCTTCAGCCTAATCCACCTCTCCCAGGCCGCTGACAGCACAGGCATCATTTGGACTTTCCCTGGTGAGAATGTCTTTGATGTGCTAACTCTGCCTCTCGTTTTTTTCCCCACCAGCTGTAGCAGCTGGGTTCTCTGGGCAGCAGGCAGAGCCCAGACTGGCACGTGCGAAATTAGGGAATGCTCCTGGGAACCACACCTGGGGTGGCGAGAGGGGTGGCGGGCAGAGACGGGCCAAGGGAGAGGCGGAACTGTGGTGCAGACCAAAAGAAGGCCTCTGCCGACATCATGTGAGGCGGTTTCATCCAGCCGGTGCAACCCCCAAAAAGAACTGACAACTGAGGACCACATTTTAACATCTTTCCCAGCAGCTGAAGAGTGATCTGGGCAGAGCATCACCGGTCCACAGGAAGGTTGTACAGAGCAGCTGTGGGATATAAACACACATACATCCTGGCTGCTGAAATTGTCTGGTGATGCTAGGTTATAGGATCTTTGAGTAAAGAGAATATTAGGGGGGAATAAAAACTTTCACTTACTGAACATTCAGTATATTTGATGAAGCACCTACTATGAGATAGATGCGTGTTTTGCTAGATGCCTTCTGGTTGGAAAGACACGTAAATGAAAAAATGATCGTGCAAGTGATAATGAAGCAACTTGGTTGAGGTAATGGAAAAAAAGACGATTTGAGGATCCAGGGGCATCAAGAAGGCATCCCCAGGGCAGGGAGGTGGGGGAAATGGAGGTTATTGGGCAAAAGGTACAAAGTTACAGTTATGTAGGACGAATAAGTCTAGAGACCTAACATACCGCACGATGACTATAGTTTAAATGACCGTAGGGGCGCCTGGGTGGCTCAGTCGGGTAAGCATCTGACTCTTGGTTTTGGCTCAGGTCACGATCTCGCGGTTGTGGCATCGAGCCCGCTTTGGGCTCTGCACTGAGTGTGAAGCCTGCTTGGGACTCTCCCTCTCTCCCTCTCTCTCTGCCCCTCCCCTGCTCCTGTGCACACGTTCTCTCTCTCTCTCTCCCCTCCCATAAATAAATAAATACAAACATATGTATTTATATATAGTATCATATAATATATACGAATACTAATATAATGCTGGATTGTATACTGGAAATTTGCTAAGAGAGTAGATTTCTGGTGCTCTCACCCCAAAAAGAAAAAGGCAACCCTGTGAAGAGATGACTGTGTTAATTAGCCTGACAACAGTGACCATTTTACTACGTGCAGGCGCACCTCATTTTATTGTACTTCACTTTATCGTGCTTGGCAGATACTGCCTTTTTTTTTTTTTTTTTTTTTTTTTTTAACAAATTGAAGGTTGGCAGCAATCCCGCATGGAGGAAATCTTTCAGAATTCCTTTTCCAATGGCATTTGCTCACTTCGCATCTCTGTCGCATCTTGGTCATTTTTGCAAACTCTTGGGTAATTCTCGTTTTGGTAACTCTTTGGCAATTCTCTTCCAACTTTTTCATCATAGTTATGTTTGTTAGGGTGATCAGTGGCTCACTGAAAGCTCAGATGATGGGTTGCACTTTTTGGCAGCAAAGTATTTTTTGATTAAGATACGCACATTGTTTTTTTGGTTTTTTTCTTTTTTTTTTTTTTAGACCTAATGCTATTGCACCTTTAACAGACTTCAGTATAGTGTAAACGTAACTCTTATATACACTGGGAAAGCAAAAAATTCATTTGCCTCACCTTGCTGTGATATTGGCTTATTGTAGTGGTCTGGAACCAAACCCACAATTATCTCCAAGGTATGCCTGTGCATGTATATCATCAAAACATTGTATTATACACCTTTTAAATATATAAATTTCTACTCAAAAAAAATTAGGCCTTTGAGAGGAGGAGTTGCTTGAGGGACAGGAAAAAGTGGACACAGTGGACAATTACACAGAAGGAGGGGGCATGGAGACATGTGAGTTTAGTAATCGTGGCTAGCCTTTTGTCACCACTCGCCTGGCCCTTCACTTTCACTATCTCATTCAATCTGTACATATCTTATTACCCTACGAGAGGACATGGCCACAAGAGCAGGGACTGTGGTGCCTTGTCCACTGCCCTATGCCCCATGCCCAGCACAGTCTCTGACCCATAAAAGGAGCTCAATGAATACATGTTTCACATATGAGGAATCCCCTCAGAGAGGGTGAGTAACTTCCCCAAACTTACACAGCTTGTAAGTGGTTGAGCCAGGATTTGAACTTTGGTCTGACTTATTCCACCACACTGCTCTTTAACTGTTGGTCCGTGATGCCACAATTAATAACTAGAAGTTGGTATTCGTAGCCAGGGAAACTTCTCTTACCATGGGAAGCCTGACAGAGGCCAGCCAGCCTCTTAAGTTCCTGGTAGGGACATCCCTTTAGTGTCAGCCACAACACAGAACTTCTCTGTTACCTCCCCAATCTCTCCCCAAACCTCTGTGGAGGACATGGAGGGGGGGTTGGTCCTCAGGAGTGAGAAGGGTTAAGCTTTTACAGCTTATCAAAGCTGTTCCTTTGCATTTAAATAGCGCTATTTAAGAAAGCAGCATTTCTGGAACCTTATTTGATGCTAACATTCCCCGCCTCCCCACCCCCCCCCCCCCCCCCCACCCAGCACCTTAAGGCACGCCTGTTCCTCCACTGTCCAGGTCATTTGGAGCTTCATTACTTAACAGTTTGAAAGCTTTTTATGGAAATCAGTGGATGAAGGGAGCTGATGAAGTGAAATGTTCTTATATTTAAGGACCCAGACAAACAAGCTGACAGTACAATACCTGAAGCTTCCACCTTGCTTTCTAATTCAGTCTAGGGTATTTCGGAGATGATCTCATTAGTGATATAGCTCTTTTAATGACGAACCCATATAGCAATGGAAAAACACACACGTATATGCTTTTGTATCTTTTTTTACTTTGCTATATGGTCTTCGAGGTCATCATTAAAAGAGCTATGTCACACATGAGATCATCTCTGAAATGTATTAAATGAGAAAGCAAGGTGCAGACAGTTTGTGTAATCATCTATTTGTATAATAATCTAGCTACTATTGTGCAAAGAAATGGTAGGGGTAAAGACAACGTGTGTGTGTGTGTGTGTGTGTGTGTGTGTAAACATACAAATGTAGAAATGAATTGATAATAGCCGCTAGGTAAGGATGGTGAGATGTGGATATTCCTTTTTACATATCTCTCATGCCCTCTCTTTTCGGAACATCATATAATATGGTTATGTTATTTGGGTTTTTTTTTTATTTTAAAGTCCTTATTTTAGTACGTGAGGTAATTTTCATCTTGAGAGAGGGCTGACCTGGCCCTTTTCACCCACATTAGCACCTGTATCTCAGAATACTTTAGTGGCTTTGTCAGTGAAGCCTTCTCCACATCCGGAACTCTCCGAGCCTGGCCCTCGGCTCACCAGCCCCTGCTGTGTTGGCCCCAGAGAGCCCATCAAAGTCTGGCACGCTGTGACTGCCCCTTGTTTAGGTCTGCCTCCCCACTCAGGAAAGCTCCATGAGGCAGGGGTTGGCGTCTCTCTTGTTCCGGCTCTGTCTCCAGCCCCCCGCAGTGGAGCCTGGCAGAGACTGTGGGCTCACTCCGTATCTGCTGGGCGCCCGGTAATGCCCGTGACCTCAAGCATTAGGAGCTACAGCCCTGTGCCTTCCTCGTCCATCCTCTTGCTCTGGTTGGAAGGCCGCCCTCCACCTCGGGCCTGGATCTCACCCCTTATCTTTTCAAGTGCACTCCCAGTGCACCCTCTCTCCCGTGACAGCGATTTCTCTTTCTGTATTAGATTATACCGTTTCACATACAAACCTGCCGTGATGTCACTCTTTTAAGAAATAATCACATGTCCTTCCTGCTACTGCCAGTTTTCTCAACACCCTGCACAGCGCACTCCTCAAAAGAGCTGTTTGGGCCTGCTGGGGCACCGCCTCGCGGGCTGGTCTTTCCTAAACCTGCTTCAGTTGCATTTCCAGCAGTGACCAGCGAGGCAGCGGTGGCAGCAGTGAGCAAGTAGCAGGGCCTGTGGCAGCGGGGCAAAGGGGAGGGGGTGCAGCAGGGGACAAGGGGTCAGTGGGGGATAGTGGGGACAGCAGAGGACAGTGAGGACATGAAGAGAACAGTGGGGTAGCAGGGGTCAGCAAGGGGACAGTGGGGGCAGAAGGGGGATAGTGGATGTAGCAGGGGAAGAGTGGGAGAGCAGGGGTATCAGGGGGCTGTGGGGACAGCAGGAGGCAGCGGGGAAGCAGGGAGACAGTGGGACAGTGGGGGTGTCAGGGGGCAGGAGGGCAGCAGGGGACAGTGGGACAGCAGGGTGTCAGGGGAAGTAGGGACAGTAGGGGGAAGCAGGGGGACAGGGGGGTGTCGGGACAGAGGGGACAGCAGGGACAGCAGGGAGCAGTGGAAACATTAATAGGCAGCGGGGAGAGAGCACAAGGGCTTTGAAGAGGCCGGGGGGGGGGGGTGCAGTTCCCCTAGTGTTGTCAGCCTCTCTGGCTGTCCCTAGTTAGGCTCTTCGCCATCCCCACTCCCTTCTCTGTCTCTGCCCGCTCTCCAGGTTCTTTGTCCTGTCACTTTACCACCTATATGCTTATGCCTTTCGAATATACATCTCTGGCCTGGACTTGTCCCTCGAATTCCAGTCTCATATATCCAACTGCTGACAAGACACCTCTCCTTGGAGTCATCCTTGACCCCTCTTAGTTTTACAACCCACATCCATCAGCACCTTGATGTTCTGCATCTCCCTTCAAAATAACGCCTTGCATCCACGGTCTCCTCACCTTACAGTGCTCTCTCCTGTCCTGCTGCCCCCATGCCCCACCACTGTCCACTCCCTGCAGTGGGCAGGGCCCTCAGAACACATCAATCAGGTCACCTGCTCCTGGGGGCAGACCCTTCAGCACATGCTAACCCCACTGCATTCACCAGAAGTGCTCTCGGACCCCTGGGAGGGCCACACAGGCCAGGGGCTTCCTCTAGTTTGTCATTAATTAATCATTTAATTAGCTCACCCATTATTCATCCCTTAATCATACCCGACACACCTCCTCCAACCCAAGCCGATGCTGGGGATGCAGGGAAGGACACAGTCCCCACCCCTATTCTTGCGTTGGCTTCTGGGATTAGACCTGGACTGGAGCTGTCCTCAGAGGAAGGTACAAGGGGGAGACAGGGAAGAGGGATGAGGGGTGTTCAGTGCTGTGCTTTTAACATCACTGAAAGGACACCTGGGCAGCTCACTTAAAATGTCCAACTTTAAGCATTCAACTTCAGCTCAGGTCATGATTTCACAGCTCATAAGTTCAAGCCCTGCATCAGGCTCTGTGTCTGATAGCTCAGAGCCTGGAGCCTCCTTCAGATTCTGTCTCCCTCCCTCTCTCTCTGCCCCTCCCCTGCTTGTGCTCTGCCTCTCTCTCTTTCAAAAATAAAACATCCGACTTGATTTCAGCTCAGGTCATGATCTCATGGTTCATGAGTTCGAGCCCTGCATGGGGCTCTGTGGAGTCTTCTTGGGACTCTCTCTCTCCCTCTCTCTCTCGCCCACCCACCCCCCCATAAGTAAGTAAACTTTAAAAAAAAATACAAATAAGATCTTTAAAAAAAAATAAAAAGACCACTGGAGATGCTCCCATGGGGTAGGATTGGGGCACTGCCCCATAGGTGGCATCACAGTCACCTTCAGCCAGGTCTGGCCAGGGCTTCCTTGCAACCCCTGCCTGTTTGAAAGCACACAGGGGGCACCTGGGTGGCTCAGTGGGTTAAGAGTCCAGGTTGAGCTCAGGTCATGATCCCACGGTTCGTGAGTTCAAGCCCTGCACCAGGCTCTGTGCTGACAGCTCAGAGCCTGGAGCCTGCTTTGGATTCTGTGTCTCCCTCTCTCTCTGCCCCTCCCCTGCTCATGCTCATGCTCTCTCTCTCTCTCAAAAATAAATAAAACATTAAAAAAAATTTTTTAAAAAGAAAGCAGACAGCCTCTGCTTCTCGTGTTCTCTCTCCCCTGTGACGTCAGAATCTCGCCTGGCCTGGCCCCTTTTTCACTCCTCTGCCTCTGGCCCTGGCACTTAGTCTTTTCCAATTGCCGGAGACAGGGTAGAGGTGGGGAGGAGGGCCTGGGAAGATCAGGTGGAGAGAGGCTGGTGGGATGGAGAGACAGACATGCCCCATCGACCTCCCTAGCTCCCTCAGTTCCCGGGGGCTGCAGACTTTCACGTGCATTACAAAGGACAAAATGAAAAAGTCCGGAAAATGAGGTTAAACCCCGGATTGATACTTCGGTCCCCAAAGGACAAGCTAAACTGTTGCCGGTGGTTCATAGAAGCACACAGAAGGCTGGTCATCTCTCTCAGGTCATGGGGTGATGCCTCTCCTCAGAGTGCTCCACCTGCCAGAGTCAGCTGCGGGTAGAGGGGCGGTGGGGCAGCCCCCGGGGGCTCTGATGGGCCCTCCCTCTCCCGCTTCAGAAATACCAAGCTGCTTTCACCAAAACGTCTCACGGGGAAATTGTTATCTGCGAGCCTTACACAATTTTCCCATCGGAATTACAGGCTGTATTTGAAAAGAACTAAAAAGACATTGAATTTGAAACGCTTCTATGCAACCACATCACCTTCTTGTGGATCTGTTAATGGGCTCTGGGTACCTTCTCTGCCTTTGAGCTCACCGATCAGACAGTGGCTTGGGATGACCGCTGCTTCCCGGGCGTGAGGCACGCTATGGGCACTTCAACAGGCAGCCCAGGTCGCGGGGTGTCCCCCTGAAGCGGACTCGGAAATTGTGAAATCTGACCACAGCTCCTAACGCGGCCTGTGTCCTGTCCCTTCCTTCTCCTTCTAGTTCAGGCTGTTCCAGCACAGTTGTCTGGCTGGCATTGTCCTACCGCTCTGCCAGTGCCTGCCAGCTCCACGCTCAGATCTCCGAGGATCACTTCACGCAGCTAGGATAATGGAGTGCTGTTGGGCTGAGGCTCAGAGGGCGCCAGCCCCTTCCTCATCACAGCCTCTCATTCATGCAACAAATATTGCTTGAGCATGTCCCAAGCATGGTCCCAAATATGGAGGCTACAGCACTGGGCAAGAGAGACAACAGCCCTTGCCCAAAGTAGGGGGGCCCTATTCTAGCAGGGAGAGAGAACCCCTCGAAAGTAAAGAAGCAAAATCCACAGGGTATCGGACAGTGACCAAGGTGATGAAGAAAACACAATCAGATAAGGTGATGGGGGCGTGCCGCGTTGAGGAGCCGGCAAGGAATTGCTCTTTTTAGTCACGGGGTCAACAAAGACCTGAAGAGAAGGTGACGTTTGAGCAAACACCTGGAGGAGGCAAGGGCGTGAGTGTCGTGATGTCTTTCCGGAGGACAGCATTGCTGGCGTAGGAAACAGCAAGGGCTAAGTGTGCCCGGTCCGTTCACAGGAAAATGAGATGTCTGGAATGGCCAAAACAATTGAGAGAGGGACAGAGCCCTAAGGGATAGAGTTAGTGAAGTAACACAGGGCAAGGCTGGTCACGGAGGGTTGTGGGGGACACGGAAGCTCCCCATTTGCCATGGGGTGTGAAGCCATTGAAGGATTTTGACCTGAGAAATGGCGTGGGATGGTTGCTGTGCAACGAGCCCAGAGGAGGGCCAAAGAGGAGGCAGAGACACCAGCCAAGGAGCAATTGCAATCATGTAGGTGAGTAGTGGTGATGGCTTGGACCACAGTGGCAGCAAGGCAGGTGACGGAAAGTGGTGGGCTGATAAATGCATTTTAGGAGCAGAGCTGACAGGGTGGACAGAAGGACTGGATGTGGAGTAGGAGAGAAAGAAGCATCAGGGAGGAGAAACTGGAAAGGGGCATTGCCACTGAGCTGGCTGGGGAGAAAAGGGCAGGCCGGGCTAGGGGAGAGGACGGTCACGAATTTGGTCTCAGACTGTTGAGTTTGAGACACCAATTCGACATCCAGACGAAAATGTTAAGCAGTTGATACACAAGGTAGAAAATTAAACTTCAGTCATCATTGACATATGTATAGTATTTTAAGGCATGAGACAAGCTGCAGTTAATTATAAGGCAATATGGGACAGGATCAAGGACTTGAACCCAGGTGGATGGAGAGGGGTCAGCAAAGAAGACTGAGGAGGAATAGCCAGTGAGGTGAGAAGAAATAGGCAGCAGGTGCCAGAACCATGTAGAAAGTGTTTCAGGACAGAAGGAGTGACCAGCTCTCCTGGTCCAACACTGCCGAGGGGTCATGGAAGCTAAGAGCTGGGCAATAACCGTGGGCAGTGGTGAGAGCATTGGTGATCCTGACCAGAGCAGTATCGGAGGAGGGAGGCATCTCAGTTACTTCATCTGAAAAATGGGAACCATTTGCCTGCCTGCCTCAGACTTCTGCAGTACAGACCACAGGAGGCCACAGGCAAGCCATGGACCACTGCCAAATATGAACCATCTGTTTTTATTTACGACCCAGTAAACCCAGAGCTTGTCGAAACAATGAGAGACTATGTTGTGGGGGCACAATTGATTTAAAAGATGCCCATAGCTCCATTATTACCTCCTAAAACGGCTCATTTCCTGCTGCTCATCACCAGGATACCCACCAAGGGATGAAAAAGCTCCCTTCAGACATGGAAGCCATCAGGGTTGTTTTTTATGGTAAGTGGGAATTCTGGGATAGGATAGAAGCAAATAATGGAGCCAAACACCGTTCACAAGAGTCTACCTAAGAGGCCAGGCACTGCCCTCACAGAGGGATCTGGGTGACCCTATGCCTCAGAGCAAGAGCTCTTTGGGGAAAACTGTCAGCCAGCGGTAGCCACGCTCTTGCTGAAAGCGACAAGCAAAACAGGAGAGGGACCAGAGCAAGATAGAGAGGAAGAGTAGTCAGGCCGAGTGGAAAGAGCGAGAGTTTTGGAGCCAGACACATCTGTATGGGAACCATGGTTCCTGGGTGGGCTGCAAGAAGTCACATGACTTCTCTGAACCTCAGTTTCCTCGTCTGCAAAATGAGATGATAGCTGTTCCCAAGGATTTTCCTAAGAAACAAGCTGATGAATACAAGGAAATGTGCGATGAGGTGGGGGTCTCTCTGTGCATGCACGTGTATCACTGCACGTGCATTTAATATCATTGGTCGTTGGGTGTCTGCCTCTCCAGGAGCAGTTCCTCTCCAATGCAAGGACCCTGCGTCTCCCCTGCTCTTCATCAAAATCAGTTCTCAGGGCAGCATTAACATTCAGAACTCAGAGTGTTCTAAGGCCTGCAGAGGCCCAGGCGGGGGATGGGGGGGCTGATCTGTAAAGAGTGCCCAGCTCTCCCTGCACCACAGCTTACCCTCCCGGCTCCCCTCTGCCTGGGGTCACAGGGTGACGAGCGTGGTCTCCAGGGTCAGGCTGACGTTTAAACTCCAGCTCTGCCATTGCCTAACTGGCTAACTAATTTGGCCAGATAAATGTGTTTCTGAGGATTAAAAGTGTATACCTACGTCCCTTGCAAATGTTGTAAGGATTAAATAAAATACTATATAAAGGTAACGAGCACAGTGCCTCTGCCCAGCACATAAAAGCAGTAGATCGCTGTGTTATTATTATTGATGTTTCTGTTACTTTCCCTCTCTGAGTATGGATTGCAGCCCCTTTCTCTTCCTGCAGGCAGGAGGCCGGTTGTCCGGGCAGAGTCCCAGACCGTAGGTCGAGGGCAGGACGTTCTCTGTGCCCCTTGGAGCAGAGGGGGCCTTAGGATGAGGAAAGAGGTTGTGGTTCAGGACTGGGAGATGAAGGTTCAGTCAGGTACAGGCACAGAGAGGAGGTGAGGCACGAGGCAGGGAGAAGGTGACAGACTCTGGCCTTTCACTGCGGGCAAGGCTGAGATGTCCAGCGCTCTCCCACACTGGGGGCTGGCTCTGGAGGGCATGGGAAGGGCAGTGTTGGGCAAGGTTGGCTCTGACACCAACCCCCACCCGTCCCCCAGACCCACACTCTTACTCTCTGCTCTGCTCAGACTCGGCATCTCCTAATACTGATGTGATTTCTGCCTCCAACCTGTCCCGGGCCTGTGTTCGCTCCACACGGCCCTGCTTCCTCCAGAGCTGATCTCAGCCGGCGGCCTGTTTGGGGCTGTGTGATTCCCATTTGCTGTCGGTAGCTATGAAGTCTGAGTACAGCTGTGACATCTTCACAACATATTTACCAAAAGCAAAATGAAAGAGCTCATCCCCATGAAGATGGACACCAGTGACCTGTGGTTTCTTTGGGGTTTTTTATTTTAATTGGCACATCTCCGGAAAAGTGCTAATGTCATCCAAAAGAGGCATGAACTGTGAATATGCCCTGAAATAGTTGGTTTGAAAAGAGTCCTATGGGAGATGTATAAGGGCTCTAAGGATTCTTGAAAGATCCTTTCTGTGCTTTAGAGACGTGTTAAGAGAGCTTTTCATTTAAGTCTGAAGTTTGGATTGCTTACTCTGACTTTAAATCCTTCATTCTTCAGAATGGAACACGCCCCGCCCCCCGAGCAGCCCCATCCAAGGCTCACCCAGCTACATGAACCTCCCATCATATGCTCCCTGAGACTCAGGGCTTGGCTTTAAGGGAGGGAGTATTCTCCCGAGGCTTTGTGGATTTGTAGATGCAACTGTGTGCTTCACAATCTGTACTCAAGCGGCGCAAATTGATTCTAATACCAGCCTGGCCTGAATGTAAATGAGAGTAAGAATAGTAACTAATATATGCATATTTGGGCACTGCATTAACACATTATATGAATGATGCCACTTAGTCCCCCAACAACCCCGTGTAGTAGAAACTCTTTCTAAATCCCATTTCACAGATGAGAAGGCTAAGGGAGGTCAACAGACTTGCCAAAGGACACAGAGCTAGCTAATGGTGTAGGCAGGATTTGAACTCGGTGTGATTCTAGAGCCTGTACTCTCAAACATACCGCTCCCGTGCCGGCTGGAACAGTAAATACCCAAAAGATGAATGGTGTTCAGTGTGTCCAAAGGTGTGGCAAGATGGGCATAAATACATTCTTGTGGGGGCGTAAATTGGTACAGATTTTTGGAGCACGATTTGGTAGGTCCTGCCAAAACTGTAAATCTGCTTCATCTTTTAACCATCCCCTAGGAATCCATAACACAGGAAGCCTTGGGTTTGTAAACAAAGAAATATGTATACAAGTCTTCGTGACAGCATGGAAACAATTAAATATCCACCAATAATGCTAGTTAAGTAAATTACAGACCCTCCACACTATGGAATTCTAGATACACATCAAAGGCTTTGCTTTTTCAATAATTTGCTGGATATGGCCATGGAAAAGCCACTCTCCAGTCCTATAGAATTGAGGGTCTACCAGACAAGTTTGATGCTCCAAAGATTTTTAGCTTTTTAAATAAATTTTCCATAGTGCTCCTGCATTCTTATCTGATGGAATAACACAAATGATCACAAACAAGCAAAACTAAGCTATTGATCATGCAGATGGCATGCAACCACTAGATGAAAGAATTTACAGCAACAAGCTGTTCTAAAGCCTGCACACGTGGCTCCATCATCCTTGGAGCCTCCATATCTCTAAAAATTACAGATAGAGTTTCATCACCATGCATAAACACTAATGGAGGGCCCAAACAATTTTTGTCATTATATACTGCAAAAGCAAAATCAATACATTGTCAGCTGGGACTTGAAAACCAAGATTTCATTATAATGCAAGGTGCATCTGCAGGGCCAGCTAACATGGTGTCTCTCTTAACTCCACCCACATTGATTTTACTTCTTAGTAAAGTATTTCTTCAAGGGCAAAAGGATTGTCATCAGACGGTATCTCATTTCTTGGGTCTCATGTCTTGGGTTTCTCTTTGATGCATCTTGACTTGGTTTACCAGAATTTAAAGATCTCCAACACTTTAAACAGCACCCAAAGGACTGCTATGATGCAGTATCTACTGACCTGGAAAGTTTCCATGGGATGGTATTAAGGAAAAAATTTGAAATCATGGTGCAGAATAAGTATGATGCGGTTTTTGTGGGGAGAGCCGTTATCTAATGTGCACACACATACGCACACGCACGTAGTTGCATATGCAATGATATACACCAAACTGTAACATTCTGGAGAAGGAAGCAGAAGGCAGGGTAGATGCTGGATGGGCTATGGTCACTATTCGCATTGTGTGCTTCTGTGGTGCTAAATCTGTCTACAGTATGCATGTACAATTCTGTTTATGCATTATTCTGTATATGTAAAATCAAAGAAAAACATATCCTAGAGCCAGATGATGAAGGCCATGTAGGAAAACTCAGGAATTAAGAACTGGTCATGGGGGGGCACCTGGGTGGCTCAGTTGGTTAAGCATCCAACTCTTGGTTTCAGCTCAGGTCATGATCTCATGGTTCATGGGTTCAAGCCCCGCATCGGGCTCTGTGCTGACGGCACGGAGCCTGCTTGGGATTCTGTCTCCCTCTTTCTCTGCCCCTCCCCTGCTCGCTCTATATCTATCTCTCTCTCAAAAATAAATAAATAAACATTAAAAGAAAAATAACTGGTCATGGGAGTTGTGAGGAGCTACTGAAGGGCTGAGGCAGGGAACGGAGACGGTCGGATTTGTGGCAACATGGAAGGTGCATCGGGGGGAAGCAAGAAGGTATGGAGACGGTGGGAGGAGGCTCAAGGGACTTGAAGGCTGTGGGCACAGTGGGTCTCGGAGCCCGCCAGCTGTGAGGGGCAGGAGATGGGGGAATGGAGGTTCACAGTAGATGTGCCTTTAACCTGCTGGAGGAGGAGTGGCCTTCTGGGGTTGGAAGAAGGGCTCATTGCGAGCCATGGGATGTAGGAGATGACTGCAGGGTGGTGGGATTTTCTGGGCATGGTACCCACCAATTAAGAAGTTTGTCAGTTCATCCTAAATATGTCCTAGACACTCACGCCAGGCATGGCTCTAAAAACTGGAGCAGAGATATAAGCCAGCCAAGCAAGTCTCTGCCCTCTTGGAACTCAGGGACCTGTTCAGTCAGCAACAGAGTACTTCCTTCCTCAGCTGGTGACATTCTAGGCTTTTCCAAGTACAGTGGACAGTGGCGTCTGAGCACTGCTGGGCCCAGCCAGGGGAAGGGGAGATCCAGGACCAGCTGAATCCTCTCCAGGGAAGGTCCCTAGCCAAAGCCAAATTTGGGCCCGTGGAAGCCTTAAGCCTTGAAAAGGTTATGATACTCCTCTGCCCCGTCACTGAAGATAAAAACCCAAACAGACTGCCAAGTAAAGTTAAGCAAGATCCACAAACTTCTGCATTTCCCCCCTCGATGTTGACTTAATGCTTTCCGTCAAATTGTTAATTAGCAAATCCTTCCTCAAAAATCGATTTTAAGGGCCCATGCTACACGCTGTCCAAAGCAAATAGAGCAGAATGATATGAGCAGCACAAGGGGTGTTGGCCTCAGACTTTGTTCTGGCCTCCTGTCCAAGGGAGTCCAATCAGGTGTGTGGGTCTCAACAGCAGGAGAGGTCTGGGGCCGGGGGGGTGGGGGGGGTGGTGGTGACAATCCTCCGGAGCAGGTATTGGCTACCCTGCAACTCCTCATGCAGCCGGTGCCTGGACACAGAGTGCACAACCTGCCCTCCAGGCTGGGCATGATATAGAAGCATGGCCATCCAAGGCGGAGGCCGGGTCAGAGCTCCGGCTGCAGTGCGGGAGGGGTGGCCGGAGCTGGAAACCAGGGTGTGGCTCAGTGAACCCATCAGTGTGCAACACACAACAGACGCAGCGGGCACTGAGCCCCATCCCCCGGGATGGCCGAGGCTCCCGGGCTTCGCTACCCTGGGGAGGGATGGCTCCACACCTGGGCAGCAGGTAAGGGAGTGAGGGTGGACAATGTCACCATGTCAAACCTCTCTTGCTGCCGTGAGCCTGGCTCTCCTCACTAAACAACTGTGGTCCTTTTTTTGCAGAGTGATGAGGTCCTCACCGTCATCAAGGCCAAAGCTCAGTGGCCAGCCTGGCAGCCTCTCAACGTGTAAGTAGCACACAGACCCTGGCCATTTCTCATACTCGGAGCCACCCACCGGCTGGCCACCACATGAGTTATGTCATTAAAGTCAGCAGTACCTCTCAGGTGCATGAGCAGGTGAGGTACACTGCCCACGTGTGGGCCTATCACACTTACCTGTATCTTCTCAGGAATACGGGCCTGGTCTTTGTCTCCCCCGATGGCTCTAATACCACAGAACCGGACATAACAGTTGCCATTACGTGTTCACTCATGTTCTCGGCCACGTCCGACTGAAACCACCTTCGCACACAGGTACACTCACTCTAGGCAGGTCTTACTCGTGGAAAACTAGATTGGCCCCAGGTTATCTCTTTCCTGTCTACTCTATCCCTTTAAGATTTCATCCTCCCTTGTATTTTGATGACCTAGGGTATGCCGATGGCTCCCTGAAGGACTGCTCCGCCAGGCAGATATGTAGGTAGGTAGGTAGGTAGGTAGGAAGATAGGTAGGTGAGTAAGTAGATCATCCATCCATCAGTTTCTTGGACACCTCTCTGTAGATGGCGTACGTGGACCTTGAAATCATCATATCAAAAAAACAAAACCAAACCAAATCCTATTGTGTTATCCTCTCCTTAGAATCCCTCCATGACCTCCTTTGGTCTCCGGGATCACTTAGAGAGTCCCCAGTGAGCCGAACATGCCCCAGCTCCTGCTTCCTTTTCCTTAGGGCTCATGTCTTGCCTCTCTCTACTCTGCACCTCTCTCTGGCCATGCCAAGTCCTGTGCAGTTCCTTGAACGAGCTTTGGTTTCACTCCTCCTTCAAGGATGCAAGACTTGGAGCAAAGTTCCTGCCAACCGCATGAAAATGGTTTATGAAGAATGGCTTGGCCATTCTCTGGAGGCGTCTATACCCACCGATGATGGTGGTGATGGAGAGCGCAACGACACAGGCAGTGGGTGAGATTCTGCTCGGCGGGAGCAAAGGCAAAGTCAAGATGATGGGTAGAGAAGCACAGGATGGGGTAGCAGGAGCGGAGAGAGGAGTGCTCCCACACAACCAGCGGGGAGCAGGGAAGCTGCTGCCAGGCATCTGGTGCCCACCTGTTTAACCATTCAGCAAATTAACCGTTCCTCCCCCACCCACGACATGCCAGCCCTGTACACCCAGTCCCCAGCCTTTGGAACCCACAGCCATTGGGGGTGGGGGGATGGACAATAAAGAGAGGTCTCCCACCCCAGAGCTGCCCTTTGCACACCTTCAGGTGACACCATACACCATGGTGGCCGTGCACACTCCATGGGGATAAATGTTATGATGAGGTTATAAGTGGTTCTAGAAGCCTAGAGAAGGGGCACAACCCAGCCAAGGATTGAGGAGGGGTCATGAAGGGTCTTGTTCAGAAGGTATCATACGGGGCTGAGTCTGGAAGGAGGCTCCTTGCCCTGGATTGGCCCAGGTCTGGGCAGAACTGAGGCCCTAAGTGGCGACCTGAGGAAAGAGAGACAGGCCCACACCTGGACAGCGGACCAAGGGCAGCTGAGCTGGCTGCGTAGAGGCCTTTCCTGGCTTGCTGTGATCTCCTCTGAGGAAGCTGGGGCCAGCGTGGTTGGAAACCTGCCCAGCCCTGGAAATGCCTTCCCCTCCAAGGAGAAGCAGCAGAGGCAGGGTCTACTGCCCCCGGCTGTCCCCTGGTAGGGGGGCATTTGCCTGTCTCAGGCCTGTCCCACCAAAAAACACCCATGTGAATTCACCGAGGCCCTGAGGCCCCTTCACATCATTAAGTCAGTCAGAAAAAAACACCCACCCTGAATCTTGTGCGCTCAGGCTCTCCTCAGCTGCCCCCAGCTCCCAAAACTGCATGTGGACGAGTCCTCACCTTGGGCTCAAAACCAGGCAGGGGCTGGGGGCATCTGGGCCAGAGTTTGCAGATGCCAGTGTTGATACCACTAGGGAAACCTGATCCCAGTTTTCCCTTAAGGAGCCCGGGGTTTAGGAAGGTGTAAGTGGCAAAGCAGGGTGCTTCTGGAAGGAAAGCGGAAAGGAGGAAGAAAAAGCAGGGAGCAGAGAGCTGTCCTCTTGTCTCTAGCGCCTACTATGTGCCAGGTACCCTGCCAGGACTTATGTTCCTCATCCCACTCCATCCTCATACTAACCCCATGAGGTAGGGGTCTGGAGCCTCACTTTGCAGATGAGACAGAGGCTCAGACCTCAGCAGCCAGCTCCACTGGCGGAAGAACTAGAATTCCAACCCTCCCCAGCTGCCTCCACTCCCTGTGCCCCTTACTTATTACAAGGCCCCTCCAACTACGTAACAGGTCATTCAGTGTCCGTCTTTTCACCAATCAAGACATATATATATCTGCCAGTCAGACTTCGGACCAGCATGAAATTCACACTGTGACCACAACCAAATTGTCTGACTCCTGCCCCAGAACAAAACAAAACCGTGACTTTCACTTACCTTGTGTCCTTCCGTTAAGGATGACTGAAACATTTCATTGCCTCAACAAACATTTATGGCCGGTCTCTAAAGGGAAGTACTGTCAAAGATACTTAGGAATACAGTGCTGAGCAGAGCAGAGTTTCTCATGAACTCACAGTTTAGTGAGGGAGAGACATTAACCAAATGCTGACAAATGTGACATGTCTGTGAAGATATAAGGTGCCATGAGAGAGCGTGACGGGGACCCTGACCCAACCTGAAGGTCAGAGAAAGCTTCCTTTAAGGGATGGCCATTGAGCTAAGAGTTAAGGAACCAATAGGAGCTGACTAGGTAAAGAGGCAAAGAAAGGGGAGAACGTTCTAGAAAGTCTAGAGAGACTATCATGTGTAAAGACCCTGAGGAGGGTTCAGCATACTTAAGGTGCTAAACAGTTGTGGTATAACTAGGTCCAGAAATCACAGGCGAACTTGGTGTGGGGCCAAGGCACACATTAGGGATTTAGATTTTTCCATTAAGAGTAATGGGAAATCTTTGAAGGGTTTTAAGCAGGATGACAACATGATCAAATCTTCATTCAAAAGAAAACAAAACAGGGGTGTCTGAGTGGCTCAGTATGTTGTCCAACTTTTGATTTCCGCTCAGGTCATAATATCATAGTTGGTGAGTTCGAGCCCTATGTCGGGCTCTGCATTGACAGCTTAGAGGCTGTTTGGAATTCTGTCTCTCTCTCTCTCTCTCTCTCTGCCCTTCCCCCACATGAGCTCACTCTCTCTCCAAAACAAGTAAATAAACTTAAAAAAAAAAAAAAAAAAAACCAGTAACAACACTCTGGCTCCAATACGAGAAGGTTAAGAGTAGTGAGGGGAGAATTCACAGTGACCTTGACAAGGATGGTGGTGGTAGAGATGGAGAGGTATGGCGGTCGTAGAGAGGTGTAGGAGCAGAATCCCACAGGCTGCAGTGATAAGTTCAATATGGAGAGTGAGGGAAGCAGAGACACCTGGATGAATGGGTTGGTGGGGCCACCTACTAGGTTCAGAATAGTAAATGAAGCTCAGTGGGAAAGACCATGAGCTCAGTTCTGGATGTGACACGTTAGAGATGCATGTTGGAGGACATGCCTGCAAAGGAAGGAAACAGAAAAGGAGTAGCAAACAGACTGGGGAAGGAAGCTTGGCATCAGGGAAGCCAAGAGAAGAAAGTGCTCCAGGAGAGAGTGGTCAGCTGTGTCCAGTGCACCTGAGAGATCAAGTAAGATTAGGGCTGCATCATGCCTATTGGGTTGACCAACATGAAGAAAATCAGTGACCTTATTGAGAATCCTTTCCACTGAGCAACGGCGGGCAGCCTCCAGGGGGGTGAAATGTGAACAGAAAGTGAGGTTATAGAGTCAGCGAATACAGACAAGTCTTCTGAGTTTGCTGTGAAAGAAGAGTGGCTGGAACAGCTACTGCTCCAAGGAGTAACAGAGTCAATGATGTTTTTTGTCTTCTTTTTTAAGATGGGGAAGACTTTTCTATAAATTTGAAATATATATATTTAGGGACACCTTCCCAGCTTTCCCCCGTCCCTCAGACTTCATGAGACCCCAGTGGAACAGAATTAATCAATGGCAAACACCCAGACCTCCCAAACACCCAAACCCTCTCTGCTCAGTGCTACCAGCTCGTTAAGGGAAAGGAATTTTCCTTTGATTTTCCCATACCCCAGTCTCCCCTTCCCTCTTCCACATCTCATTAGGAAGTCAAATTAGGAAGCCTCCACGCAGCCAAGTTTTGTTTTGCAGAAACAGCCCTGCCCCTCCTCACTGAGCCTGCCCGATTGAGGTTAATGGGATTCTATCCACCCTTGGGCCAGTGGAAAGCCGGGGTGACCTACTTTGTGAGGTCCTGCCCTGTGAAACTGACTTGCTTTTCAATGATCTTCATCTTTTTCCCCAGGACCACTTCTCAAAGGACAGCCATGAACGAAACAAATTAGCTGCTGACTTGTTTAGCTCAATAAATCAAGCTGTGGTTCTGTCAGCCCAGAGTGCAGGTAGAGACAGGAAAGACAGATTCTGAACAAAACCCACATCCTTCACCAGTTCCTCTGGCGCCTGAGTAGAAAACGACCAGGTTTCCTGCAAATCAGTTCTAAATTCCTACCACCCAGTTCCTCCAGGTTAATCTGAATGCTAGGAATT
This sequence comes from Panthera leo, assembly GCF_018350215.1. Classification (NCBI taxonomy): domain Eukaryota; kingdom Metazoa; phylum Chordata; class Mammalia; order Carnivora; family Felidae; genus Panthera; species Panthera leo. Next base: position 70,449,784 of record NC_056688.1, read on the forward strand.
ACTGGAACTTCTGCAAATAATCTTTATTCTTACAATGGATTTTATAAGGGACTGTAGTCTCTGTAATTATTTCCAGCCACTCTGTTTAATTCACATTTGATTAGACAACTGTCCTTGTTTTTGAGACAGATGAAGGGAGGGTGGACTAGAGACGGTCACCCTCTCCAGCAATCCTGCCCCGCAAATCACCCAAGCCATGGCTCTCCCCATGAGGACAAAGGCATCTCTCTCTTTCTCAGATCAGGGCTGAAAGTTTCAAGGCCCTTCCTGTCTCCAGTAGCACTTGCCCAGGTCTGCCGATACCTTCAGGATTGTAAAGACGCGTTGGACTAGAGGAGCAGGTGGTAGATCTAATTGGCCAGAGGGACCCGGAGCCCTAGATGCCTCCAGGTTATAAGCAGTTTTTCCGAGGCAGAAACCTCAGACCTACCACGCAGGACTTCAGCCTAGTGCGTGGCTCTTGCGCCCTCTAGTGGTTATATTGAGTTTCTGCAACTTCGAAAACTATGGGGGATTATTTGAAATACATGAGAGACAAAGCTCGGCATATGAGTGACCTGAATCGCCAGTGACTAGAGTCTCACCAGTGACCTGAGTTACACTGGTTTGGATCTGAAATTTAGAAGGAGATAATAAGTTCTTAGGAGGAGCATAAAAATCCCTATTGCCTCTTTTCTTTTATGGTGTTCTTTGAAGTTTTGTTTGGAAAGGCTTAATGAGCAAGAAATCAACATTTACCAAGTCCTAGGATGTGCCGGTCACAATGACAAGCAGTTTCCTCACGAAAAGCCCTTGGGTGGCTAAGATGATGCTCGCATTTTGCTGCCATAGTAGGTGCAAAGAGCCAGGGGCGGGGGGGCAAAAAGCCCCTGGCACAGAGCTAGCAAGCGGCTGAACCCAGATGCAAATCCAGCTGCCTCTTCCAATATCCTTTGTTCTTCCCTGCGCACCATGCTGCCCCTCTGAATGTAAAAAGGTGAAGCACTTCTCCATGTCTTCATCTGGTCTTCCTTATTCATTTTTCTGGTGTGAATTTTCTGTTCATAACTTTCCTTTATCTGTCGCGATTGTGGTGTTTTTCTTACAGATTTGGATTAGCTCTGTATGTATGACAGTTACATTTGTCAGTCACACTGCATGGAGATGTTTTTTCCAACATGCCATTTTTTTTTCTCGCTAATTCAACCATGTTGTTTCATTACACAGATGTCTTTAGTTGGTTCATAATTCAATTAGTTACTTTTGTTATTGCTTTATTGTTTCAAAGCAGAGGAAATTAACATTTCTCTAGCAAATCAGTAATCGACATGTCCCCTATAATCTGGTTGCTGTCTATTTAACTCTGGATTATTTATTTAGGTATGTGAGATTAAGTGCAAATTCCACATTTTTAAAAGAAAAACTGCAGTTAAGTTGGCCCCACCCTGTTGGCACAATCTTTCCTTTTCCCCCTAATTTGAGAAGTCTGTTTTGTATAATACCATATCTAAAGTTTCTGGGATCTCCAATCTATGCCACTCATTTATATTTCTTTCTTGTCCTGAATAGGCGTCCATTTTAATTATCATGATTTATAATATACTGTTATCATGGTATGGCCAGATCAACTCTCTTTGCTAGAAAACTGATGAAAAACTTAAATCCCAGAACAGAAAAATAAAACCAAATTCACAAAATATCATATCTGGAAAGATATGGCATATAAGAAAGCATGAATGTGGATTTTTATTATGGTTTGGACAAATTAAAGAACTCCAGTCGTACCAAGCATTTCCCAAAGAAAACTCCCATATATTCTTATCCATTTCATTATTTTAAATAGCATTTTTATTATGGAAGTAATAAATACTTTGAGGTGATTTTTAAATTAAATTTGAAGGTCAAAGGAAGTATAAGAGCTCCATTCATTTCCTAGATTAAGTAATTTATTTAAAACAAATATTTGAGGAGAATCCACTTCATGCCAAGTTCTAAGCCGGGCTCTGAGATAGAGCTGTAAGCAAGACAAAAATGGTCTCTACTCTTCTGGAACCTAATGTGCAAGATGGAAATTCAACCAGAACCCCAAGGAAAGAGTGAGCTCATCGTGCTCTGGGAAAGTGCACCCGGGGTCCTAAACAATTTGAAGAGAGGTCAGGAAATGCTTCCTGCAGAATGCATTATGGGAGCTGGGGATCAGGGGACAAATTTCCCAGTCAAGGGTAAGAGAAAAGAGCAGAGCATAACTGAAGATGCTAGAAAATTGCTAAAATTGCCCCCAGGCCCGTACAGATTCAAGTTTGCCATATTACCCAACCTAAGGTCAGGCGTTTTGTGCAGGGATTGGTTGCCCCAAATTTCCTACTCCTTAAAACTCACCAAGGTCTGGAAGGATACGTCACTCAGGTTACAGATTTGGCCAAAGTGCATCAGTGGAAAACAATTTGCATCGTGTCTTACAAGACACGTGAGGTTCTCCGATGGTTAAGTCCATCAGCTGAGCAGAGTATCGGGATGGCCTGTTGGGTCAGGCTTGATTTGGTTTCCCCAGCACCGGACTCCTGAGCAGAGATGTCTTTGCCCCTTAGGTTGTCACTATGAATAGTGTCACCCATAGCTTACAGGATACAAATGACAATTCTGACAAAGCAAGCCACATGCTCAGGGAGATGGGAAGGTAACAGGTGGAGTGGTTGGTTTCTATGGCAATGGGAGACGATGTATGCCCCCCAAGGCCTTGCTGGACCCCCCAAGGGGCCAAGAGCCAAGGAGGGCTGGGGCAAAAGCAGTCCCCTCAGATGTCCATGCTGTGTGGTTTGCACCGACAGGAAGGCGGGCCCCAGACCATACACTGTGAGTCCCTAGTGAGCAAGGCTGCAGTTCTTGTAGAAGCCACGTCTTTAAAGAAGCTGCTAAAAGCTAAAGCCACTTACCTACATGCCAGTAAACGCACACCTGGGAAAAGAAGATGAAATCCCCCAGTTGGTGCCTACGTAGTGGACTAGGTGTGTGGGGGACGTTAGCGGTTTATAAAGGCTTCCTCGGAAAGCATCGTGGGAGCCTCACAGAAACCCTGCAGGTAGGTGGTGTCAGATGAAGAACCTGGGACTGGAGGACAGTGAGTGACTTACTGCCAAGACCTAGAGCTGGGGGTGGAAGAGCCCAAGTCCTCACACACTGCCTTGTTCAGCCCGCCCGCTGGGCACCGCGGTCCTGGGATGAAGCTTAGGGTCCCTGCCCTCAAGCAGCTCCCAATCTAGAGGGGGAAGACCGAATGATGACAGGGTGATGTTGATCATAGGGCACAGCTTCAGAGAGTATGGAGAGACACCACAGGCACTGGCCTCAGTCAGGGAGATCCAAAAGGCTCCAGGATGAGGTGACTCATGACCTGAAGCTTGAAAGAGGAGTAGACCAACACTCGTTAAACTCGAGGTGCATCCAGAGCACCTCGAGGGGTCGTTAAACTAGAATGCTGGGTCCTACCCCCAGAGTCTCTGATTAAGTAAATCTGGGGTGGGGCTCAAGAATCCACATTTCTAACAAGTTACCAGGGGACCGCACGGTGCAAACCACTGCAGAAGAGCTTTCCCAGCAGATGGAAGTGCACATGGGACCTGCAACTAGGCTGGTCTGGCCGGGGCACAGGGCGGCAGATGGGGTGGGTGGCAGGAGGCTGGAGAGGAGGGCGACACCGGGCCTTGCTGGGCTGCTGACACCCAAGCCAGGGCTCAGACCAGGCTCTTCCCCCACTCCTGTAACAGAACATAGACTGGCATCAGGCTATAATGGGTAGTCCACTCAGGAAGGCCTCCCTCCACTTCCCCCCTCTCTTTTCTGATCTCTTTACAACCCTACACTGCTTCTCTCAAGTGCCAGGCGCTGGACTAAGCACCGTATGCAAGTTCTCTCATTAAACACAGTAACCCTTTGGAGTAGACATATGGAGATCCCCATTTTACAGACGGGGACGCTGAGGCACAGAATGCTTTGGTAATTTGCCCCCAGGACCCGCAGCTCAAAGAGGTGACGCCAGACACACACCCAGGCTTCCGTTCCTCTCTGTGCGTGGCTTGACCCCATCTAGCCTGCCAGAGCCCAACGGGTCCAGTTCCACGAGGCCTAACCAGGTCTGGAGTCATTACTTTTGGGGACAGGTGAGGGGAGCCAGAAGCAGCTGGCCTCCACAGAGGGACACGGGGACTCCCCAGCAGCTGAGGTGCACCAGCTGCCAGCTGAACTGAACAGACACGTTGGTCCCCAGCCAAGGATTCCCCACAATTAGCAGCCTGGGGGTGTAGAGTCAGGCAGAGCTGCCTTTAAACCTCAGCCCCTACCAGCTGTGTCTCTTTAAAGGTCCATTAACTTTTATACCTTTCCACGCTTGCTTTCTTCTCTACAAAATGGGACAACTCAAACCCCACGGGATTGTCACGGGGGTGGGGAAATAAAATAACCCGGGTCTGCCACCCGGTGTGTGCTGAGTGCATCTAACTCTTCCTTCCCCAGCTCCCCAACCCCCGCCCCAGGGGGCCACCACCATTGTCCTCGCCCAGCCCTGGCCACGGCTGAGACCTCTTCTTAGCAACTTGAGGAGACAGAGGTTGAAGAATAATAGCCTCTTGTGGCTTGGGGGTTGACAGACAACCCATCTCCCCGGCTATATAGCCAGGTCCTTGCTCACCAACCGGAGGATGTGGCCACGGGCGAGTTCTGGTACCGGGGTAGGGCCGTGCTGTCAGCAGCCCCGTGAGGACAACAGAGGCAGCAAGCTGGGGAGACGCTCCCCCACCTGTGACGGCACAATGTTGATCGCAGAGTGAAAACGGGGCAGGGAGAAGGAATTTGAAATTGATGATGAGAAGAGCGCTGATTCGAACTAATATTGCCTTGGGTCGTGGTCTTGTCTGCCATTTTTAACTTGGTGATTTTGGACAAGTTGCATAACATAAGCCCGTGAGCCTCAGTTTCCTCATGCATAAATTGGAATCAGTCATTCTTCCCTCAGGTCTGTTCTGAGGATTGAGTGAGGATGTCCAAAAAAAGAAAGAAAGAAAGGCTTGGGGCATTGGTAAGCACTGATTTGTAAAGTCCATCCCAACACAGCTAGGCACACAATGGAACCGGTAAGCAAAGGGTTAATGGAACTGCCCTCAGCTGCAACTTTTCAGCCAAATGTCTTCCATTTGCCTTTAAACTGCCCTGATTCTGCTCCTGGGAGGAGGTGGGGCTGAGTTTTATCCTGTCTCCTCCTTTTGCTGCCTGTGGAGGAGCTTGCTGGGGACTCCATGTCTCTCAGTGATGGTCTTTGCTGAGTATCGGGCAGGCGAACTTGGGTTTGGCTACAGATTTGGTGAGCCAGGCAGGAGCTCTGCGCCCATGGTTTGTCAGCCCCGAGCTGCTAACAGGATTCTGGTGACTGGTCCAAGCAGTTGCCTAGGCTTTTTGTCGAGGGGCCCGACCTCAAGACCCCACTCCGACTGGGCACCATCGGCCTTCGGCACCTAAATTAACCTGCGGCAAGAAAATGGCTTTGGGTTTGGTTTAGACAGAGGTCTCTTGGTGAGTACTGCATACTCCATGGCATGGGAGGCTGCTTATTTCTTCCTCCCTCTGGTTTGGCTTTCTTAGATTTCTTCCTCTCACTCGGCTGCCTCCAAACACAGGATTTGGGTTCTCTTTGTCTCCTTTTCTTCTTTTTTTTAATTTTTTTTTTACATTTATTTATTTTTGAGACAGAGAGAGACAGAGCATGAACGGGGGAGGGTCAGAGAGAGAGGGAGATACAGAATCCGAAGCAGGCTCCAGGCTCCGAGCTGTCAGCACAGAGCCCGATGCGGGGCTCGAACTCACGGACTGCGAGATCATGACCTGAGCCGAAGTCGGTCGCCCAACCGACTGAGCCACCCAGGCGCCCCTCCTTTTCTTAAGAGAGGGTAGACTAGCCAGTTGTTTGGTTCAGTCAGTGAAGCTCTGAATCTTAGGGAGGAACTAGAAACTAGGAAGCCATTTGGTTCTGTGGGTGAAGCCTCAACTTTTGTGGAGGAACCAGTGCCCACGGAGGCACTCTGGGCTTCATTAGGCTTGCTGCAGCTTGTGATATCTTCGAATAAAACCAGCCGTGTTCTAATTGGAAAATGGAAAGTCCCTGCTTGATCCCCACATGCAGCCCTTTCGGCTCTGTTCTCCAAAATAGGGCAATCTTCTTTTGTAACACTGGCCACAATAGTCCTTCGACTCTTGAGAAAAATGACCAATTAATGAATCCGTAAATTATACCACCTTGCAATTAGATTTGTGTTGTAAAAAGGGGTAGAGACTTGGAAATTGGGCCTTTAAGATTTTTTCTGCATCTTGTTTGTGTATTTGTATGTGTCCATGTGTGTGAGCTATTTGCTCTCCATCTGCATGGTGTTGCTAAAGTTAATTTGTAAAAGAGTTCTGGTTAGTTAAAAAGCAAACGCTTGTTTGAATTGGAAATTCTAAAACTCAAAGACTGAAACTAACCCAAATGATTTTCACATGATCTTGGAAAATACTGAGTAGTAAAACTAATTTAAGGTTGCTGGTTTAATTAAAATGGACACGTGCTTAGAATTAAAAGCACTATAATATAAAACTTTTATTCTGCTTGTGTTTATTGAAAGTCACATAAGTTCCTGTTATCTCCATTGCAAAATTTGTCAAAAAAGGGGAAGAAACTTAAAAAAAACCTTAGAACTTTTTGTAATGCCTGATGAAGTTTTAAGCACCAAGCCTGGAGAAGACCGGCAGGTAGACTTTACCAGGAGCCAAAAACAACAGGTAATTTTCAATATTTGCTGGTATTTATAGATCCCTTGACAAGCCGGGTTGAAGCTCTTTCCCCTGCCATTCAGTGAAGTCCTCAGAAGTTGTCCAAACACTTCTAAGTAGGGGAAAGTAGGTGATGTGCATTGAGGGCACTTGTTGGGATGAGCACTGGGTGTTGTATGGAAGCCAATTTGACAATAAAGTATACTTAAAAAAAAAAAACAAAAAACAAAAACACTTTTAAGCAAAAACATCCCTAGGTTTGGATTGCCACTAACCATTCAGAGTGACAATGGAGCAGTGTTTGCAGCACAAGCCAGACAAACCGTGCCCAATGCCTTGGGTGTCCAGTGGAAATTACTTCCTGGAGACCCCAACCAGCTAGAAAAACCAAGAAAGAAAAAAAAAAAAAAACCTTTGGCAAAGATCTGCCAAGAAACTAACTTAACTTGGGGAAGAAGCCTTGCTGGTTGTTCTGCTTTAGGTATGAGTGGCCCCTAGACATGGGCTTGAGTTAATAAGCCCTTATGAAATGGTATATGGAAGACTGTTGTTACACCCTTTTCATAACTTAGGAGTTCCTCACATCAGAGAATTGGATACTTTCAGGGAGGTCCAGCAGGTTAGGTAAGTTCACTTCCAGCAGGTTGACGTGCCCCACAGACGTGCCCTTGCACCGACTGTATCCTGGAGACTTGGTATCACTAAAGACCTGAAGAGTGAGCACCCAGAGGGCCAGCTTCAACTTCAGTGAGGCTCAGTCTTCAGGGACACTGAGGGGAGTCAAGCCGTGGATTCCTCACATTCAACATACGAGAATCCGCAGGTTCCCTACAGCCTGCCAGCAAGGAGGACCTCAAAAAAAAGCACTGCTTGGAGCAGTGAGCCTCTGGCAGACCCCTCCTATTCAGGAGAGCTGGCCTGAAGACCTCAATACATGCAACAAGCTTGGTTAAAACACCTCTCCCCAAAGGTCCTAGATACAATGTAGTACAAACACTAATAACCAAACTACAAAATCTTGGTAATGCAGGGGCACCTGGGTGACTTGTCGAACTTCAGCTCAGGCTTGTGGGTTAGAGCCCCGCATCGGGCTGTGTGCTGACAGCTCAGAGCCTGGAGCCTGCTTCAGATTCTGTTTCCCTCGCGCGCTCTCAAAAATAACTCTTAGTAATGCAGAATGTTGGGTTTCAGCCTGGGACTGAAGAGTATCTCTAAGTGAGTGCAGGAAGTTTCCATTCCCCAACTCTGATCTGTGCCCCATCTCAGCAGGAAGTAACTAGAATGGTCATCGTCCCAATTCCCTCAAGAATGAGGAATGATCAAAAGAGGGTAGGGATTGAAACCGGTAACCAGAGAGATAATGTGGCTGATCGCAGCTGCAGACTAGTAAGTGCAGCTGTGACTCTTTACCCAGAACTTTTTCATTTGCCTTCCAATTTCCCCAACTCTCCTCCTTAGGAGCAGATTTGAGGCTTGCCCTCGCGTCTCTGCCTTTGGCTGCCTCTCAAATCAACTCTTTCCTTGCTGCATCCTTGGCGACTCGGTGATCATCTTTGCTGGGCATCAGGCAGACAAACTTGGGTTCAGTTACAATAACACAAAGTATTTGTTCGTTTACTCAGAAACAGTGAGCATCTACTCTGTGCCAGGCACTGTTGTAGGCACTGGAAATCAAGCCATAAATAAGACAGACAAAAGCCCTGCTTTCCTGGGGCTCACCCTCCAGTGAGAGTTGACAGTCAATCAACAGCTGAACAATAAGAAACATCTACAAAAACAGTTTAAGTGCCTTGAACAGATTAAAAGTGGATATGATGGTAGCATATGATTCTCTCCACGTATGGCCAGTGGAAGGGCTCAGGATAGCAAAGGGTGTAAAACAGGAGTGGCCACAGGCAGAGATCAGTGGAAGACCAAGAATCCTTGGTCCTTCTGTCCTCTCCTCCTTCAGCTCTGGTCTGGCCTGATGTCCCTTAGAGTGTGTACCCCCCAGACCCCCTAACGTAACGTATCTGGTTTCCAGGAGAGCGGCACCCTCGGCTGAATTTTCAGTGGACAGGACACGCCACTTGATGTCCTTCCTGACCATGATGGGCCCCAGCCCCGACTGGAACGTGGGCCTGTCTGCAGAGGATCTGTGTACCAAGGAGTGCGGCTGGGTCCAGAAGGTGGTACAAGACCTGATCCCCTGGGACGCCGGCACCGACAGTGGGGTGACCTATGAGGTGGGTATATGCCTGTGGTGGTGAGGGACAAAGCTTTCTGGGTGCTTTCTCTTCCCCCAGCCTTGTGCTGGGGGTCCCAGACACAAATGTGGTAAAGGAATCCACAGTCTGGAAGGGGAGGCCTGTGTAGTTTCACCCTCACATACCATATACAGTACGACCCACACAGCTGGCCAGGAGGCCATGGAGAGGGAATCTGCTAAAAAGCAGTTCCTAGGTAAGCAAGGGAACAGCAGGAAATGGGCATGGAAGCAAAAAGCAAGAGACAGGGGTGAGAATAGGGAACAACAGAAGCTGATGTATGTGAGGCTGGGCCAGATCCTGGAGGTTTCCAGACACCTAGGTTAAGGACTTTGGATTGTCTCCTGATCTAATATTTTTCATTGCATTGAAATCCGAAGCCATTGGAAAACCAGTGGCAGGGCAGTATGTCGGAAAACCCCAGTTTGTGGGCCAAACTGGGACTACCACCTGACTTGTAAATAAGGTTTTCAAACCCCGCCGCCCGCATTCAATTACATGTTGTAGGGAGCTGCTCTCTCCCTACAAAAGCTGAGTCGAGTAGTTGGAGCCGACACAGTGGGACCCACAAAACCTAAAATATTTACCATCTGACCCTCTCTAGACTAGTTTGCCAACGCCTGGTCCATCAGGAAGAGCTCTGGATTCAGGCCAGCCTGGTTCAGCTGTTTCCTAGTTGGGATGAGCTCTCTGAAACTTTGTCTTCATCAGGACGTAATCCTGAGTACCTGGGAGAATCTGAAAATCGAGGTCTACCGATTTTTTTTGCACGATACACGGCGTGAATAGAATTGCATTAACACCAGAGGCAGTTAGAGCTGTTGTGAAATCCCTAACAATTAGGTTTTTGTTCTGATCATATTACAATCAAGTTGCTTTTGTGGTTTTTAAACACTCTGTTTCCCACACTCTCTCTCTCTGTGTTCTCTTCCCTGCTGACAGTCACCCAACAAGCCCACAATTCCCCAGGAGAAAATCCGGCCCCTGACCAGCCTGGACCATCCTCAGAGTCCTTTTTACGATCCAGAGGGCGGGTCTATCACTCAAGTAGCCAGAGTTGTCATCGAGAGAATCGCCCGGAAGGTACTGGGGCTAGAGCTCACCCTGCCACAGACCCTTCCCACCAGGAGTGCGAGCCGACTATACCCCTATCTGCTCAGGAATCATGAGGTCCCTGGCGTATTCCAAAACACAGGACTCCTGGACCGCCTGAGGTTTCTAAGCATGCAAATTATTCGTAAGATCTAAATGAGCAAAATCAACATTACAGTGGGGTTCTGTGCTCCACTGAATGATTTGGTCCAGACAGATAGCTATCCTAGTGAGTTCCATAACTGATTACTGACGTCTGCCATGGGTCAGGGACTGGGAAGCTGTGGCTTTCTTGCCATTTCTCTTTCAGTGTGATTGTAAATGTTGGCTCGGAACTCCACCGTGGCCTGGGATTTGCACGCAGGGTGGGCATCCGATTTTACCTCCTCCCTCGTCTGACCCCAACACGTGCCACTGTTTGATGGGAGCCCTCCAAGAAAAATTCCTTTTGCAGGGGGAACAATGCAATATTGTACCTGATAACGTCGATGATATTGTCGCAGATCTGGCTCCAGAAGAGAAAGATGAAGGTATGTAAGTTTTCTTGGTTGCAGGTAGCAATATAACCTGGCAATACCTTCTGAGAAATCAGTTTGCGAACAGGTTTTCAGAGCTGCAAAAATAGTATGTCCTTTGACTTGGCAGTCCCTTCTCTGAGGACTTCTTCCTGGAAGATAAGCCAAAATGAGGCCAGGACTCAAAGAAGACGTGTTCACCAGTATCGGGCCTTTGCATGGGCGTCCTGGGACCCCCGGCACTCCCCACTTTGATGGTCACTCTGGCCTGTGAGGCAGCGTGGACACGTCCACTTCCCCGGCAAGGAAAGGGAGGCCTAGATCCTAGGGTCAGGAGGGAGCAGCAGGCCCATGCCTTCGGCCCCTTCTCTCATGGGATCTGGAGCCACACCACTTGGGCTTTTTTCTGTGGCCTTGGGCAGGACGCTTCCATGCTACCTCACTGTCCTCACCTGTAGAATGGGGATTAATAACAGAACCTGCCTCGCTGAGTGTTGCTGTGAGAACCAGATGGGACAAAACATGTGAGGTTCTTACAATGATGCTGGTGTGTAATAAGTGCTGGGCGAACATTGGCTGCCCTCATCGTGACACCTGTGTATGGGGTCGTTGAGAAGATTAAACAGCAACACACACACACACACACAGAAGGCTGTGCTTCCCCAATTGCCTGTGATCTGCCTGTACACCCGCAGAAACCGTGTCTGCCACGAGTGAGGGGCCAGAAAAGAGAGACCCTCATGTGTTGAGGGGAAGGGTTAGTAGGACTCTTCCCTGTCGCTTAGATACTCATGGAATGATTAAAATATCGCCTTTAAAGGCAAGTGAATAGCTGCTTCCACCCCAAGAGCGCCCAGGTTTGCTGAGGCAGGTCAGGCAACGCAGATTTTCTTATCCCCAAAGGAGCTTTCGTGGGGATAGGGCCGGCTCCAGTGTCCACAGGCTCCCAAGGAAAACCTGTCCCACGCTCTTTCCAGATGACACCCCCGAAACCTGCATCTACTCCAACTGGTCCCCGTGGTCCGCCTGCAGCTCCTCCACCTGTGACAAAGGCAAGAGGATGCGGCAGCGCATGCTAAAGGCGCAGCTGGACCTCAGCGTCCCCTGCCCGGACACCCAGGACTTCCAGCCCTGCATGGGCCCCGGCTGCAGTGACGAAGGTGAGGCTACAGCCCAGGTGAGCGAGGAGCTGGCAGAGGCTTGTTCTGTGTTGTGGCGAGGGGCGCCTGGGTGGCTCGGTCATCTAAGCATCTGACTTCGGTTCAGGTCATGAACTCATGGCTTATACGTTAGAGCCCCGCATGGGACTCTGTGCTGACAGCTCAGAGCCTGGAGCCTGCTTCGGATTCTGTGTCTCCCTCTCTCTCCACCCCTCTCTTGCTCGCACTCTGCCTCTCTCTCTCTCTCTCTCTCTCTCTCTCTCTCTCTCTCTCTCACAAACCAACATTAAAAATATTTACAGAAAAAAAGAAACAGGTGATTAGGTTGGCCAACACTGAATCTCAATCCATCGCCCTAGTGGGACATGACCATCGTGGGCCTTCGTGTTCTATTCACACCCGAGTTAGGGCACCTCCTTCCTGTGTCAGGACCTCGGGGCTGATTGCAAGGATCCTGTCTAGCTCTCTGCAACTGCTCAAAAATCAGGCCTGAGCTGTGAACTTGCATGGCCTCTGTCATGATGGCACAGGCTTCAGAATGGCACTGAGCTGATTGCTGTGCAAAGGTCAGCTGCCTACTTTCCAGGGTACAGCTGTACTCTCCACCTGGACAGGTCTAGTCTCTATACCATGAGCTTAACTGTCTCACAGGTGCGATGAGGCAACAGGAAGAGATATAGAAATTGGGCTGGTTTATGCCAGGAAGAAAACCACTTCCAAGCTGAGTATAATTGAAGAAAGCTTATCCCACTGTGGGTCATTCTCCCTCTGGTTCTTGCTGGGGACAGTAATACGTCTCCTGGCTGCACTCCCATGGTGATTTATTGCCATTTGTGCCTTTGATAAGGCACTTCAGAGGGGAGTGAACCCCCCCCCCACTTCCATGTATTCTAGATATTAATCCCTTATCAGATAGGATTTGCAAATATTTTCTCTCATTCCATAAGTTACCGGTTCACTGTTGACCGTGTCCTTTTGCCCAAATTCTAAAGTTTCGTGAAATCTGGGTTTGTTTTTTCCCTTTGGTTGCCCGTGCCTTTGGTATCCTATCCAAGAAATCATTGCTAAATTAAGTGTCCTGAAGGTTTTGCCCTAGGTTTTCTCTTAAGTTTATAGGTCATTGATCCATTTCAAGTTAATTTTTATATATGATATTAGGTAAAAGTCTCCATTCTTTTAAATGGGGGTATCCACCTTTCCCAGCACCACCTATTGAAAAGCCTGTCCTCTCTCTATTGAGTGGTCTTGGAACCCTTTTCAGATTATTTGCCCATTTGCGTGAGACTTTATTTCTAGGCTCTCTATTCCAGTCCATTGATCTGTAGGTCTGGCTGTATGCCAGCACCACACAGCTTTGATTCCTGTAACTTTGTAGTTAAATTTTAAAATCAGGAAGTGTGAATCTTCCAACTTTGTTCTTTTTCAAGGTTGTTTTGATTATTCGGGGGTTCTTAAGATTCCCTATGGAGTGTAGGCTAGATTTTACTATTTCTGCAATTGTGCCTGCTTTTTGTGCCTGACGTGTGTACATGCAGCCCAGAAGCTACCCCACTCAACGCCAGATTAAGTTCTCTTGTGCTCACATCCGGTTGCCTTCCGCACTTGATTATTCAGGGTGTGGTTAGAACAGGAAGGAAGCAGAGACCCCTTTGGATGTTCCAAAGGAATTAGACTGCATGAATATACATCTTATTGTAGCGGGTGCATCTTCATTTCTTCCTAATCCTCTGGGCCAGCCCTTTAGTCCACGCCTTATCTCCCCACTCCCACCCATCTTCCAGGGCCCCACTAGAGGGATCTTCTACAAAGATCTGATCATTTCACTCCCCAGCTAAAAGATCTGTGGCTCCTTATGGCCCATGTGCAAACTCCTCAGCTTAATTTACAGGGCAAATAGTCCTGCAGCGACCCCGGGTGCAAGGCCAGGGCAAAATGAGCACTGTGACACAAATCCACACCACATGAGTTACACTGCAACACTAAAGACACACGGTCAGTAAAGGCACTTGGGGACAGCCATTTGGGGGTCACTGGAAGAGTTGAGCCTCAAGTCCAAGCTCTACCTGTCAGGTACACAGTGGGTGGTGGCCAAATTCTGCCTTCCTGGCGTAATGTCTTGCCAGGTCCTGGAAAGCCTGAGGTGGGACTTGTCAAGCCTGGTACCCCTAACTATTTCTGTACCAGCCTAACCATTATTACACTGGAACATCGTGTTCTTTGTACGGGCTTCCTTTGGTTAGCCTTGTCCCTGGGCCTAACGTGTGGGTCCCGGGAGAGAAACCTACAGTGTCCCCCCGGCACTGTCCAGAGATTAAATCACCATGGGTAGGCATCACACCTGGCAAGCGACAGCCGCATTCATGTGCAGGCTGGACTCACAGTTCTTCTAACTTCATCTCCCAATACCATGTACATAAACACTCCGTACTGGGGTGTTGGCATAAGCTATCCATTCACCTTTAAAAGCAAATCTCCTTTACCCAACAAAAGTATACTCAGGTGTGCCCTCTTGTGTGAAATCTTCCCCTAAACTCCAAGGAGTGGGTTTTTCCCCTCTGTTACCTTTGCTGTCATATTTTCAGTACCTGGAATTATTGTGCCCAGCTCTTAGAAGAGAACAAGATCCATATCTTACGTTATCTTTTTAACCTCAGAGCATACCACTAGGCATTCAAAGCATTCAGTACGTCTTCATTGATATGGATAAACGTATGACATCATTTCCTTTTTCTTTTAAAGAACTAAGACACACGCGTGTGCGTGCACACACACACACACACTCCTATGTTTCCACCAAGGGTAGTTCCCACCCCTATTTGGAAACGGGACTACCAAGCCATGCTGCGGGCTTTATCCTCCCCCCGCTCCCCACCTCCAGTGTCACCTACATGTTCATGGCCTTTGCTAACCCCTAGGGATAGAAGCAAAGCCATATATAGCCCAAGACGTCCACACAAAAGAATGGTTCTACTGCCTTCCTCACTCTTCCTCTGTCCCCTGGCACACAGACATTCCTTCCCCACACTACCATTTGTTCTCCGTTAGCAGCTGGGGTATTCTCTTGGTTGCCAGCCTCAACAGAGGCAATGAGAGGTCGGTGGTCAGTTAGTGTAATCTGTTTGGGTACAAATCCACCCTGTGTTTGTCTTCAGGTCCCTATATCCGAAAGCCAGTCGCAATCTTTACCCTCCAGAACAAAATTCTCATCAGTTTTTCTAGACAGGGAACTGGCAGCTTTAGAGAAGAACTATAAAATCCCAGGTTCCTCTGAGTAACAGAGCTTACATTGTATCTCAGAATATATATAATACCTTTCCAGCACTGTCCAGTAGAAGTTTGTGATGGGAAAGTTCTGTATCTGTATTATCCAAAATGGCAGCAACTAATCATACGTGTATGATTACAAACTACATTTGTACATTCAAATGTAGTTAAGTGACAGAGGGAAGTGAATTTTTAATTTTATTTAATGGTCTTAGATATAGGATACACCCTAGACCATGCAGATATAAAATCTAAGATAAATTATTATATAAAATAAAACATTCTTGTACCCACCCAAGCAGCTTTCAACTGTGTTGTCCTGAAATAAGGAGTAATCCATGCACCTGGAAAACGGGCATGTCCTTTTAGAGAACAATTCCTGGTTTCAAGATTTATACCTTTTAAGTTCCCCTCCATCCCCAACTGCCTGACTCCCCTTGAATGCCACCCAGTTCTAATTCCAGGATATTTAACATACAGTGTTATGTTAGTATCAGGTGTACAACAATTCCATACATTACTCCGAACTCATCTGAAGTGTACTCTTAATCCCCTTTACCTAGTTCACCCATCCCCCACGCCCGGAACAGTTTCTGTGTAGTTGAGACAAACCAAAAAAGATTTTTAATGCCCCTTGCTTTATTTCTGAAATTCCACAAGTAAAATCCTACAGGATTTGTCTTTCTCTGACTTATTTTGCTTAGCATTATGCTCTCTAGCTCCATCCATGTTGCAAATGGCAAGATTTCATTCTGTGTTATGGCTGAATAATATTCCATTGTATACATATACCATTTCCTTTATCAACAAGCGATAGACACTTGCGTTGCTTGCATAATTTGGCTATTGTAAACAATGCTGCAATAAACACAGGAGTGCATATATCCTTTCAAGTTAGTATTTTTGTATTTGGGGATAAATACCCAATAGTGTAGCATTGGATCAGAGGACAGTTCAATTTTTAACTTTTTGAGGAACTTCCAGTGTCTTTCCACAGTGGCTACTCTAGTTTGCATTCCCACCAACAGTGCACGAGGGTTCCTTTTTTTCCACATCCTCCCCAACACCTGTTGTTGCTTTTATTTTAGCCATTCTGATGGGTGTGAGGTAATAGCTCATTGTAGTTTTGGTTTACATTTCCCTGATGAGTGATGTTGGGCATCTTTTCATATGTCTGTTG
This sequence comes from Panthera leo, assembly GCF_018350215.1. Taxonomy (NCBI): domain Eukaryota; kingdom Metazoa; phylum Chordata; class Mammalia; order Carnivora; family Felidae; genus Panthera; species Panthera leo. The sequence continues at coordinate 70,466,015 of NC_056688.1, forward strand.
TCCCTCTGTGTGTCATCTTTGGGGAAATGTCTGTTCGTCTCCTGCCCATTTTTAAATTGGATTATTTGGTTTTTGGGTGTTGGGTTTTATAAGTTCTTTATATATTTTAGATACCAGCCCTTTATCAGAGAGGTCATTTGCAAATATCCTCTCCCATTCCGTAGGTTGCCTTTTAGCTTTGATTGTTTCCTTTGCTGTGCAGAAGCTTTTAGTTTGATGTAGTCCCAATAGTTTATTTTTGCTCTTATTTCTCTTGCCTCGCGGGACTTAACTAGAAAAATGTTGCTACGGCCCATGTCAGAGGAATTGCTGCCTGTGCTCTCTTCCAGGATTTTTATGGTTTCAGGTCTCACATTTAGGTCTTAAGCCATTTTATTTTTATGTACGGTGCAAGAAAGTGGTCCAGTTTCATTCTTTTGCATGTAGCTCTCCAGTGTTCCCATCACCATTTGTTGAAGAGACCATCTTTTTCCCCATTCAAAACCGTGCACTGGCACAAAAACAGACCTTGTAGATCAGCGGAACAGGACAGAAAGCCCAGAAACAAACTCGTGATTATATGGTCAGTTAATCTTTGACAAAAGAGGCAAGAATACACAATGGGGAAAAGACAGCCAGTTCCTTCTCGATTCCTGCCCTGGAGAGGCACGTGGGCTGCAGCGGCGCCTGCTCGTGTGTTGCAGACGGCTCCACCTGTACCATGTCCGAGTGGATCACCTGGTCGCCCTGCAGCATCTCCTGTGGCATGGGCATGCGGTCCCGGGAGAGGTATGTGAAGCAGTTCCCTGAGGACGGCTCTGTGTGCACGCTGCCCACTGAGGAGACGGAGAAGTGCACGGTCAATGAGGAGTGCTGTGAGTAGGGGTGCCCAGCCAGCAGGGGCTAGGGGAGGAGAGGGGGTGCTCCCAAGGCGGCAGCCGTGACCCCAACAGGGCTGGCCTCCCAGCTCCCAGCAGCTGCCTGATGACCGAGTGGGGCGAGTGGGATGACTGCAGCGCCACCTGCGGGATGGGCATGAAGAAGCGGCATCGCATGGTCAAGATGAGCCCGGCGGATGGCTCCGCGTGCAAGGCCGAGACCTCCCAGGCGGAGAAGTGCATGATGCCCGAGTGTCGTGAGTGGCCGTGGGGCAGGGGATGGGGGCGGTGGGCCAGACCACAGAACCCCTGCCGCTACCACCAGCAAGGCCGGAGGCTGGGCGCGTGCTGGGAGAACATACGCCCCACTGTCCTTGCAAGAGCCATCAAGCGGGGCCTCCCTTGAGGGACATTCTGAGCGAGGCTGGGATGGCAAACTGGCGACCTCTGGAAAGCACTCGTCAGCAGCTGTGTTTTATAGGACCCCAGAGTATCCTGGTGGGAGGCGGGTGATATTGTAATACATTCGGGCAGGACATCCACCCCTCAGGTCATAGGCCCCCACTCTTGTTCTGCACTGGACAAGCCTGGCCCCATAAAGCATTACAACCCCAGCCCTACCCACAAATGCACACAGACCCACACATCAGTACACATGCACGCACATGCACACAAGTAGCGGTCACCCTAGGGATTTTAGCAACAAAGTGTCCAAAAATGTACTGCATGGTCTTGGGGGAGTGTGGGGTGTTGCAGGCGGGGACTTGTGTATTCCTATTGCTGAGCTACATCAGCAGGGGAGATGCAGGAGAGTGACAGGAAGGGCAGTCGTCTGCTGAGCCACTTCTTGCTCCACGGGGTCACTTGGGTCACCTGAAGGCGGTCAGTCCATGGCACTCGACTCCAGGGGCCAGAGTGGGGAACAGAGGGTAGGGGACACAGGGAAATCAAAGAAAGTAAAGGGAGCCTGTTCTCAGTGGCAAACCTGGCTCTTGGCCTAGACACCATCCCCTGCTTGCTGTCCCCGTGGTCCGAGTGGAGTGACTGCAGCGTGACCTGCGGGAAGGGCATGCGGACCCGCCAGCGGATGCTCAAGTCTCTGGCGGAACTCGGAGACTGTAACGAGGAGCTGGAGCAGGTGGAGAAGTGCATGCTGCCCGAATGCCGTAAGTCCTGCAGCCCAGCCGCCTGCTGGGGACGAAGAGCACAGGCTTTGGGTCTCCATGTTAGCACAGATCTTTAACCTTCAGTCTCCTCACTAGCAAGAGGGGGTCCTGCTACCAGCTACACGACACCCAAACCGCACGTTGCTATGAAGTCTAAAGAGGAGACGGAGATGGGAAACACATAGCACAGGCTCTTGTCAAGGAGCCTCATTATGTGGCTCTTGCCCTCCCCGCCTCCACAACTCTCTGATCCATGGGCTTTCCAACCTTTTTACTTCTATTCCTTTTCCCTGTGACCATTTGCCCACAACTAGAGGGTGGACGTGAAGTCAGTAACTTCTGTACTTTTGCAGCCTTGCTAAGACCAGCAACGAAAAGCTCAATGCCCACCCCCGCCTCTTCCAAAACCTCTTTGATCACCTGCATTTCTCGGGTACTGATCTCCAAGGAGAGGAAGGGAGCCCATTTTTCTGGCTAATCTTCCAAGAGAGCTTCTCTTTTAGGAAGTAGAAAGTCAGGCTTGCTAGGATGGGTTTTTTTGGCTTCCTCTGAGAGGAAGGTCCCAGCTTTGTCCCTTACGCAGATGACCGCCCCCCTGCTCAACTGTAAAATAGCAAGAAACATTTCCTAGGTTCCTCTGAGGATTAAACCACATAACTGGTCCAAGTGCCAAACACTAGACCTGGCAGGTGTGTTACACTCAGTGTTACATATTACAGTTCCCGAGCTGTTTTAGCTACATGTGGTCATGTGTGGAGATGACCCAGACCATCAAACTGAGGCTGAGGCTTTGAATAACTAAGGTTGACCCTGTGTTCAACCCATCTCACCAAGAGTGGGCGCTCCAGAACCTCTGACTGAGACACTTACCCACTGAAACGTATATTCACAGGGTTCACTGAATGGAGAACGCTTCCTGTGCGCCAGGAACTGAGCTGGGAAGATTTCATTTAGTCTTCACAACTAATGAGAAAAATACCATTATCCTCATTTTACACATAAGCTGCCTGAGCTCACAGGGAGGAAGGCCAAAAATTACTGACCCAAATGAGTTCTTCCTAGATCTACATTTTGCAGACCCAGTGAGGAGTCCAGAATCCTTTGCCTCCTTAGGTCACATTCTCAGAATCAGACCGTTGCGTTATTTTCCCTCTACTTTGTGAGGTGTTGGCTTAATAAGAATATGCTGGATCCTATACCCTGATAGACCATTAAGACCCCCACTTGTCCCCACCCCTCTTCTCTAATGAATTTTCTGTTTCTGGCTCCTGCGATTTTTGCACAAACTGCCATCTGTAGGACCCGGGGAGATGTTGAACGAGAAGCCACCAGAGCCTTACTGCAAAAGTCACAATGGCCTTGGGTATTGGTCCACAGGGGTCAGCTCTGAAAAATACCCAGTCCTTGGGACTGTGGAAGATGGCTCTATGCCACTTAGGGCTGATTTGACAATACTCTAGCTGCTCACAGTGAAAGGTGAGAGACTCTGAACATATCTTCTAAATTCCTCGAGTCATTTGGGCACAGAAGGTGGGTTATGACCTGGGCACCAACCCTGTGGGCTGAAGTCAATCTGCATGTAGGAACCTCCCAGTTTCTTCTGTAAAATGGGAAAACAGCACCTTCTCTGCATCTCTCAGACTTGTGTGGAGATGTTCAGAGGAAAACGCAAGTGGCCATATGCGGTTTCAGACATGAGATCCACTCCTGCCCATCTGTGTCTTGCCAGCCATTGACTGTGAGCTCACCGAGTGGTCTCAGTGGTCGGAATGTAACAAGTCCTGTGGGAAAGGCCACATGATTCGAACCCGGATGATCCAAATGGAGCCACAGTTTGGAGGTGCACCCTGCCCAGAGACCGTGCAACGAAAAAAATGCCGTATCCGGAAATGCCTGAGAAATCCATCCATCCAAAAGCTGCGCTGGAGAGAGGCCCGAGAGAGCCGGCGGAATGAGCAGCTGAGGGAAGAGTCCGGAGGCGAGCAGTTCCCAGGTACTGCTCCCAAGCCTGAAGCTGGAGTTCGGGGACATGTCAAAGCAGGGGAAGTGGGTCTTGAAAATTGATAGGGGTTTGCGAGTTGAAGGCATCCCCAGCAGCAGGTACAGGGCTCGCAACGGCACAGAAATGCCACAGAGCATGAGATGGTCAGTAAATAGGGGCAGATGGAGCAGAGTATAAGGGGAGAGGCAGGAAACCAGCCTGGAGACGTGGGGACCAGACCATAAGCCTGCTGAGGTTTTGAGACTTGATCCTGTGAGAAGTTCTAAGCAAGAGGGACTTAACACACCTGTGTTGAGGTGGCAAAAACAGAGGCCCAGAGGCCACTTCTGTTTGTAGCCCAGGAAAAAGTGTGTGTCCCCTACTCTGGCACTAAAAAAACAACAAAAACCTGGAGCTTCACTGTTGAATAAGCTGGTCCACAAGCAAAGACTACAATTTCATTATTTATTTCATACTTTTGCCAGTGACAGATTCATGGGTCAGCCCTTGGTATAGACTGATGGTGTTTGGATTCTCTGGAGTGGGTGAGGAAGGTGTCGTATTTGAAGGTTAATAGGTACACTGTGTTGCTATTTTAAAAGGCACAGCTCAATTTACCCCACATTCTCTTCCCTAAGGCCTCTCACCCCGACAGGACAGAGAAATACAGATCTGAAGAGCCACCTGATCGTTCACTGTCCGTTAAGGAGAGGTGTGCATATCAAAGTGCTATCTGTTGGGACAGGGTAGTCAGCCATTCAAGAAATGGTGATTAAGCCCAACTATGTGCCAGGCAGACACTGTGCCATGGCCTTCTCCTCCATAAAACTTAGCATAGTAAACGTGCCTGGTTGTACAAGAGTAATGTAGAGGATCTTGAAAACATTTTTTGAAAAGATCTCCTCTAACCTCTGAGTCAGGTTAAGTTTTAAGGCAAGCATGTTTATCTGTGTAGGGAAATTAATCACACTTGAATGTATTCAGGAGACCACGTACCTGGGGAGCAAAGCATTAGGATAAAGTGGTTTAATTGCTCGAGTGCTAACTGCCATCACCAAGCCACCCCGAAACTACTAGGATTCTGCAGGTCCGTGGCAGGAGCTGGCTCAGCTAGGCTGGTCTTCTGAGGTCTTGCTGAGACTCCTGTAGCTCCTGACAACTGGAGGCTCGGCTGGGGCTAGAAGGTCTAGACCGGCCTCACCTGCACTTCTGGGGCCTCAGAAAGACTGACTGGAGTCTCTCACCACACGTTCTCTCCAGCAGTCTAGCCAGGCTTGCTGACATGGGGGGGGCGGGGGGTTCCTACCAGCCTTTGAGCCTGTTTGCTCATGTCCCACTGGCCAAAGCAAGTCAAACAGCCAAGCCCAGATTCCAGAGGTGGCAATGTGGACTCTGCCCCTTGATGGGAAATGCTGCAACAGCATTTATGGACACGGAGTTGACAGTCTCTAATAAGGGCCCTAACCATTATTAAACTCAACCCATCATTCCATACAAAAGCAGGGAAGCCCAGACAACTCAGTTTCATAGCTGTGGCCTGGAGTTCAGCATTCTTATTGGTCCCCCCATTTCTGCTGGCCTAACCTGACCTCCTGCTTCCAGGCTGCAGGATGCGCCCGTGGACAGCATGGTCGGAATGCACCAAACTGTGCGGTGGTGGGATCCAGGAACGCTACATGACGGTCAAGAAGAGGTTCAAAAGCTCCCAGTTTACCAGCTGCAAGGACAAGAAGGAGATCAGAGCGTGCAATGTTCACCCTTGTTAACAAGGGTGTAAGTTTTCCGGGGCTGCACCCTGGCTTGCACAGTCATCGATGGCTGGAGTGTGTTTGCTTGTTGTTTAAGGCAATTTAAATTGTATACATTAGTTTTCATTTCTGCAGTGTGGTTCGCCCACCAGTCTTGTTGATGCCAGGGACTTCCTTTCTGTCTGCTTCTTGGTATGCAGAGGCTGCGTGGGGCTCCCTCATCCCCAGATGGCCCTCCTCCAGCACAGAAGTGAGTAGTGTCAGCTACCTGTACTGGATGGACATGTGTCCCTCTGGAGCACCCACCTGGGCAGCCGATACAAGCCTGGCCCCTTCCACAGGGAGCAGCAGCCAGGTGTGGAAGGGATTCCGTGCCTCGGTCCCAGGGTGCAGTGGGGAGGAAACAGTCCTGCTCACACGGAGAGCGCAGATTCCCCTCACTCTTGTCTTTGGCCTGCTTGCTCTTGTAGGAACCTCGTTTGCCCATCTCTTTTCATTTAGTGGAATTTAGGGTCCCTTGTTGAGTCTCCTCCGTCATCAACAGTTATTGGGAAACAAAGAGCTGGTAGATGTGAAGTGCATTGATGTAGAGTGGCTTTTCTTTCAGAAATGTATCTCCCCTCCTAATATTGGTTCCTGATACCCCAGAGAAAAGAAACTTTGGCTGCTTTATTGGAATTTAAGGTTGCCACTTCTTACACCTGAGGTAAAAGGTACTAAGTCTAGAAAGTACCTTTCCCTAGCTTCTTTTTTTTTTGGGGGGGGGGGGGGGCACAATTCTCCTAAGGACGCCAGCCTTATAAACTTATAAACCTTCTGACATTACATCCTTACTAGGACCCAGGCAGCAACACCGGCCTCTCTAGAGGAGTCCCAAACCTACGCTTTTAAAATCTTCTGACACGCATCTAGATTTTAAGTTTTCAAACCAGTTCTACCAAAACATCTTTTAGTTATACATCAGCTGCCTGCATCCCACCAGGCCATTGCTTCAACAAAAAATACTATCTTTGTATATTAAAAGGTGTTTTTTTTGTTTTTTTAGTCCTCAAGTTTTATATGTAGAAAGAAAAAGTGTTTCAGAGACCAAGAAAGAAAGCTAGGGAGAAAGGTATTATTACAGAATCAGGCTGGGTAAGAATATCTGGTGGGAAGCCAAATTCACCTCAGCTTTCCACAGTGGGGCTCTGGGCCCTCCATCACCTGCATAGGAAAGGCCACGGTTTTCCATCCCCTTCCAAGCACTCATACGCACCAAATTCAGGGATTCTGACTACCAGGAATTCGTGTAAAAGGACATTTTACTGAGCTGAGTCTAGCAGCAGTTTTTACTTATTCATTTATTGTTAAAACTGTTTCATTTCTGTTGCAGGTTTTCATTATGCTTAATCCAAATATGTATCCCGGATGAGATGCATACGTGGTTTTGAATACACTACTTTAAGAATTTGCATTAAGCCCATCAGGATGTCTCCAAACACAACATACATATGATATAGCCCTGAATCTGTATTTTCTTTAACATCAAAGACCGTTCAATAAAAACTCATTTGGGTCTGGCTGCTGTGTTTTTAAACTAAGTGTTCAGGAGGTTGGGACTTCTTGCAGTTATCTGCCTGAATCATATGCAGCAAAAGACAGGGTTTCTGGTCCCTCATTCATGAGGGGCCATTATTACCAACCAACACAGCCCTGAGTCTTCTGGAACTTTCAGTTGTTTCCAATATTATTTTTGTGATCCTTAAATGGACTGCTTTCTCACCTCACGAAGGAGTGTAATACAAGGAAATAAGGTTTCATTCGGACAAAAAGTCTTGATACAGAACCCGCCTCCTTGTGCATTCCTCTCAGCCACCTGGAGGCAGATATCCACCCCATGAAAATCAAAGGTCAAGTCAGTGATTCCTAAGTAAGTAAGGACAAGCCACCCTAGTGTCCCATGTTCTTATCAGGTCTCTATTGGATACATTTTTAATATTAATTTTGGAGACTTAAAACCAAGTAACTGGATAAGGGCTGAGAATGGGTAACATGCATCTTGTTATGTGTTATTTCTTTTGGTTGCAAGGGGGAATTTATAAGAAGCATCAAATCTCTTTCTTACCAAAGTCTTGGGTTAGGTAGTTTATAGTTTTTCTGGCTAACCAGTCATTTTGGAAATAAAGACTTTACTATAAAAATGAAATTGTTTCAAGTTCCACTTGGGATAATAAACAGATGAGACACCCAGTAAAAACCGCCATATAAAGAGGAGCTATAATTGTTGTATATATTTACACCCACATTTTAAGATGACAATAAATTCAGAGATCTATTCCCCAACCAGACCATGGGTCACTCACCTGAAACCTTCCTTGCCGATGCATTAATTGAAGAAAGTCTGTCGTAATTAAAGAGAAAAAGCCTACACTTTTTCAGACCCAGAACTGAAAAAAATTAAAGATTTTGTACTATGTGTGTAATTTAAACTTTGTGTATTAAACATGTTTTAGGCTCACTCCAAAGTCTGTATACTTCTTCTGGGAAGTGAGAGTACATGACACATTCTCACAGAACTACAATTCTCCAGAAACTGAGTCCAGGTCAAGTCCATGACTAAAAGGTCCATACACAACAAATATCTAATGCTGTGACCTAACAGCCCACATATTTCAGGCAACAGTTTCAAGGGGCTAAATATTATAGTGTCCCAGGACTGTACGCTTAGTCTCTTCTTCCCCAGAGTTAAATATGTATATCCTAAAGAAAAGGACACTATTGTCCAAATAAGAGTAAACATAAATGTTCAATCCCCAATTACCACATGGAATGATTCGTTTTGTTCTTCATGTTGCCCAAAAGTAGGGAGGATGAGTGAAATAAATTAGTCCCTTTCGAAAATGAGTGAAATGCTGTGACAAACTATAAATAGCGGCTGGATGCTAATGAGCATGAAGATAATTCTTCCATTTGAATCCTTTGAAATCTGTGAGTAAAAGATCTGTACTAAAATGTCAAATTTAAATAATGGCGTCCCTGCTGTAGACCCCTTTGGTTCAAGAGGTTTTAGGCACTCTGTGGGCCAGCACTGGGAAGCTGCGTTTAAAACACTGGTGTGGTCCTGAGTTGCTGAGAGAGCTGGGGCCAGGAATGTCACCTTTTCTGGCTCAGGCTTTGATAGCAGCAGGCTTCCGAGAAAGGACTCCTCTGCCCCACCTCCCCAGTTCAGCCAATTCTCACCTTGGGAGCGAGTCTGATGACATCCAACGGAGGAGTCGCTGGATGCCAGCCTCCCCCCACGTTTCCCTCATATCTTCGTAAACCAGCAAAGGCCCACGTTGTGCGGAAGCTGGCCTGAGCTGCGTTTCTGTCATTTATAACTGAAAATGTCCTGACAAATAAAATACACATGCAATACTTTTAACCCAGCTCTCCTCAGACCAAAATGCAATTTCAGATTTTTCTCGTAACATTTACAATGTTGAACATAAGATAGCATTCATTAACATTTTCTCATATTGCTCTAAGTGCTTCATGAAATTCAGAATGTGTTCTTAACCACTTCCTGGCTTTAGAACTGACTGGTAAAGTTCTCATATTTTAGCAGTTCTCATATTTAAGTTAACCTTTCTCGTATTTTACCTTACGTGTTTGAACGGTTTTCCTTTACTCCAAATAATTTTAAGTATTAGCAGAAGGGAAAAGGACAAACAGCTTATTCAAGACTACCGACTCCTTTACAACACTTGGGGTTTTATCAAAGTAGGGTCTGTATTTTCTTCTGTAAAAAAAGGAGGGTCTGTATTTTAGAGGCAAGCAACCCTACTGCGTGATCTTTCCCTGGAACCCCTGGCCCATCTGGGAAGTCTGAAAACACCTGGATCCGCTCCCTTACGCACTGTGCTAGCACAGCCTGAGAGCTTCCACCACCTGTTACCGTCCTACGATGATACAAAAATTGAAAGCAGATGTTCAGAAACGTTTCCAGTGATTGCCAGTATAGCCAAGAGGATGATTACTTTTCTAAGTAGCTGATTTAAGTTACATTTAGCAAGGCTATCATTCCACAGCAGCGGAGAGGAGTTAATTCTTCAAACTGGCCATTCACCTCAGCCGGTCGGAGAAGGAAGCACAGAACCACGCCATGCTCACTGCCCCATCAGAAAGGGATACTGGCCCGCAAAGTGTCAGCCTCTAGATCTCTCCAGAGCCTAAGTGTCCACATGGCAATACGTACTTACAGACTTGTACACCTACCTACCTATGATTAGGTACCAGGCCCTGGCTCTTCCTGCTCCTCTAACATCCTATCAAGGAAGAGAACAGCCCCATCACCCTCTGATTTTGCTACAGAACTTCCCAGAATGGTAGCCCACACGTCTTCCACTTCCTTGCGCTCCAATCACACCACGAACACTATAATCTGGTTCCTGCCAGGTGACAGACACAAAACCTTCCAAGTTACCAGCAAGCATCTACGCAACCACACTGCCTCTTACCCTTCTGCACCTCCCCCCCTCCGCCACCACCCCAGTCTTTTACAGCCCTCCGCTCTGGCCACCCCTTTGGCTTCTTTGACAATAATCTCCTGGTTCTCTCCAGTTTCTGACTGCTTCTCTTGGGTTTTCGCTGCCTTTTAAGCTTTTATCCCCAAGTGTTCGTTTTCCCCCTGGAAGTTTTACCCTTGGATCTTCTCTCAAACTCTACTTGCATCCACTCCCGCCTGTTCAAACATCAGCTCAAAACAGATACATTCCAAATCTGCACTTGCAGTCCTAGCCTCTTTCTGCAGCTCCAATCCCCATTCCCAAATGCCTCCGGGACTAACCCCTGTACATAACCGCCACAATCACCATACGTTTCTGTCACCAGAGGGTTGCCCGTGTGTCCTCTTCATTGATCAAATGGTTTTTCTGCAAATGCCAGGCAAGGGGGGTAGAGCTGTGTACGTGGCACACATGGTTCTGCCCTCTCGGAGCCTGTGACACCCAAGTGCAGATGAGACAAGACAGACAAAACACTCACAGATGCCTCCGTGTCACTAAGTAAATACAGGGCAATGTGGTCAAAGAGAGCTCTCTGAGCAGGTGGCATCTAAATTAAAAGCAAAAGAATGAAACAGCTAATTGGAACAGTCAAGTGAATCAACGGTCTGGGAAATACTAGCATCCTATAGACTGTAAAAAAGCAAATCAGCCTGAATGTGAGAAGCAAGGAGATGACAGATCCTGCAAGGGGCTGTCTCTGTGCACTATGGTAAGGAATTTGGATACTGGTCCAAGTGCATTGAGGTGATGACAGATTTTAAGCAGCAGTGGAACATTTAATTTATGGCCTGTATTTACACAACAGCTTTGTGGGGGCAAAATGCAAATAAAAAGACTACTTCAGAGGCCATTGCAATAACATGGATGGCAGAACAAATTGGAAAGAGACAGATTTCATGACTCCAATTACCTCTTACCTGACCACTCTTCCCATAAACCTGCACTTCTCCATCATTCATACTCCCACCCGATCCAGCCACTCCCTGTTCAGAATCCTTGGCAGTTCCCCATTACCTACAGAAGGGCCATCCTATTTAAAGCTCTCCACAACCCGAGCCCAGTCTACTTTATCATTATTTTTCCCCACTGCACTTCAAATCCTTTTAGATTAAGGTTCCAATCCCAGAATACTCCCTGCATTCTGCCAAAATGTGTCTTTGCCCAGGCTTTTCCCCAGCCTTTCCACCACCTCACTCCTCTCCTCTCCTCCCATCTCAAATCCCACCAATCCATCAAGCTCTGGCTAAAGCACCACTTCTAACTAAGAGGCTCCCTCAGATTTTCCAGAAAGAACATATACCATCTGCTGGACCGGACAGCTTTGTGCACACTTATTCTGCCTACACTGCAGCCCTGGCATTTGTTTTCTCCCTCATAATCTTTCTCCACTAGATACCAAATAGTTTGTAGGAAGGAAAAGCTCCACATGTATCCATTTCCCCCAGAACAGCTAATGAAGCCTTGCACAAAGACATTTGTTCAAATTAAAATACCTTGTTTCTAAAAAGCTCCTTGAAGCTTTCCATGCAGTTACTGGTTAAATACTCTTAAGTGGTCAAGTGGTATTGAAAGTAACCACTTTATCATCTCCTCCTATTATCTTCCAGTTATCTGTTTAATGGGATCTTTATGTACGGGAATGGGAAAATAAATAAAATTAAGATTAGTGGTGATGAAAAGTCAGAAGAGGAACAAGCTAGACCTTAAGTATATACAACCTCATTATAGCAAATTTTTTAAGTCAAATGATAGGGGCCCCAGGGCGCCTCAGTCGGTTGAGCGTCCAGCTCTTAATTTCAGTTCAGGCCATGATCTCACAGTCCTAAGATCGAGCACCACTGTCAGGCTCTGCACAAAGCGTGGAACCTGCTTGGGATTCTTTCTCTCCTTCTCTCTCCTCCCTCCCTCTCACTGTCTCTCTGAAAATAAACATTTTTTTTTTAAGTCAAATGCTAAAGGAACCAATTTATATTACAAAACTTTGAGGCCCCAAATTTAGAGGAATCATCAATGTAAGATGTATGCCAACAGGGCATAATGTCCAATCCTAAAATACTGTAAATCCCTAAACAAATGTAGAGACAAAATTAAATTCATGATTATCAATTCAGGAAATCCTGTTTGAAAGAATTTTCACATATATAGAGAGAAGAGGTTCTAAAGTTGGGAATGTAACCTCAAATGACAAATGTGCTATAGAGCAAGACTGGCAAAACGTGGCCCACAGATCAAATCCAATCTGCCATCTGTTTTTGTACAGAATGGTTTTTACAATTTTAAATGAATTTTTTTAATTCAAAAGACGATTAATATTTCATGACATGAAAATGATATGAAATATAAATTTCAGTGTCCCCACATAAAGTTTTATTGGAACACAGCCACATTCATTTGTTCATAGATTGTTTATGGCTGCCTTGGTGCTACAATGGCAGACATGAGTAGCTGGGACAGAGACCATATGGCCCACAAAACCTAAGATGATATTTATATTAACTGTATGGCCTGTTACAAAACAAGTCTGCCAATCCTCCAGCTATAGAATAAAAAAATGGTCCCACAGGCAAAGACTTCTTCATGCCATGAGACTGGCCATTCTTTGTGAAAAAAGATTTGAAATCAGATTTCAAGACCTACAAGGCACCTCTGACTGTATGATGGATATTAAATGGGCGAGACTCTGGCTTCTGATAGAGAAGTAGCAGTAGCCAGATTTACCCTCCTACCGTAGACAATCAGAAAACTGGAGTTAATATGTGAAACACCTGTTTTCAGCCATTCTACACCAGGCAGCACAGGACTACCATCTCTGATGGTAGAGAATCAAAAAGGTAAGCCTTAAGATTGCCCTGACTTTCTGCCTAGAGGCACATTCCAGATTGTAGAGGGGATGGGGGATTCTAAGCAGGACATAATTGTTTTCCTAAGCTGAAAAGACACTGGAGATCGATCTGTCCCAGACACCAGGAGCTTGAGGCAGGTGAAAGTTGCAGGACAAAGTTCTGGAGGGGAGGCAGCTACACAGAAAAAAGAACTCCAAAAATATGCCCGGGGTCACCAAGTCTCTGCTTGATACTAAGATATGCATGTACAGGATGAAACTCCAGGAGCTGTGCAAAGAATGACCCAGGAGCTATAGACAGTATGGTTCCCCAGAGCCCACACAGGCTGGGAACTTTTCAGTTTCCATTACCGGAATCAGAGAGTCATCACTGATTATGCAGGGCATTCAGTAGAGACACCAAAAGGGCCACACCTTAGTAGTAGAGCTAAACCATCCTGGGGGAAAAAAAAGATACTTGAGACTATATAAAATGTAAAAGACCTGAAAGGATTAAACTGAACTACAAGTAAATTAATTACCAGGGGGAAAAAAATCTTTAAATGAAGACAAGATCTAGGCACCCAACAACATAAAATACACAATGTCTAGCATCCAATCAAAACTTACTAGATGTGCAAAAAAATAAATAAATAAAAAGGCAGAAGAATGTGACCCATAACTAGAGAAAATTTTGTCAGTCAATAGAAACAGATCCAAAAATTATACAGATAAATGAGTTCCACAGACAAGGACTTTAAAAGAGCCATAAAAACCATGTTCAAATATTCAAAGCAGCCTTTCTCAATTCTCCCAAGGATGGTACACAGCTAGAACCACTCTAGATGCACTGAAGAGAAATTAATTCATTGCACACCACAGACAGGCATTAGGCTCAATTCTCTGGAAACTCAGTTGAGAGGGGCTGGATAAGAGAAATACATGAGCATAATGAGAGAAATGGATGATGTAAAAAAGAACCAAATAGAACCTCTACAGGAAAGAGAAAAGAAAACACAAGGTCTAAAATAAAAAATTCATTCAATGTGATTAATAGCAGATTAAATAACTGGGGAAGAAAACATTAGGGAACTTGAAGGTGTAGCAATAAAAAGTAATCAAAGTGAAGCACAGAGAAGGGAAAAAAAGTCAACTGATATAAATTTAACCTTCAAACTGTGTTGCTACAAATCATCTATTCAAAATAAAATGTTCTCCATTAAATCTGCCTATTATGTAGATAATCTCTTGTTATCTGAGGTTACCTATGATAACTTTACATTTTTCCCAAGGCGCCTGGGTGGTTCAGTCAGTTAAGTGCCCAACTCTTGATTTCAGCTCAGATCATGATCTCACAGTTGTGAGACTGAGCCCCTCATGGGCCTCTGTGCCGACATCATGGAGCCTGCTAGGGATTCTCTCTGCCCCTCCCCCAGCTCTCTCTCTCTATCACACACACACACACACACACACACACACACACACACACACACTCTCTCTCTCTCTCTCTCTCTCTCTCTCTCTCTCTCTCTCTCAAAATAAAAAGAAATAAACATTGTAAAAAATCCCAACTGAAAGTCCTAACAAAGACATGCGATGGTGCAATAATACCAAAACCCACAGGATAAATATGGTACCTTCCTGGGCAGTAATTTTAATTAGTATTCAAATAAATGTATGCGCTTTGCCTCAGCTGCTTTAGGCTTTGTCTTCAGCGGTATCTCCTTTAGATATAAGGGTTTCTGACAGGAGCACTTCATAGAAAAAGTTTAAGAAATGCTGACTTAATAGTCAGGAAACCCCTAAGAACACCAAGCCATTTCACTTCAAGTTCACCTGCCAGATAACCAATATCGATTTTTAGATTCAAACCCTAGGGCACTGTTGGGAAAAGGCACAGGGCTAGCTACTAAAGTAAGTTTCTTCCAACACTCATTCCTTTGAGAAACCACCCAAATAACAAGTCATCAAACCTTCTCTTGTGATAACAGATCAGTTTTAATTCTAGCACCTGAAGCTATACAAGGGTACGCTTTATCAACTTCACGGGGCTGTTGTACACATTCAATAAAGTGACAACCGTGCAATACCACTTAGTATCTCACCATCAGGAACATACTTCTGAATTGTTGAAACACAATCCACAAAATTAAAAACAAAAATCAGAAGCCATCCACAGTTATACTAATCGTCAAAGAGAAGTTTTACACTTACTACTTGATAGAACAGTCAATACCTAGTACGGGACATCACAAGTGACTTCAGATTCTCACCCTGTTGTCGTCTACGGAGGAGGTTTCTCAAGCAGGTGTGTGACTGGCCAAAGGCGGGAGCCACCAGGACCAGGACCGGGATGGCAAGGACAGCTCTACCACAGTTTCTGTAGTTTTCACTGTTTTTTTCTTTGTCAGTTAAAAGTGAACAGTGAGAATTAAATACTTATCTTTACATATACACAAGGTATGCTGTGAAAGCATATTTGCTTACAAACATATAAAAATACTTGTTAACTAGTTTGATAAGAAAATAATGTATAAAAGTATATAGCAAAAACATTAATCATCTCTGACCCCGGAAAGATCAATTCCATATTTTATATTACAAACAAAAACAGTTTTAGGTTTTTTTGAATCCCTTATCCAGAAATACTTGAAAAGGAAGACAGACAGAAATTATTTATTTTTACTCTCAACATGGCTGTGAAAAGAGTTAACTTAAAAAGCCAAGAACATTGAAATGCCTAAATGCAGAATAAGTCCAAATATTTGGCCACAAAGAACATTATTATCATCTTTAGGAGTGGAGCTGTAATAAAGGCTTTATATGCAGTTTTTAATCTATAAACATAACAGGCATTTTGGTATTTTGGCCACTGGAAAACAAAGGCTGTAGCATCAGCAAAGGTCTGAGATGTCTCACTTCTGTGGATTCAATTCAGTGTACTTAAGGTTAACTAAAGTTGACATCAAAATTTTTAGAGATAGGCAGAAATTCACATTTAAAAACAACTCAGGTTTCTATTTAGAGTAACAATAGGCAATATGATTCCAGAAGTTAAAAGTTAATTTCACAACCTATGACTTCAGCTTGGCAAACAGCTTAGGTTCCAAAACTGATTCATCCCTATTAAAATGTAAGCCCTTAAAAAAGAATATGTCTATGTATATAGATCATTATTTTTAAGAAATCAGATAATCTTTGAAGCAGCCTTAGTGTTTCCTTTAAGTGTGTCTTGAAATGACCATAGGATTAGCTTCACGGAAAGGATTAGCCAGCTTCTTGGTCTAAGGCTACCACGGTGATCCTTTGTGTCTAAGGCTAGAAAGGTACCAACACGATGTGATGTAAACCATAAGGAGAGGAGGAGACGATGAGGGCTTTTCCTGGCAGTTGGTAGCTAAAATTCAAGGGATTCTTAGAAAATGACACAATGGCAGCCTTTCTTGTCTTTTTCTTTCCGTGTTGGTTCTGGTGAAGGAGGACATTCCTGCTCTTGAAATTTCCTGTAAGACAGAAAAATCTATATAAAAATCTACCCTGCTGGTAACATATTATTACAAATATATTCTTTCTGGACAAGTCTAGTTTATGTGCATATGTTTCTCAATGTTGAATTTCACCTAGGGAATCGAAGCAAATCTCGGGGGGAGAGGCACAAGTGTTCAACACCAGCATAAAGCAGAGCTATCTGAGCTCCACTCATAGGTGAGTCTGGAATCAGATGAGATACTGAACTCGATGACCTCTAAGTTCCCTTCCCACTTTGTAACTCCATTAACAGTAAGGTATACTTAAGAACAGACATCCAGGGGCGCTTGGGTGGTTCAGTGAGTGAAGCATCTTACTCTTGGTTTAGCCTCAGATCATGATCTCCCAGTCTGAGACGGAGCCCTACATCAAGTCTGCTTAGGATTCATTCTGCCTCGTCCTGCCCCTCTCCCCTGCTAGCGCTCTCTCTCCCAAAATAAACACTAAAAAAAAGCAACCATTGCTAGAGTAAAATATAAAGTACATACCCATACAAGGTACACAGTTTCTATTCCTGTTTTGCCACTCACTAGCTATAAGTCAGCATTGGACAAGTTAGCTGACCTCTGTGAACCTCGGTTTTTTCGAAGAGAATAATAAAACTCTACCTTTCACAGTTGCTAGAGGTTTAAACGTGATCTTGTTACGTTTAAAGGCCTATCAGTGGCTGGCATAAAAAAGCCTTCCCTAGGGGCACTGGCTAGCTCAGTGAGGAAAGCATGTAACTCTTGATCTCAGGGTCATGAGTTCAAGCCCCTGTTGGCTGTGAAGCCTACCTAAAATAAAAGTAAAATTAAAGTAATTTTGTTAATTGCCGCCTCTACCCACTTCTCCAGATTAAACGATAGATTTGGATATAGATTCTGAGGATCAAAACCAAGGACAAAGCATTCAAAAGGCAGTAAACGTTATTTTAAGAAGGTAACAGTTTGTGTGCGCATGCACACGTGTTAAAATACATAACAGAACTTGACATCTTAACCATTCTTAAGCATACAGTCCAGTGGTGTTAAATATATTCACAGTGTTACTACTACCACCATCCACCTCCATAACTATTTACATCTTGCAAAACTGAAACTCTGTTTTCGTTCAAAAATAATGGAACTTGCACTTTTAACAAACCACTAAAAAAATTAAAAACTATAACCTTTACTTTTCTTTCCCCACAAAGAGAATGCCCAGGCAAGGGGTTAAAAAAAGTACAGGAAGCCCATAGCCCGATGTTGATTCACCTTAAAGACACCATTAACACCAGCTCACTCCACGTTTCTGTCAAGCAGAGAGCCCCGCAGATCTAGAGAGAGCCCACGGGGAAGGAGGCGCCAAGCCACCAAGACTAAAAATAATCAAACCCCTCCCACTATACGGAAACTCAATCTTTCTCACACAGAAACTAACTCCAGGCCACCTGCCCTTCACCTCAAGC